>NC_077228.1:325060756-325660756 GCF_027887165.1 Monodelphis domestica
TCATCATTCAGGACAGGAGGATAAAATCCCTGGCTGTGCTTTGTCTAGGGAAGAGTATGTAGGTACTTTAGATGGGTAACTACCAACCATCAGAAGACTTTACTTACTTTTCTAACTTTCATTACACTTAAGGAAATAAGGGGATGGTAGCCAGAAGTCATAGTTAGGGAAGAACCTGAAGGTTGACTAATGGAGGAAAAGATTCTTTCTATTTGCTACAGAGGGCTTTAGATCAGCAATTTTTCTTTCTTTCTTTCTTTCTTTCTTTCTTTCTTTCTTTCTTTCTTTCTTTCTTTCTTTCTTTCTTTCTTTCTTTCTTTCTTTCTTTCTTTCTTTCTTCTCTTTCTTTCTTTCTTTCTTTCTTTCTTTCTTCTTCTTTCTTCTTCTTTCTCTCTTTCTCTCTTCTCTCTTCTCTCTTCTCTCTTTCTCTCTTCTCCTTTCTCTCTTTCTCTCTTCTCTCTCTTTCTCTCTTTCTCTCTTTCTCTCTTTCTCTCTTTCTCTCTTTCTCTCTTTCTCTCTTTCTCTCTCTTCTCTCTTTCTCTCTTTCTCTCTTTCTCTCTTTCTCTCTTTCTCTCTTTCTCTCTTTCTCTCTTCTCTCTTCTCTCTCTCTCTCTCTCTCTCTCTCTCTCTCTCTCTTCTTTCTTTCTTTCTTTCTTTCTTTCTTTCTTTCTTTCTTTCTTTCTTTCTTTCTTTCTTTCTTTCTTTCTTTCTTCTTCCTTCCTTCCTTCCTTCCTTCCTTCCTTCCTTCCTTCCTTCCTTCCTTCCTTCCTTCCTTCCTTCCTTCCTTCCTTCCTTCCTTCCTTCCTTCCTTCCTTCCTTCCTTCCTTCCTTCCTTCCTTCCTTCCTTCCTTCCTTCCTTCTTCCTTCCTTCCTTCCTTCCTTCCTTCCTTCCTTCCTTCCTTCCTTCCTTTCTTCCTTTCTTTCTTTCTTTCTTTCTTTTTCTCCCTTACCTTTTTTCTCCCTTACCTTCTCTCTTGGAATTGATTCTGAGGAACTCCTAGGCAAAAAAGCGGTAAGGGCTAGGCAACTGAGGTTAAGTGATTTGCCCAGGGCCACACGGCTACTAAGTGTCTGGGGCCAGATTTGAACTCAGGAAGAGTTGTCTTCCTACCTTCAGGCCTGGCACTCTAACCACTGTACCATATTGATTCCTAATGTATGTATAAATTTATATATGTATACATATTCACACCCATACATATATAAAATAACATTTATATTGTATGTATTTATTATTATTTTTTAATTAACAAAGAAGGATGATACAGAAATCATTGCACTTTACTGGTAGAAATAATCAGAAACTCTTTGGGGCTTTCATATATAATAAACGAGATGGCCAAAGTCATTCACTCTTTTTTTTCTCTCCATTCAGCTTGCTGTCACTCAGCCAGCTTCAGTTACTGTTTCAGCAAGTGGTTTTGGATTTGCCTTCTGTCAGGTATGTAGTCATGTTTATACTTGTTCAGGTTAATACTTTGGTCACTATTTAATTGATGAGAGTATACCCTCTAAGTGAATCTGTTCCTCTATGCCTAAACAGACCATATTCATTAATTCATAGAGTTGAAAAAAGTTTTCAACTAGTGGTTAGCCTTTTTGGTGATGTTTCTCTAGTTTAGCAAGATGGTAGTTTGGATGACAGGCTCAGGATCTGTCATCAAGCCGGTACTCAACAGTGTTCCAGCTTGCTGCAGGACCTGCCAGGACTGGCATTCTACTTATGGAGTATCTGAGAACCCAAGCTCACAGAGCTACTTGATTAAAGGTTTAGCAAAGTGTCACCCTTTTAACATGACTCTTTGGGAGGTAGTATAAAGATTGCTTAGACATCTCCTTAAAAGTTTTATTGATTCATTTTCATGTAAATGACTTTCAATTTGAATTTTTAAAATTTGGAAATATTTTTGTTAGTTTTGCTGATTCCTTGAAGAAATGGCAAAGAATGAGTCCTTCATATATGTGTCCAATGGGACAGTACTAAATGTTAAATATATGGTTAACCCCATTTTCTGTTTTAGTATGAAAGCATACATGTTTCCTGAATAGATTAACTTAGTTGTATACTGTTCATTTCAGCATCTTAGTGCCTTATCTTTATTATATGTTCCATAATGTGTGATAATATTCTGAGTATGTGTGTGTGTGTGTGTGTGTGTGTGTGTGTGTGTGTGTGTGTGTGTGTGAGAGAGAGAGAGAGAGAGAGAGAGAGAGAGAGAGAGAGAGAGAGAGAGAGAGAGAGAGAGAGAGAGAGAGAGAGAAATAGGAAGGGGAAGTGCTGGACCTGTGATTTAATTGGCATGGGGATCTCCCAGTGAGAAAAGTTATTTTGTTGGAGTACATGTGCTACTCACAGACTTAGAATTGCCTGGACCATGAAGATAATTAAGTGACTTTTTGAGAGTCACATAGCAGAATTCGTGTCAGAGGCAAATACTAAGATTTTAGATGTATTGTTCATTGTATTTTGAGATCAGTTTTATTTTCTATGAGATTATGTCCCTGAAATTACAAATGGGAATCAGTAGGAAATTATTCTGTATGCAAGTGTTTATTTTACATACAACTTTGAAGGAATTTCCCTATTGCCTAAAGTAAGGTTTATCTGTGATTTAAAGTACAAATTTGAAATGGAAAATAAATATCAATAGGCAATCTACTATACTACAGTAATAGCATGTGACTAATTTCAGTATTCTGGTGTTTGTTGTTCAGTTGTGTTTGATTCTACCTGACCCGATGGACTTTGTCCATGGGATTTTCCTTGGCAAAGTTACTGGAGCAGTTTGCCATTTCATTCTTTAGTGTGTCCCCATTTTACAGATGAGAAATGGAAGTAAATAGAGTTTAAATGACTTGCCCAGGGGCACTCAGGTAGTATGTGTCTGAGGCCAGTTCTTCCTGACTAGTGTTCTATCCACTGTACTACCTCGTTGTCCCTAACATTCTGATAGTCAAAAGAAAACTGAAGGAAGCCATTAATAGGTTATTTGATTTTTTTTAAAGGAAGAAACTGTAACAACATAGGTATTTGTAAAGAAAAGAATAGTTACTAAAGTAACTATCTCCTAGAAAACTGGAGAATCAAAACCCAAATATACATTTTATTTGAAGCCTAAGAAAATGTGTTCTAAGTATGAAAAAGTTAAGATGGTTGAAAAAAACCCCGTGTATAAATTCATATAACACCCTCTATCTCCTGCTGACAAAAGGGATTAAAGAAACATCTATTTAATGCACTATAAAAAGCACTGTGACAGCTACTGGGCAAGAGACAAAGATCAGTATTTGCAGTACTTGCCATCATGGAGCTTTCAGACTAATAGGGGAAATGTTATCTTTAAAAAAAAATAGAAAGGGGCAGCTGGGTGGCTCAGTGAATTGAGAGCCAGGACTGGAGACAAGAGGTCCTAGGTTCAAATCTTGTCTCAGACACCTCCTAGGTGTGTGACCCTGGGCAAGTCACTTAATCCCCATCATCTAGCTCTTACCACTCTTCTGCCTTGGAACCAATACCAAATATTGATTCTAAGATGGAAGGTTAGGGTTTAAAAAAATCCATCAAAGCAAGAAAGACAATTAGAGAACCCATATGATGTCCTGAAAATCAATGTAAAAAATCAGAAAAGGGAGATAATGAAGAGGCTGTCTAAAGGAGGACTAAACTAAGAAAGACAATAGGGACATTTTCATTTCTGTTATCTTTGGATGCGCAGGTCAGAGGTATTAGATCCTGTGGCAAATTTAATAATAAAAAAAAGTAGCAGGATATGGAAAGCATTGAATCTCAACACTATTCATTCAGATTTTGGAAGATTATGAGAGCAAAATAATAAAACTGTTTATATGAATATTTATTAATATATAAACATTATTATTATATTTTAAATATATTTTATATATAAAATTTTTACTTGCATATTAACATTTATTGCCTATAGTTAATGTTTATAGTTATTTAATTTAAATTTATTACTGATTTGATTATTTAAATTTATTGCTTACTTTTATATAAATGTGAATTCATTGCTTATTTATAAAGTATGATTAATTATTACCTATTATTACTTATAAGGTTTATTAACCCACTAAAGTTTATTAACTCAAAACTACAAATGAACACTTTGCCAAGTAAGAGTGGAAGGCAGCTAAGTACATGCTGAATCAATATTTATTTAGCTAGATTCTTATAAGAAGTGAATGGTGGAAAGAATTAATAGAATTTTAGATGTAAAGAATCTCAGGTGCCATCAGTTACAACCCATATCTGAGAAAGAAAACAGTACCCTTGACAAGTGGTCCTTTCTCCTCTGCTTGAAGATTCCCCTATTATTTCCTGAGGTACAGTCTCTTCCTTCTTAGAGGCGGATTTAATTATTTGGAAGATTTTCCTATCATCAGACTTAAATTTGATTTTTGACAACTTCTGCCTTTTACTCCTGGTTTTGCCCTCTGGGTTCAAATAGAAAAAAGTTTTGATTCCTTTTCCACATGACAGCCCTTTGAATACTTAAACACAGCTCTCATGTCCTCCTTGAGTTTGAAGGATGAGATTTGTTCTGCTTGGACCCACACGGTTGTCCTTGAAGTCAAGGGTGAAGAAAGTTGCAAGATCTCTTGAACCAGCAAATGCCACTTCTGTTTGTATTAATCTAGTGGAATCTTAAAAAAAAAAAGTAGAGGGTCACTGAACACTTAAAAGGGTCAGCTTAATTTTTGAGGTGAGAAATCACATCTGATTAATCTCCCAGGGTTTATTTGATGGGGGTCACTAAGTAGGTAGATCAGGAAGAAGCAATGAGTATAATTTTTTTGACTTAAATCTTAGATGTAGTTCTATGCTGAAGGGTGATTTTTTTACTCTACTCTCTACCCCTCAACCGGCACACAAAACACCTAGATACAAATGGAATGGAAATTGGATGGGGAAATGGGGGTGGCAGGCATTCCCCTGTCACAAATAAAGACCTGGATTTGAGACTGAAAATCAAAAAATAGGGATAAATGAGAGCTAGTAATGATAGAGGAGTGTAAATAATAAAGTCTTGCAGGGATTTATTTTATTTCACATTCATCAGGGTATCAGGGAAGGGAGCATCATGAAAGCTCTCAAGTGTGCAGTTAACACTGAATTTTTACAGGAAGTAAAATATCTGACTGTGAGAAATAAACCATAAGATCATCTCATAAAACCTTGTGCCTGGGCAGATGAGAGAACAGCATGAGGCAATATGTCATTGTTTAGTCTTTTCAGGCATGTCTGACTCTTTGTGACCCCATTTGGGGTTTTCTTGGCAGAGATACAGGAGTGGTTTGCCATTTCCTTCTCCAGCTCATTTTACAGATGAGGAAACTGAGGCAAACAGGGTTAAATAACTTTCCCAGGGTCCTATAGCTAGTAAGTGTCTGAGGCCAGATTTGAACTCAGGTCTTCTTGACTCCTGACTCTGTTCACTGAGCCATCTAGATGCCCTGTAAAGCAACATATTTTAAAGAAAAAGGATGCAAATTGTGCACTGGCTGTCCCCCTCATGCATGGGATATTCTCCATCTTCACCTGCATATTTTGGAACCCCTGATTTCCTTCAAAACTCAGCTCATGCACATTTTTCTCCATGAAGTCTTTCCTGATCTCTCCTCTCCCCATGGTAGTTCCTCTCCTGCCTTAATGTGTTTCTACTTCTTTGTGTGCATGTCATTTTGCTCCAGAGTATGTATGTTCATTGAAGGTAGGAACTGTTTCATTCTTGTCTTTGTACTTCCAGCACCTAGCTCAGTATTTGATAAATAGTAGGTACTTAATAAATGCTCGTTGATTCACTGATTAACTAGAAGATAACAAACTCCTTTTTATGTTATTGCCCAGTCAAGGTGTTAGTCCCAGTAGAGTTAGGAAATAACTTGCAGTACAAATATATTACTCTTAGATAATAAAATACTGTTTTCAACTGCTAGTTGTCCTCTAGTTGTAGGACAGTGAAGCGGTTCAGTGCTGGGACAGAAGTCAGGAAGACTCATCTTCCTGAGTTCAAACCAGCCTTAGACACTTACTAGCTGTGTGATTCTGGGCAAGTCACTTAACCCAGTTTGCCTCAGTTCCCTCAGTTATAAAATAAGCTGGATAAAGAAATGGCAAATGACTCTAGTATTTTTGCCAAGAAAACCCAAAATGGGATCATGAGAAGTTGGATGTGACTGAAATGACTGAAAATACTTTAGAAAATCTGTGAATTTCAATGTAGACTGTTCATTGAAAGAATCAGAAAAGTGTGCAATTGTGTCCTCTGAAAACCATCTAGATGTTGGGGCATTATCTGGAATGACACCAGAAACAAAATAGAAAACATTTTGCTTTATTATGAAACTTCATTTTCTGAACTTGAGAATTCTGTGTACAGATGACTATACTTAAAGATCAACATGGAAAAATATTTAAATGGAAATGTATGGAAAATGGAAAAATGTCTTAAAGTAAATACTTAAAAATAAAGTAAGATAAAAATGAAATAGAATTAAAAGTTATAAAATCACTAATGGTATGGGTAAAGTGAATATAGCTTTATTTTAAAAAAATTGAACTTTAGGACAAACACATTGCAGTTGGAAAGAGGCGGTGAGTTTAGGACAAATTAAAAGGAATACTGCCTTTACAAATAAATACAAATGAAAAGGAATACTATGTTTTTAATAAATTTATAGATGTTGTTGAAAAAGAGTTTATATAGGATAAAAAATAAAAATAATTTATAATTATGTATAAAATATATAATATATAAATAAAATGTTTTACTTATACACTAGATATTTATATTTGCATAAATAGAAATATTTATATTTAAAAACATAAAAAACCAAAAAATAAAATAAAATAATGAAAAATGAAATAATCCATAAAGAATTGAAGCAAGCAGTATTGATTTGAGTGTATACCTATTATTTTGATTATAAGAGCTGAGAGTGCAGGAGAAATATTATTTAAAGCATGTGTCTTTTGGTATCTTCTATATTACCCTTCATAAGTGCTGGGCTCAAAAATCATTGTCAAGATGAAATCCAACATTTGCTATTTAAAGATTATCCTGAGACTCTAAAATTGTTGAGAAACTTAAGACTTGCCCCTCTTTTCCTGTGTACTTTCTCTTTGGCAATAGGTTTGGCTTAGGTGTTGTAATTTTAATCCACTCTGCTCAGGGTACTCAGCTATAATTTTAAAAAATTATTAATGCATTTGGGTACTCTGTTTTGGAAATTACTGAAAGGAAGTGAGAGATCTTTCCACTTTTTTTTTTGCTAACGTGCTTTCCTCAAGCATCCATTCATAGCCTTGTGATGGTACTAATTTGGATGATTTGGGAACTATATGAAGAATGCCCACTAGATTATAGACTTGATCTTGAGGGCATGACCGATGTTTTTGTCTCTTTCTGTCTCTCTTTCTTTTCTCTCTTAGCATAGTATCTGAATTCTGACTACTCAGAACCACTGCTTAATAAATGCTTAATGATTGCCTTGACATATACAGTTGCTATCATAACAGCATTTTTTTTTAGGTAATACACCAGTTGTCTGTGACTTTGTAAGGGTGAAAACTCTAACCCTGAAGATCACAACCTATCCATAATTACTAGGAGATAAATCTTAGAGAGTGGTTGCTTAAGATTCAAAGAGACTTAAGTGACTCATCTGTCATTACATAGGTACTAAGAGTCAGAGGTGAGATTGAACTTAAGTTTTTCAGACTGAATCCAATTCTATAGCCATCATTCCATGCTGCCTTTCTTTATTAGGCTACAAAAGTAATTTTTTCTACTTTGTAAGATTATTTCCAAATTTTAATTGAGTGTTCAAGAGGAATTTATGACCAAATATTTAGCAAACATGATGATAATCCTTGATGACTGGTTGTAACATTCTTTTCTCTCCCTTTTATTTGCTGCAGCTCAATGTTGTTTATAATGTGAAAAATTCAGAATCTTCTAGAAGACGGAGATCTATCCAAGATCAAGAAGCCTTTGATTTAGATGTTGCCGTAAAAGATAATGAAGATGATATCAATCATTTGACTGTGAATGTATGTACCAGGTAGGTCTTTATTTACTTTATGATTTTACTCAGAATGGAAATAATTACATGATATTTGGGGGCATTTTTCCTTTCTCTAGTCATTGAATATTTTTAGATGAAGAGGAACAAATGAAAAAATTTTATGATGTGTACAATACTCAATATGCAGAAAAGAGCCTTAAGAGTTCTGTAATGGAACATTGTTTTAATTAACACCAGTACTTTAAGCATTTCAGAAGTATTTTTTATGAGTAATGGGAATATTTAATAAGAACCTCTTCTACATTTTCTGCATTGGCATCTAGATGGCACAGTATATAGTTTTGGGCCGGGAATCAGAAAGATTGATGTCCAAATCTGGTCTCAGATACTTATCAGCTGTGTGAACCTGGGCAAGTCACTTAATGGCTATATGCCTCAGTTTCCCAATTTGTAAAATGAGGATAATACCTACTATTCAGGATTGCTGTGAAGACAAAATGAGATAATAATTGTAAAGCACTTAGCATAGTATTAGTTATTAATATTATTAAAAATCTGACTTCAGGTGCTCATGAGCTTTGTGACTCAGGACAAATAATCTAACTTTTGTCTGCCTCAGTTTCCTCATCTCTAAAATGAGGATAATATTTCCTGTCTCCCAGAGTTGTTGTGGGAATGAAATGAGATAATACTCATAAAGTACTTTGCAAACTTTCAAGTGCTACATAAATGCTGCTGTTATTGTTCTTATTATTAGTTATGAAATCTGAATAACACATAATTAATGGCTAAGAGATTAAAAAATGTTATAACCTTATTAACTGCAGCCTGATAAATTTTGCATAAAAGAAAGAAATTGTAAAGATAGAGTTCATTGTCATCATTGATCTAGTAAATATTTTAAAACATTTATTTGGCTTTTCAAAATGTACCTTCCCTCCCTCCTTCAACCATATGAATTCGCTCAGTTTTTTTCAGGCAAGGGTTTTGAAGTGGTATGAAGATAAATGTATAGATTTTGGTGAAACTTCTTATGTTAGTGCTAGTGATTGGGTGAAATGAAAGCTCATATTCATTCTGCTCCAAAAATCATCCTCATGTTTTTTTCTAACCCAAAGAGAGCCACGTTATTTCAGGAAAAATGTTCAATTGGTAAATATTAAGTGAATGCCTACCGTGTACTAGATATTATGGGATAATTCCTTTTTCTTTTATTGCTCTCCAAAGAAGGAGCTTATAATTTGGTAGGAAGACAGAAATAAGATACAGGAAACAATTAGAGAACAATTAAATGTTAAACTAAGTGGCATCCAAGCATATTAGAGATGAGAAGTGATTTAGAGATTGTAGGGTGTTACTAAGGACTAAAGTACTCCATGGAAGGGGGTGAGATTTTGAACTGGGCTCTCAAGGTAAGTTAGAATCTAGATAAAAAATGGGAAGAAATGCAGACATTTCAGGTATCTGTATGAGGAAACCTGGAAATACTATCATTTTTTCTGGTTATTTCAACATGTATGCATGGGAGTCAGAAAGACCCGAGTTCAAATCCAACCTCAGATACTTACTAGCTGTGTACTTACTAGGCAAGTCACTTAACCCCCATTGCCTAGCCCTTAATGCTTTTCTACCTTGGAACCAATCCACAGTATTGATTCCAAGACAGAAGGCAAGGGTCTTAAAAAAGGAAAAGAAAAAAGTCATTTAAATTCAAAATAAAAAAATTAAAAATTAAAAGCTTATGAACAGAATAGAATTTTTCTTTATATTTAGAGATAATATAGTATCGCTGAAAGTCTTTTGGATCTAGGGACCTGGTTCTGGATTTAGTGGATAGAGTCCTGGATTTAACATCAGGAATATCAGAGTTTGAATCTTGTCTTAGGTGTTCATTATCTTACCTTGGGCCAGTCACAACTTCCCTGGACCTCAGTTTCCTTATCTCTAAAATAGAAAAAATAATAGCCCTTTCCCCTTAAGGCTGGTATGAGGTCCAAATGACACACATAATATGTATGTAGATATGTGCTTATATACATGAACATATATTCACATACATACATATTCTATTCACATATGTATTCACATATATACATATACATTTTGGGTAAGTCATTTTACCCTGGGCTTTGATTTCTTTATCTTTAAATAATAAAGTCCTCCTGGAACATTTCTCTAACTTTTTTGTATAATGGCCTTCCTTGGCAGTCTGGGAAAGCCTTTGGGGTCCCTTTTCAGAATTATGTTCTTAAATATGTGAAATAAAATATATACAGTTATACAGGAAATCAATTATATTGAAATATAATTATCAGAATATTAGAAATTTATACAGCCCAGGTTGAAAAACCTTGGTGGATGATCTTTGTGGTCCATTCCAGCTGTAAATATATTTGATCCACTTAGTGTATCTACTTAATATGAATATATGATAGCTGAACACATTTTGCATTATTATGAGTCTCCTATCCTTATTTGAGTAACTGTAAAAGTCTCAAGAGCTATCTGGCAAATAAATTTGAAAAAAGAAATTTAATATCAGCTTTAGGGTTATTCTACCACTTCCTCATTTTATATGTAAACCCTTAATCTAAAAAGGTTAGATCTAAGGATTCATTCCAAACACATATGGCATCTAACCCTGTCCTGGGTAGGTAGTAATACTTAATAAATGTTTGTCATATTTAAATGAAAAAAAATTCAATTGAATGGATCCAGTGAATGGGAAGACATTGACCTCAAAGTCCAGTAATCATGTACCCTTAAGTAAAGGGCATAATTCAAGGCAGAGGGTAGAGGGGGCATCCTAAATCTCCCCACACCTCGGGTCTGGCAGGAATGGTTGGGGAAACGGGATTGTGAGAATCTCTTTTTCTGTGGTTCCCTAATCTGCTGACAAGAAAATCATAGGCCACCATCCCCTTCTAAATGTGAAAGGATTCTCTGTCTCCTCACAATGGGATCTCACTATGACAGAATGTTTGCTTTGTTTCCAAGGGTTTAATATCAGAATTCATCTTTTAGAAGTCAGGTGGGAACATTTAAGAGTGATGGAGGAAATTCAGAAAGGGAATTGTATCCCCTTCAGTTTAGTGGTGGTTGAAAAGTATATCTAGCTAGATCCAAAGCTATTCAGCCATAGATCTGAAAAGTATTTGAGAGATGGTTTAGTCCCACACCTCCATAAGAGGGTGGTTTGCCTATTTTTACACAGGTAGCAAATAGAAAGCTTGGATTTGTACCCATCTCTTTGTACTCTAAAACAAGTACTCTTTCCCTTATATCACACCATATACTACTAAATCTCTGTGGAAAATCTCAAGTATGTATTCATTTAACACAGGCAGTAATACTGACCTGGGATAGGTAGGTGGATGGGGTTGGTTTATACATCTTATGAGATTATTTTATCTTTCAGTTACAGAATCTTCTTGAATAGGGTCCAAGGCAACTTTACTTTATTTCAGAGATTCAAAATATTTTTTTGTGTAATGAATTTCTTTGGCAGTCTGGTGAAGCCTCTGGACCCCCTTCCCAGAATAATATTTATAAATACATAAAATACACAATAGGATTAAAAAAGGAAGAAAAAGTTAGTGAAAATAAAGATGTATATGTGTATATATAATATATGTATGCATATGTTTTTTCCTCTCACATATTCAAATTCCCATCCTCTGATATCTATTCACATAACCCATGGATCACAGATTATTAAGGACTCCTACATTATTCTGACTTCTGTTTTATATTGAATAGTGTTATAGCAAAATAGGCTATCTTGGGGATAAATTGACTCTTTTTTTAAGTATCAGAAAGGTGAGACCACTAAGCTACCTTTTGATGCAATATTTAACACAATTAAACATTTTGGCCATTCCCCTCACCTACAATAATTGCTCAGATATAATTACTCAAACGTCCATTTCAGTGATTTATTTTCATTTGTATCCATTTTGGCAATGAGTGGTACTCAACAGATGGTTTCAGTTGCTCCTGATTTCTTAGCCAGCTGAAGTCAGCAGTTGTGCTGTATTGCTTTTCAATCAGTCAGACTGCCAGGCTTAATATCTCTGCTTTGAAAAGCAAATGTTCTCTGCCCAGCCTTCCTTTTAATTCTTTTTTTTTTTTGGCCATCAGTATTGATAAATAAATAGTAATTGAAACTAATTGAATAATTATCATAGTGTGCACATTGGAAACATATTCTTTTCCATGATCATTCTGGGTTACTTCTGTATTCTAAGCAAGTAGCTCCTGCCACCTATTCATTTTAGAAAAACAACCAACCAACCAAAGCATTCTGTAGGAGTCAGAAGTTTTGTTGTTAACTTAGATTTGGGGGGGGGGGCAGCAGGGAAGGTGGGTAGTAGTTTTGTGTATGATAGCTCAAAGAATAATGGAGGGCAATAAAACTTTTCAAGGTATGCAATCCTACCAGATTGGTCAAAGAAAGAACAAAGTGCACTCCAAAATAGTTGGGAACAAAGAGAAAATTTCTTCCTGTTAAGCCTTCTTTTTCCAGAACTTGATGGTTAAAAGAATACTAAGGGTTTGGCATTGAGACTACCCTGAGAGATCAAGAAAGAGCTGCTTCCACTTTGAGTCCTGGCTTTCAGCTGAGGAGTTGTGCCATTTTTTCCTGAGAAAATAAAAACTGTAACTTGCTTTAAAATCAAGGCAACTAAAAAAAGATTCCTTTTTGAAATAAAGTATGTTGCATCCTTACCTATATAGATTCTCATATATATCTTACTCTACTGTGCATTTTATTTTTTATGTAAACTTTTTTTTTAATTTTAAGAGGTTCATAAAAGGAAAGTTATTCGATATTTTGTTGTAAGGTCTGGGTTTGAAGAAGAAACATTTGGAAAAACGTGTATAAATATTTCTCCATACAATTCTTATTTGAGCTGTGAATAAAAACAGTGTAATGAGATGTTTCATTTCCAAGTTAACATTGTGTTTTATGTTATATGCTAATTGATATTAGCACATTTGATCTTTCATAAAATTTTGTTCTCCCTTTCACCTTAATTTCCTTCCTTCCTTCCTTCCTTCCTTCCTTCCTTCCTTCCTTCCTTCCTTCCTTCCTTCCTTCCTTCCTTCCTTCCTTCCTTCCTTCCTTCCTTCCTTCCTTCCCTCTCTCCCTTCCTCTCTCCATTCCTCCCTCTTTAACTTTTAGGTTTCGGGGACCATCCAAGAGTGGTATGGCTCTTATGGAAGTTAACTTACTGAGTGGTTTTGCAATGTCTCCAGATGCAATTCTACTGAGTGACACAATTAAGAAAGTAGAGAATGATCATGGCCAAGTCAACCTATATTTAGACTCTGTAAGTAGAAAAAATAAATGTAATTTATCTAAACATCTAGTGTTTTGTCATGTTCAATATCGTATAACTTTCCACAAAATTTTTTAACATGTCATTTTGGATATTTGTTTTTGGTTCATGGTTGATGTTTATAGGTCCTTGGTTCAGAGGATCATAGATTTGGAAGTGGAGGGAATCTTTTTAAAAATGTTATTTTATTTATAATTTTTATTTTAATAACAAATTATCACATACATTTCCCTGAAGCTATATGATCCAAATTGTCTCCCTTCCTTCTTTCCTCCACTCCTAGAGCTGGCAAGCAATTCAATCTGGGTTTGGAGGGAATTTTAAGAGACAGTCTTTAACCCCTTCATCTTAAGGATGAGGAACTAAAAAATTCAGGTTAAGTTACTTGTGTACTGCCACACAAGTAGTAAGCAATAGATTTGGGATTTGAATGTAGGTCATCTGATTCCAACTCCAACTTCTTTCCACAATTCTGGGGGATAGTAAGAACCACTTAGCTTTCTATATCCACTGGAAAGACCCCAAACAACCAAACAAAAACTTCTCTGGATTTAAGGCAAAGAATCACCCTCCTTTTGATGAGACTGCAATAATATAGGCCATGCAAAGTTATTATTATTATTTTTTGGTCCAAAGAGATTTTATTTTCCCAGTTACATATAATGTTAATTTTGACATATTTCCAAAAATTAGGAGATTTAAACTTTCTCTCTTCCTTCTTTCCCTCCCCACTCCAGACCATAGTAAACAATTTGATCTGTACCATACATGTATTATCATGCAAAATACACTTCCATATTGGTCATTATTATAAGAGCACACTCATATAAAACCAAAACCCAGAATAAAACTGATGTGAAAGATAGTATGCTTTAAACTGCATCCGACTCCAATAATTCTTTCTCTGGAGGTGGATGACATTCTTTGCCATAAGTCCTTCAGAATTGTTCCAGATCATACATGCAAAATTCAATGCAAATTATATGCAATGTAATTATGAATACATACCCAAGAAACAAGACTATGGACATGGTAAGAATATAAACTGTTTGTTGTATGATTCTCAATGACCACTAGTGGTTCAGAGAACACATTTGGGAACCTTTGATATAGGGGGGATTTAGGAATCTTTAGTGGTAATGTGAAAAATTTATCCATAACTAATTTTTTAATTTTTAAAATTAACAATTTTTTTATTGCCCTTTCTTCCTCCTGGGAAGAAATGAAAAACCTATATAATAAATTCATAACATAATTATATGACTAATATAACATATGGCTATATGTGCATATATATATATACCTACATATGTGTGTTTGTGTGTATAGTCACACATATAGAAATTGTTAAAGCAAAACAAATTCCTACATTGTCCATGGCCAAATATGCCTCATTCTGCATTAAATTGATATTAGGATGTGGGTTGAATGCTTAATTATTAGCTCTTTTTTGTGGTTGATCATTGCATTGATTAAAGTTCTTAAGTCTTTCAAAGTTGTTTGTCTTTACAATATTGTTGTATAAATCATTCTCCTGGTTATGATTATCATATAATCAACTATAATTTTTTAAATGGCTATGTGAATCCTGTGACTTTGAACCCAGGGCCTTTTCCATTATTCTAGGCTGTTTCTGTCAATTTTGGTTTCATGTTTTTTTTAAAAACTTTTTTCTTTCTGTCTTAGAAGAAATACTAAGTATCAGTCCCAATGCAGAAGAGTGATAAGGGTTAAGCAGTTGGTATTAAGTTACATGCCTAGGGTCACACAGCTAAGAAGAGTCTGAAGCCAGATTTGAATCTAGGACCTCCCATCTTTAGGTCTGGCTCTTACTCCACTGTGCTACCCATTTGCCCTTTTTTTTTCATTGCAAATAAGTATTTGTTAGCATAGTTCATTTGCTAAAAGAGTAGAAGCTATTTTGTTCAATTAAAAAAATAAGTTTCGCAGCTCTCTTGCCATCTTATGCCATCCCCCCCCCCCCTTTTTGGAAGGGAGAAGTACACTGAAGGAGGAATTACATGATTCCTCTGTAGAAAAGACTGAAAACACACAAATTCATCTGCATAGCCTGGAATCAATATTCTTTTAGGTTTTTGGAAAACTGCTCTCAAACTTTCCCAGGTGAATTAGAATTTGAGGCACTGATATAGTAGTAGCTATTAATAGTAGTAGCTAATTTAGACATCCCTGATTTGGGAGTTGCCATTTTGCCCATAGTATCTCAAACTTTTATTGGTCCTAGTCATAGCTTCCTCTTTCATATGGCAGCAGAGATAGCTAGAGTCACTGTAGCTATAAACAAAAAAATTACACTTGCTGAGTGGGCTTGAGTGCTCTCCTCTCTCTTCCTCATTCCTCCAACCTCCCAATTTTTATGATCGTTTGGATTGAACCATCACAAAAGAGAACAGCCCCAGAGGTGGTACTTAGGACAACAGCTGTCTATGACACCGTGGTCATCTAAAACCTGGCTAAGTTGGAATTTGCCCATGCAGAAATTAATTCTTATCCTGCTAGATCTACTGATGTGCAAACTTCAATGTCAGGGATAATTTGAGAGCTGAAAAATATTGGGATGATCATCATCCCTGGACCTATACTTATCTGAAAATTATTTAGAATAGTATAGATCTATGGGTTTAGAGCTGATCTTAGGGGATCTAGGATCGACTTTTATAGCATCTCTTCTGAACCTACTCCTCCAATTTGCACTAATCCTATTGGTTTGGAGTTCTCAAAAAGTTGATTGTCTACTCTTCTCTCTGAATTCTAGCAGTAACCCTGAGAGTTTCTAGAATTTTCCCTTATGAGCCTCTATAACTGTGCTTCCTATTAATAAGTAATCAATATATTAATTAGGTTTTGGAAGAGGCATTTACTGGGGTGTCATAGCAGGAAAAGATGGTACAAAACATCTCTCCTGACCTCCTTCCTCTCAAAGTGTGGGCACACTCTCCCACAGATCCATGCAGATCCATGAGAGGAGTAGCCTCAGTGTTAGTGAGACATTCATGTAAGATATACGTGTAGCAAAGGGATAGCATAGCTGTACTTTAAGGTCTAAAATTCTTTTCTTGAATCCATAACATTCTTCTGGGGTGCAAAAGGTCATGTTTCTTTTGGCTGCCTCCCTCTTCTGGTTATTGACTTTCTGCACCATTTATCCTTGATGTAATACTCTTCTCCCTGCTGATGGGTTGTCTCTCTCTGGTTGAATCTCTGACCCATGAGGATACACTGTCTTTTACTGATCCAGCCTCTCCCAGTTATAGCATTAATGGAAGATGTATGGAATGATCAGAGAAGAGAAAAAATCTCTATTTCCTCCAAGATTGATTCCTTCCTAGGGGTTGACTCCAACTCTGATACTTCGTTCAATCTTCAACTTCCAAATGATTCATTGCTTGACTGTCTGCTATTTTTATATATAGGGACTTAATGGTATCTCTAAGTCTCATAGGTTGTTTTCTATGTTCTTTCACCTGCCTTTGTGTGATAGCTAAAACCTTATAATCCTTTCAAATTGAAGAATGACTTAATTATACTTTATGGTGAGATTATAGGAAAATTCTTTAATATATAATTTATATTAATGCACTGATTCAGTTGTGGGTATCTAGGTTTTTTTATGATTATATTAATTGATATATTGAAGTGAGGGTAGAATGCTTATACTAGTATTTTTTAAAAACCCTTACCTTCTGTCTTGGAGTCAATACTGTGTATTGGCTGCAAGGCAGAAGAGTGGTAAGGGCTAGGCAATGGGGGTTAAGTGACTTGCCCAGGGTCACACAGCTGGGAAGTGTCTGAGGCCAGATTTGAACCTAGGACCTCCCATCTCTAGGCCTGGCTCTCAATCCACTGAGCTACCCAGCTGCCCCCTTATACTAGTCTTTCTGAAGAATTTCTGTGGAGCAGTGTAGAATTCCTGAAGGAGAGAAATGATTGACATAACAGACACTAGTTTCTTGGAAGTAGGTGCCAATTCAGGAGTGGAAAGAATTGGGAGCTAGCATGGTATAATCAATGGAGCATCAAACTGTGATCTAAAAAACTTGGGTCCTAATCCTAGTACTATTAATGATTAATGTGGAATTCACTTAATTTTTCAGGGTTTCCTCAACTGTAATATGATCTCTAAGCAGTCTCCTAATTTTAAAATTGATGATGTTATTGATCTTCCGTGCCTAATAGGATCCTCATTGATTATGGAGGGCATAGAGGATTCATAATTGTGCCTAGACTAAAGAACTAAAGATCGTTCATTGCACCTACATCATACCCATCTAAACTTTACTCCCATTTTTTTTCAAGGTAAATGAAACACAATTTTGTGTAGATGTTCCTGCTGTGAGAAACTTCAAAGTATCAAATACTCAAGATGCCTCAGTATCCATAGTGGATTATTATGAACCAAGTAAGTGTTAATCTTTTGATTTAGAGAATAGTTATTTCAGAACTTAAAATAGTGATTGCATAACTTGTTGAATAGATGGGTGGCAAAAGCTACTGTTAAGGGAAGAGACTTGATAATTATTTATAAACAACAGAACATATATGTATGAAGTCATATTAAGTTCAAAAGTGTTATTCTTGCTTAAACATTGTTTTAGTTTAGTTTACAAGTTTTTGGCTCATATTTCAAATTACTATTTAATCTGTTTCTTATTTTACAATGGAGGTTCCTTTTATAAGAAGAATATTATCCATTTTATTGATTTAAATTCATTTGGCATTTCATTGGACTCTTGCACCTTAAAAATGGACTTGGTTTCAGAACTTAGGTGGTTAGAGCATTTAGAAGACAAAAGAACTTTGGGTTACTATGTTTATTATATATATAAAAACTATGAATCATATTTTTCAAAAATAACAAATTTAATTGGCTCAATACCAAAAGGTACATGATTAGGTAGAGATAATATACTCAGAAAAATCAGTTTTATGTTGGAAATAATTAATTAAAATATTAGTGTCTGGATTTTATATGGGTTTAGTCAATAATAGCATTTGTGTCTGATCTGAACTTAGTTATGATATAAAAAAGTTTATTGTGAAATTTTTCCTTTTTTCTAAGTTTTTAATGTTCTGTACTTAGCATATTTTGCGGCAAATTCCATTTTATATCATGCTCTGAAAGTCTGTGCTGTTTTTTTTATCTATTAGAGATTAAAAGAGTTTAAAATTTTAAACTGCACTAAGACTTTGGGGATACCCTTTTTATATGGTGGGTCATTTGGAAAGAATCATCTTTCAAAATAAATTGAATTCATTTGTAGAGTTTGATAACATTAACATTGAGCTAAGGAAGTCATATAACTGGTAATGACTTATGTGAAAGCAGAATGCTTTTTCTTATACTTAGAAAAGATTTGATCTTTCTATCGCATATTGAACATTAACATTTTTTTAGAGAGAGTTAAGACTCTGGGATATGGATGTAGATAGGGGAGATCTGGCAAATCCCGATAAAAATGCTCATTCATCTAAGTAATCTTATAATTCAAGGACCCATTATTTTATCTCTGTGGGTACTTAGTCCACAAATGCATTTTATAACTTCTTTTTATCTAAGTATATGGCTTAATGAGTTCCTGTGGACCAAAACATTTAGTCAAAACTTCTGTTAATGAGCCTCAATGAACTTGGGCTAGTTTTGTGATGGGATATACGAAGTGTGTTGCTAGGGGCAAACTTTAAATCTTCCAGTCTTGGATAGGAACAAGGAGAGCTTGAACTTTACCCCAACAAACTTTGAGAACTGAGGATCAAAGGATCATGGATTTAGAGCTGAAAGAAATCTTAGCGACCATCTAATCTAACCTCCTTATTTTAGAAATGAAGAAATTAGGTCCATGAAGGTTAATAAATCTTTATAAGCACTTATTAAGCACCTAATATATGCTAAACTTTGGGACTACAAAGGCAAAAATAAAACCATCTTTGCCCTTGAGGAACATACATCCTAGGGAGTGGGAATGTGGAAAGAGGAAGAGATAATCAATAGATGTCAAAGTATATTAAAAAGTAATAAAATCCTTTCTTCTTATTATAGCAACTTTACTAGACGATTCACCTGGTTACACTAACACCAAAGTTTCCTAAATGACTTTTCGTCAAACCTATAAGGAGAACATTTGACAACTTTAAAGCAAAAGAAGAGATGATATTATCTCTATAAATATATCTAGAAGGCAATGCACAATGAAAGGAAACTATGTAATTGGTGTTAATAATTAAAATAAGATCTGATAAAAGAACATTTTAAAGTATCACAATCTACCTTATAAGATATCTTAAAATTAGGTAATATTGAAAAAATCACAATTTAAAGTCTCCACTAAAAAGCCAAAGACATATAATCATAAACCAATTTTAAACTGGATGTCCTTTGAAAAAAATTTAAGATGTATGTACTAGCCAGTTACATGCTATAAGTTTTCCAAATTTTGACTTGATATTGTTGCAATTTCCACTTTAGAATGGAAAAAAAGATTTAATGTATTTAGAGAAGAGTCATAAACTTGACTTAAGCAAATTGTAAAGATATATAACGTTTAATGTCTTCATATAGTCCTTGGATAGGAGACCAACCTCCTTTACATTTTTTTTAAAGATCATTCATATTGTGCAATATATGAACATGCAGAATATATACATATATATACTATATGCATAGACAATGTTAATTTAAATTAGATTCTCTCTAGGGATTTTAACAAATTATAATTTGAATCTTTCCTCTTCCAGCCATACAATTGTATTGTTTGCAATTGCAACATACATCTCCAATTTATTTTTTTCTTCCTTATTTTTTTCAATTTTATTTAATTGATTAATTTAGAATATTTTTCCAGGATAACAAAAATCATGTTCTTTTCCTTCTCTCCCCCCGTTTTCCTCTTTAAATGTTAGCAAACTCCTGGTAGTAGATTGGACTGAAAGCACCCTCTTGCTTTGGTTAAGAATTTGAATTTGTCCCTCTCTGAGCAATGGAGTGTTTCAAAGGTTCTTCCTTAAAGTAAATAATTAAATAAACAAACAATAAATAAGAATTGTGTGTGTGTGCATTTTAAAACATGAGCACCTGAAAATACAGAGAAATGTAGGAAACGCTATTGCATTATGGCAAAGTGCTCATTTGTTTCAAAACAAATCAGATGTTTAAGCAAATGTTCTTGTCTTTGAACAGGGAGACAGGCAGTCAGAAGTTACAACTCCAAAGTGATGCTGGGTGTTTCCCCTTGTGACCTGTGTGACAAAAAACAGGACTGCAAACTTTGCACGGACAGCTCCCCAACATTATTTCAACACTCGGCAGTAGTTTCTTTTGGGTGCTTCTTGTTTCTCCTCTTGCAAATTTGGCTGTGATCTTTTATTTTGTGAGGGATACATTCAGATAGTCACAATTAAATTTGTCTTCTGACTGTGTTTAAAAAGGGTTATTTCCATGGGCAAAAGTGAACAAATATCAGTGCAAACTTCACTCATGTTTTTCTTCCCCTCCACCTCAGTATTTAAAAGGAACCCTGAATCTAATTCATTTGGAACATAATTTTGGTGGCCTTTACATCCCTTCCTCTACTCTTTCTTTCTCTACCAGGATGTTTTTGGGCTGTATATAAGGTATAACTAACTTCTTCCAGAGTGAGAATGTTTTATTATGAGGTCTTCATTTATCTACCACATTTGATAAATGAAATAGAGGTTCTTACTGAAAACAACTGTGCATTAGTAGTAGGACTGGTATGAAGGGTACTGCCTTTTCTCCAAGAAGAAAATACTTTTATGGGTGGAGTCCCTTTGAAAGTTGGGAGAGGAGAAAGCAAAGAAGAAACTTGTTTGGGCCCCACTCTTACTCTCATGGCCTCAACATGCCCTTTCCATCTTTTATGAATTTGGTTCTTTCCAGAGCCTGAGGTAGCGAAATAAAAATAAACTGGATTGGTTTTTCTCCCCCTAACTCTCATAATTTCCCCAATTCTAATCGTTTCCTCCTTTCTCTCCTTGTTCTCTCAGATTCCAGTAAAACTCAGGCATGAGGTCTGAGACTGTTCCAGTGAAAACTAGTTTCACTGGAGGAAAGTTGATCTGAAGACCATGATTTGGTTTTTAGGGTTTACTGGCAGCCTGAATAAAAGGCAGGTGGGAGGGTGGGATGCAGATCAGGTATGTGTTCAGAGTTCCATGTTAAAATTATGGGGATCATCTTAATAATACACTGATCACTATGTGCTTCTGGGCAGAAATCTCAATTTTCTCTGGAGCCAGAAGACCTATAACTGGTCCAAAGTAAGGATATACCTGCTATTGTAAGATTAGGCAATTTATAAGGAATAGACTAGCAGGACAGATAGAATCAGGAGATTTGGGGTTCAAATACTGCCTCTGACACATCCTAGCTGTGTGGCTGTGGGAAAACCATATACCTTCTCAGAGCCCCAGGTCCCTTTTTAAGACTATAAATCACAGACGAGTTGCTGACCTGAATCATTGGAGGGAGTTCCCCACACCTATGAAATGACAGGTTGGAAGAAAAAAAATACACCTTTGAGTTATTTCTTATATATATTTATATATAATTTCTTATTGCTTATGAAGGTTTTGATTGCAAAAGTTAAATATTCTATCTTAGGAATCTGGAAATGATCTATTATTATTAATGTTTGAATGCATATAATATGGATAGAGAATAGTTTCTTATTTGGTGGCCTAGGAAGAGAGCAGGTAACCATTCAATCAGTTATTCCAGTAATTTTTTTCAATGAGATGATAATATCTGCCAATTAGTATTCATCTAAAACAACTCTTATCAATTGTGGCAGGGCTCTTGACATTCTGAAGTATAGGCATACTTTATAATAACAACAACATATTTATTTAGCATTTTTATAGTTTACAGAGTGCTTTTCTCACAACTCCTCTGTGGAAGGAGAGAGCAAGTAGCACTGATCTCATTTTATAGTCACTTAGAATTCCACACAAGAATGATCTAAGTAAACATGATTTAACTGAATGCGAGGAATTATGAGATTTATTCAAAGTCACTAATAAGTGGTAGAGATAAGAGACTAATAACTCAGGTGTCCTGATTCTTGGTCCACTGTTCCTTCTTCTGAGCAGTGATTCCTTTTTAGATGAAACTGCCTTAGAATTAGATTTCTAGGTTGGTTTAGCAAATAGCCCCCTGGATGGAATCTCAGAATGGTCCTTTATGTAATTCTGCTCTCTTAAAAGAAACATGGGTGGGCAGCTAGGTGGCACAATGGATGGAATGTTGGATTTAGAATCAGGAAGTCATTTTCCTGAATTCAAATCTGGCTGTGTGACCCAGAGAAAAGTCACGTAGCTCTGTTTGCCTCAGTTTCCTCATCTGAAAAATGAGCTAGAGAAGGAAATGGTAAACTAGTATCTGCCATTTGTTGTTATTCAGTTGTTTTAGTCGTGTCCAACTCCAAATGGGGTCATAGAGGGTCAGATTCAACTGAAAAATGATTAAACAACATAAAAATGCCATTTTGAGGTTCCATGGTCAAAAATGATTAAAAATTACACGAGGTTCCAATGTATAATATATGGAAACTTGGAACTGGACCAACCATGGCTATGGCCCTGCCCCTCTCAACTTGTGCCATCATGTGAGGTGTTTGACAATTTTTCTATGCTCCACTTTCTTCATTTATAAAAGTTGACTGATTGTACTCTCTAGAGAGTCCTTTCTGTGTGAATAGTATCTCTCTTTTCATTAACCCTAGATTTATCAGCTTGTAGAGTGCTGCTGAAAGTGAGGGGTGAACAGCTAAGGCACCATGACAGCTGAGCTTTGTGAATAAACGTGAGCTCTGGCACTTCCTACTACTGGGCTTCCCTAAGGGCACTTTCCTAGCTAAAATGTGGGGTGGTTTTTAGGATTAGTGACCTTAGATATAATAGTGATACGATAGTAGTATTGGTTAATAGTATTAGCTGTTGATATTCCTGGAAATAGGAGAGGTGTTAAATGTATATAGCGATTAATGAATATTAAGGGATAAATTAACTAAGTCTTATTAACCTATGTATAATATTTAGGTTTTCAAGTATTCTTAATTAACTTTAAATTGCCTTTTCTCCTCTTTTTTATTCTCCTCATGTGGACCCTAATAAATATAGAGTCTGCAATAAATAGAGTCCCTAAAACTCTAATAAATCCCACCCTTGTATTTTGGACTCATCAGTAATCTACTAGAGGACTTTCATGCATTACCAAAGGACCACAGACCATACTTTAAGAGCCATAGAACCACTAACTGGCATACAAATTAGGAGTAAGTAATAAAGTCCTTTTCCTTTTGGGTTTCTTCATTTTAGCAGTTCGTTTTTCACAAGTATAATCAGATATCATTTTAAAAGTTTCATTTTAAGTCTTCTGAAAGGTAGGCATTATCAGCTGAATGTATCCTGCCATGAAAAAGTACTTATATATTTTAATTCTCAAAGGCACTGTCTTCTGCTTAGCATTTGAGCTAACAAGGATCCTTGATCGAGAGGTACAAGGGACATCAGCAGCTGCTTTGTCCAGTCTTCTCATTTTATAGAGGAGGAATCTAAGCCCCCAGAGAATGAAGTGACTTGCCTAAGGTAGTCCCAAAGGTGTTAAATGTCAGAGGCAGATTTTGAACCCAGTTCCTCAGACTATAGAGCCAGCTCTCATCCCACAGTATCAAACTACTTCCTAATGATAGACTGAGAAATATTAAACTTGTGTGGAATCCAGGATGCATCAGATATGCCAGGGTAGAGTTAATATTAGAGATTAATATTTTTTCTTAGTACCTTTCAAACTATGTTTGAAGAAAAAGAACCCTGAACTTAAAAAAAATCCAAGTTCCAAAGTAACACATAAAACATATTAGTAACTTTTGGGAATAATAGTGACAATGTATCAGTTCTCTTAGCTAAGCCAAATTAAATCTGTATTTGTTATCTTATGTCCAGGTGAATAATACAGCACTGGTCATACTGACATGATTAAAAAAATGAAAGTCTAGTTCTTTTAAAAAGTATTTCGTAGGTCAACAATGTAAAACCTTTCAGATTATGTACCTGCTCTTCTGATACTGTCATGTAAACTAGAATAATTTTCGAAAAGACCTTTAGCTTTTTTCTTTGCCTATTTTATTGATCCACAACAGGAAACCTTTCCAAAAGGACATTTTTCTTTGTCAGATTTAGCTTAGCAAGAAATGTTTAATTCATTCCAAATCTAAAAGTGCCTGCTGTTTGTATCTGGAACTGGCACTTTAAGGTCCACAAAGGTGGCACTTTGCTCACAATCACCTTGTGAGGCAAGTAGTGTAAGAAGCATCATGAGATCATGGATTTAGAGCTCCCAGACTTAATTCAAGCATTAAGCACCCACTGTGGGTTAAGCACTGTTCTGGTGTTGTGAATATGAAGACACATGGTATCTATCATCAAAGAGCCAATAGTCTATTGGTTCTGCGAATGAATTGAGATGGTCTGGACTCTCCATTTTATAGATGGGGAAATAGGGACTCTGAGAGGATATGACTTGTGATCTGAACTCGGATCTCCCGATTTCAAGAGACTGAGAGCCATTATACCATACTGCCTATGCCAGTACCATGAGCTTTAGAATATGCTATTTCATTGTGCAATTAATTCCTTTTTTGTTTTTTTTTTGTTACAATTAAGGTAAATGGTTTGATTTTCAGTTGAACTTCAAAACATTTTCTCCTTTCAGCTTTGGCTTCTGCTTATCTGGCAGGTCTCAAGTATTTTCTTTGGGTTTATTTTAAAATAATAGGAAAGCATAGCATACTTTTAGTACCTCTCCCAAGCACTCATCCATTCCATACAAACACATAGTCAATATAACTATAATGCAAATTAGAATACCATATATGCCGAAGAGAATCAAGCAGCTTATTTCATATTGGAAATAAACCAGCTGCCACAGTCACTTTTGGCCATCAGAAACGAGGGAAAAGGCATGTAAATGCCATCAACCACTCTAGAACGTTAGCTAGTGAATTTGAACCTTTGACTACTATTTCCTTCCTTATGTTTCAGTGACGCGCCACGTGGAAGGGTACTGTGATGTCCTATCATGCCATGACATAGCTTGTCAGTTTCATTTTAATCACCTGAGTGTGGAGGAAAGGAATGTTTCCTATACTATTTCTGGCTTTCATTTTCAAAGAGCATTTTTGTGTTTGGTTATAAAGAGCATATGTGTGCATGGGTGTGTAATTTATACTTTTTAGGAATGACATTGAGGTATGTGTTACTTTCTATTTAAAAAATTATCATTCTGCCCGTGTGAGTGAGTTTGTCATGAGGATTAAAGTTACCATTATTGTGCAGGCAATATGTGCAGGCAACTGAATAATTATCAAACGGGGACAGTTTCACATTCTATCCTACCTATAGATTATCTTCTGTAATTTCCATGTGATGTGACTCTCATCTGACCCTTCTGACCTTTGGCCTCTTGCGTTTGTCACATATGTCCTTGAGGTGAAAGAAGAAAAGAAAGAAAATGAAAGAAGAAAATGAAAATAATGGTCTCTTGCTTGAGTTTCCTTTGGAAGCCTTGAAAGATTTTTATTAATGACAATTCCTCCCTACTTTGGGAATTTGTTTTGCTTATGCAAAGGGTACTGGTAAAATATGACTGATTTTTTTTCCTCCAAGGATAAAATTGTGATGTATTTAGTAAGATCAGTCTATTTGTTTTACTTTTAAATGTTTGCATTTCATGCTATTTTTCTTCCTCTTCAAACTGTACATGATTAATGTCCAGAATAAAAGAATTACCTTTATGTATTCAATAGAAAATCATGGCTTACCAATAAAATGTTTAAAACCTATTTCATTTATTATTTATATAATAAGTTTCATGATAGCCTTAAAGAGCCTTTCAGTACACATTTCTCACTCACCAACCTCCTTCATGTAGGCCAAAAGTAGTATGTTAAATCTTGGGGGAGAAAGGCACTGTTTAGTTTGAAAAGCCTCAAGTTTCAGGGAGAAAAAAACAAACTCTCAACCTTGATCCTTTTCACCTAAAACAAAAAAGTGATCACAGATGTAAAATGAGCTGGAGAAGCAAATGGCAAACCAGTCCAGTATCTTTGCCCAAGAAACCCCCAAATGGGATCATCAAGAGTCAGACACTACTGATCAACAACATAGAGCTATCTTTAGAAAGTGTTTATTTTTATTCTAAATTTAACAAACAAAATAAGATGGTCATTTTTGAATTTGACAAAATAAAACAAGCATTTCCATATGTGCAGTAGAATAGGAAATGAGTATTAGATCTAAATCTGAAGATCTGTTAAGCTCAGCTGACTTAAAAAAACCAATAACAAACCCTTACTTTTCATCTTAGAATTAATACTAATAAGACAGAAAAGTCGTAAGTGAGAGGCAATTGAGGTTAAGTGACTTGTCCAGGGTCATATAACTAGCAAATGTTGAAAGTCACATTTGAACCCAGGATCTCCCATTTCCAGACCTAGCTATTTGCTGAACCACTTAGATGCTTCCAGACTTATAAAATCCATAATTTCTAAAACATAGCAGCACTTTTTGTGGTGGCAAAGAACTAGAAACTGAAAGATGTCCATCAATTGGGCAGTGACTGAACAAGTTGTGGTGTATGACTTTAATGGAATGCTATTGTGTTGTGAGAAATGACAAACAGGATGAACATTAAAAAAAAAACCTGGAAAGGTATGTGTGAAGTGATGCAAAGTGAAGTGAGCAGAACCAGGAGAATATCATACCCGGTAACAGCAGTAATGTATCGTGATGCTCAACTGTGAATGACAACTGTTATCGACAAGGCAAGGATCCAGGATGACTCTTAAGGGCTCCCAGACCAAAAAGGGTCTCCATTGCCACAGACAGAACAGATGGAATTTGAATGCAGATGGAAACATGCAATTTTTTCACTTTATTTTCTCCATGAATTTTTCTCTAGTGTAAGCAATATGCTTTGTTTTACAACCCAACAAATAGGGAATAGGCATTACACGATGATATGTGTATAGCCTATATCATATTACCTGCCTTTTTTGGGGATGGAGGGATGAAGGGATGGGAGGGAGGGAAGAAAAAAGAATGAGAAAGATTTTTGGACATAGCTAATGTGAAAAATTTTCTCTTGGATAAGCATATTTGCTTTAATTCATTACATATAACAATTATGTATTTTATTATTGTTATGCTATGTAAATTGTATTGTATACAAAAATAAATGGTAACTTACAAAAAAAATAAAATACATAAATTCAACCTATAGTTTTCAAAGCAGTCCTACCTTTCTGTGATTCTTTCTGGCATTCTATGCTTTTCCCTGATTTTTTTTTTAAAGGTGCCTCTATGACCCTCTTTTCCTTTTTTTTCTCTATTCTAGTCTACTCTTTTTTTACTCCTTACCTAAACAACAACAACAACCATAACAAATATGCATAACCAACAAAGCAAATTCCCATATTGGCCATGCCCAAATAGTTGTGTCTCATTTTGCATCCTGAATCCATCACATCTCATACATATGTCAAGAGGTAGCTAGCAAGCTTCTTCTTACCACTTCTTGAATTATCTTTGGTTTTTGCATTGATCAGAGTTCTAAAGTATTTGACAGTGTAACAAAGATATAGCAAGATTACATCATTGGCAGGAAGATCTTTTGACATGGACATTCTAAAAGGAAAGGGAAAAAAAAGCAGCAATAGTAAAGAGAAAATTCTTATAAATTCTATGTGAATAGGCAAACCTGTCAGAACCTTCTTCAATAAAACAAATTCTTTGCTAACTCTCTACATTCAAAATAAAAGAGGGAAATGGATGGTAGGTGTTAAGTATTTTTAGTGATATATATTTCCAGTGATGAACTTTGTGCAAAAGAAGTGGTGTTAGGGCTATTTCCTCAGAAAAAAAAGGGAGATAGGATAGTCATGTAGCAAGAACTAAGGATAACAACCCCATGTTTGCATGGACACCCAGGGAATGTAAAAAGACATCTTGAACACCAATTCTGTAATTTTTTTTTCATCCTGGTAAAAAATGAGATTTTTAAGTAAAGTTTGTCTTTACCATCAATTAGTGATAATCAATGTTTGGTGATTCTTAATCACCAATGGGCAGGACTGAAATTATCTGTAAGTAATTTTCAACTTTAAATTTCTAATTTTCTATTTTCTGTGTTCTCCTACTTTAATAGTTAAAACCACACTACCACATAGGTGACTGAGCAGGTTAATTTTTAAACAACTTGGAAAGACCTACCTGAAATAATAATAAAGAGTTAGATGAGTAGAACCAAGAGAATATTATGTATAACTACAGAATTGATATTTGAAGAATAACTTGTGAGTGCCTACTTCCAGAGAAAGAACCAATAAATAAAAACATAGAAGACATAATTTTTATATTCATATTATTTTTGTCAGGTAATGCCTTATGTGGTGAGATGGGGGAAGGAAGGGGGTCTGAGATATTTGGGAATTTTAATGTAACCAACAAACAAATAAATTAATTTTTAAAACTACACTAAAACTTTTGGACAACTCAGGAGAGCTCCCCAGCTCGGACAATGGCTCTGAGTGAAATGGAGGAAACCTTGGACCTGAACTTTTTTTACCTTTGTCTAGAGGCATTCCATTCAATGGCAAAACATTTTTGGAACTCCACATGATAGTGAAACTGTTGATAGATGCATAGGTCTATAAATATACATATAAATATTAAACCATTCATGTGGATATATTTGTGTACATATATAAAACCATTTGTGGATATATATGTGTGTATATTTGCATATATATAATATAAAATCATTTGAGTGTATGTATTTGTCTACATATTGTAGTGAGGGAAATTACAGGGTGCAAGAATGATTGACAGGGTGTGAGATCAGAATCTTCCTGGGCCTGGTTGGGTCAGAATTCCTTGGGACAGTTGATCAGCTGCCACTCTGGACCCGAGACAGGAAGGGGACAGGTGTTTGTGTGAATCATCTTGAAACCCATTCATCAAACAACTGGCCTTGAGGATTTTCTAGCTGTGGTGAGTGAATATCTCCAGTCTTCCTGGTGGACAGCCAGACTGGGGAAAAGATCTCTACCCTGCTGGGACACCTGTGGACATTACACCTGGGATTCCTGTTTCTGGCTCATCAAGGACTCTGTGAGATACTGATCCCCTGTTGGACTTGCCTTTAGACAACTTAGGTTTTGGTCTAGTGTAAGTCAGATATTGTTTATTTAGTGGGTAAAAGAATTCAGATTTCACCCTTTCCCACTTCCATTTCCTTCATCCCTTCCATGTTAAATAAAATCAGTATTTATGTTTTTCCCTCTGTATTACTTTCCTTTCCCCTATCTAAATTATATATACTTTTTACAGTATAATATAAAATCTCTTGTGTATATACAATATAAAATCATTTGTGTATAAATGTATGTGTTTTTATATGTATGTGCATAATATAAAACCCTTTGCATATATATATATATTCATAAAAAACTTTCAGGACATCCTGTATGATGAAAAAAAGCAGCATAGGATTATTTTTTACAGCTCAAATAGGCAACGATCATATAGCCTTTATTTTATTCCTCTAACTAGCTGGTAAACCATTCTCAGGTTGCTGGGTCATGCTCTGAGTAGATTCTGTAGCCTTTGCGGTGTTAACACTAAATACAAAAATAACATTTTATGGACTTACTCGATCAGCAACCCATTTTTCCCCTTCCTCTTACTGCTTACCTAATAGTTGAATGAGATCATTTTATTGAGATGCCCATTTCCTATCACAATATGGCATAGCAAAAAGGTCACTGACAGAAAAGACTCACTCTACCAGATTATGAAACATGAGATAGGGAGTACTCTAATGTACTGAATGTACCTAAATGGTCTTTTAACATGGATGTTAGGTGTAGCCTTCTCTCTTTTGGTTATCCCATGGTACCATGCTCTATGTCTACATTTTTTAAACTCAGGGATAACCACAGAACAGCTATATATGTAGAAATTGAAAATAAATTTCAGGAGCCATAAAAAAACAAATAAAATGCTAATATTTTATTAAAGTTGGGGTCAGCTGGATGGCTCAGTGGATAGAGAGTCAGGCCCAGAGACAGGACATACCAGGTTCAAATATGGCCTCAGATACTTTCTAGTTATATGACCCTGGATCGGGCACTTAACCCCTATTGCCTAGCCTTTACCTCTCTTTTGCTATAGAACCAATATATAATATTGATTTGAAGATATAAGGTAAGGGTTTAAAAATAATATATATATACACATATTTTAAATTTTCATATATTATATATTTTATTTTCTATATTTATATCTAATTTAATTTAAATTTATTTTTATTCATTTAATTTTATATTTATAGTATCTATTTATGCATATTATTTACTTGTTAATATTATATATTATGTATTTTAAACTAAAAATGTAAATGGTTTGGATTTTGGAGTTTCATTTTGAGATCAATTCTATATTCCATTCACATCTTTGTATTTCTTGAGTGTAATTTAAAACAAACTATTGAAAAAAATCCTGGAATAAAAAGATACAGGTTTGAAGCCTGACAATTCCACTTACTAGTACTATGGTCCTTAGTCTCAGTTTTTTCATCTATAAAATGGGATAATATGTGAGCTACTGTCCTCAGCAGAATTGTATAAGGATCAAATGAAGAAGTAAATATGAATATATTTTATAAATGGTGAAATACCACATAAATGTAAACTATTATGTCCTCATTTTGGTTCTCCAGGTAATTTGGCCTATATGATCTGTCTAATATGATTTCCCAGGACTTGTAGACTCTAACTCTATTTTTCTCCCCATTCATTGTGATTACACTGTTTTAAAATTGTTGGCATGGTGGGATACTTTTTTGTTCTTCCCATACCTGGCAAAACTAACATATAAAAGCAGAGAAAAAATGATCCATAGTGGAGAGTGGGTTGGTTCCTTTCCCATGAATCAAAAAGTGAAATTGAAAGAACCACACTGACTCCATCTTGTGAGATTCAATTCTGAATGTAGCTCTGTTAACCTTGTATTTATTTATAGATCTAATCCAAGTTCTGTCTTGTGAGAAAACTTTATTGTTTATTATTGAAGTTAGCCCTGCATGGTTGGGAAGCTGGACCACTTCTGTCTATTTATTAAGAGAGCCTCAACTAAAGACCTAGGTCATGCTGACCAGCCTCGTCAGAACTGAAATTAATTGATGAAAGCAGTTTTTTCAAAATTATATATCCCAAGCAACTCATATGCCTTATTTGAAAATAGTCCCTGTACTAGTCAATCAGTTATTCTTTGATTTAATACAACCACTGAAGGGAGTAGGGTACATTTTTTTCTGATTTCAAGGAATTGCACCTGTTTGTTCTCCTCCCAACTTGGAAGGTCTTTAGATCTTCCTCCAATTAGAAATCAGATTACCTAATTTTCTATATTGGTTAATTGTTTTTTAATTTTTTAAATTAATTGGTATTATTTGATCTTAATACATAAAAATCCTTCATAATGTATTTAGGGTCTTTGGACTGACTGGGGGGGTCCATTGACCTATTTCTGTTTTGCTAATAAATCATAAAATGCCAATTATTTTCTCAGTTATTTTTAATTATCTACTACACTTAAACTAAACTTTGACACTCTCCTCTACCTCAGCTCCAGTTTCCTTACCTTAAGAGGTGGGCCTTAGTTCCAGACAACCTCTTACTTTTGTCCTTTGTGAAACTTTTGATAGTGTCTGATTGAGGCTGTTGTTGACTAGACATATGGCCACCTATCTTCCTCCTCCTCAATCATGGAAGTTTACATAATAAATTTTAAAGAATCAAATATCAATTAAATACAAACTATGTGATAATCATTTGCTCAATGCTGGGCATACAAAGCAAAAGCAAAAACAACTCATTGTGGGGACAGTGTGAGAATAGCAGGGGCTTCCAATGAGCAAAGCTCTGTAAAATCTATAAAGACATCCCAATAGCAAAGATTCTGGGAGTGTCATAGAGGCTTCAACCCCTCCCTCTCCTCCTTCTTTGCAAAAACTGGATGCTCCAACTAAGAACCATTGATATATGCATTCTCTGGGAATCTGGGTTAGTTCTATCCAGAGGCATCTATTTCTAAATTTTCACCTCTGAAGTCCAAAGAAAACCAAAACTTGGAAGCATTGTTTTCTGGGATGAAAGTTTGCCTTGTATTAGATATGATTCCTTTTCTCTTGCTTTACTCACTTGCCCTGTATATTTAGCTCTTTTGAAACTACTAAGTTAATAATAACCTTCCCAAGGCAATTTAGCACTATGCCCAAAGGACTTTAAAAAACTGCCTGCCCTTTGGTCCAGCCATAGCACTGCTGGATTTAAACCCCAGAGATCATAAGGAAAAAGACCTGTACAAGAATATTCATAGCTGCCCTCTTTGTGGTGGCAAAAAAAATTGGAAAATGAGGGGATGCCCTTCAATTGGGGAATGGCTGAACAAACTGTGGTATATGTTGGTGATGGGATACTATTGTGCTCAAAGGAATAATAAAGTGGAGGAATTCCATGGAGACTGGAACGACCTCCAGGAAGTGATGCAGAGCGAGAGGAGCAGAACCAGGAGAACCTTATCAACAGAGATGGATACACAACTGATTGTAATGAACTTCTCTACCAGCACTAATGCAATGATCCAGGGCAATTCTGAGGGACTTATGAGGAAGAATGCTATCCACATTCAGAAGAAAAACAACTGCTTGATCACATGGGTCGATGGGGATATGATTGGGGATGAAGATGCTAAACAATCTCCCTAGTGCAAATATTAATAATATGGAAATAATTCTTGATCAATGACACATGTACAACCCAGTGGAACTGCTCATTTGTTAAGGGAGGGGAGGAAAGAACATGAATTGTATAACCATGGAAAAATATTTTAAATTAATTAATTAAATAAACTTACTTAAAAAATAATAACCTTCCCAGTCTTCTGACTCTTTCCTATTCTCATCTGTCTATGTGGTGCAATGGGTAGAGTGTAGGACTTAGAGACCTGATTTCAAATTGAGTCTCAACTTGCCCTGTTGGAATGGACAGATGACAACAATTAGTTCCAAAGGCCATGAATGTGGCTGATGCAGGCATTGTGGAGGGCTTAGAGCTTGGTCTGATGTGAAAGATGCCAGGGTCACCAGCTGCATCCCTGGTCATCACCAATCATCCTGACTTTTGTCTTACTACTGAACTTTGATGACTTTGGAAGAGTGAGGCTGATGTCTTTGTGTAACTAACTGTCTCACTTAAACCCAATTCATGTGCAAACCAGGACATCACCCTTTGATGCTATCGGTCCCCTTCAAAAATGGAGCATTAACAACGAAAATGTAGTTATCTCCAATAATATCTTAACATTAGCGGAAAACTTCTATGTATTTAGAAGGGAGAACAATAACAAATCACTCCTTAATCCCACCCCTACTCTCACCCTTCGTTTTCTAGTCAGAACAGTAGGTTCTGAGACTATGGGTGGCATTGAGATATTGACTGCTATAAAGAAGCATTTTCCTGTTGTTATTAGGGATAGAGGCCCTTAATCAGAATTATTTTGTCCTTTGCAAGTGGGGACAACACCAGTGGCTGTCAGATCTGGCAGAACTTGGAGTGTAGCAAGTATTTTGTTGTTTTCTACTTTTGGTGGGAATGCCAAGAAATAGTCTATTCAGTGGGGATTCTTAAACGTGGGCCCATAAATATTTAGACAGGTTATTTTGGTAAATAGAATCTATTTCCATTGTAATCCTATGGTTTTATTTAATTTATTCATTTTATTTATTTAGAGAGGAGATTTATAGATTTCACTAAATTGTCAGTTTACTAATGAAGTAACAGATCATTCACTAATGAAATAGATAAATTAAATGATATGGGTTTGTGTGGCTTTTCTTTTTGTCTGAAACTTGTTTTATTTAAAGATGAAGAAACTCTTAACTTTTAAAAAGTAGTTTTTAAAAACCTTTCTTTCCAAATACACACACACACACACACAGAGAAAAAATTCACCTTTAGTCTATTAGGTATGATGGAAAAAAAAGGTTCAGAACTCCTGCTATACATTGTAGGAGATGGAATTTGTGGAAGACGTTCTATAGAAAGACAGACTGAACAAAGGCTCTTGGCTTTATGTTGTTGTTCACTTGCTTTGGGGTTTGCTTTGGGGTTTGGGGATTTTCTTGTCAAAGATACTGAAGTGGTTTGCTATGTCCTTTTCCAGCTTATTTTACAGATGAGGAAACCGAGGCAAACAGGGTGAAGTGACTTGTCCAGAGTCACGCATCAAGTAAATGTCTGAGTATGGATTTAAACTTAGATCTTCCTGACTCCAGGCCAGGCCACTTTGTCCACTGCACCATCTAATTGCCTCTATAGTGTAGTAATGACTCATCCTAAGCTCTGGAATTATATGCCAACACATAACTTGCTCAGCTAGGTAGAGACCACAGCTGGCCTCCTATTGGCCTGTAGAACTCCCTTATTTGCAACAACTGCCTACTTGACCAACTTATTCTCTAGGTTGTCTTTCTAAGGTTGAAAGGGACTCTCTTGATTGGCAGATCAAATCAGTCATGCTAGAAGTTTCCTATAGTTACTTTGCAAAAGATTCCCCTCTTGCTAGAAGGCTGAGTCTTAAAAGATATGGGGATGGAGAAAAGATTAAATACATTATTTAATTTTTCTCTCCTCCTTCTCTGCAATAAAAGTTCTTTATGCTACCACATTGTGGTTCTAGTTGTCCTGGTATTCCCACGATTGAAACCTAGTCCTCCAATGGCAACATGTGTGACCCGAGGCAGCTGGTGCTGCTCTAGATAGTGTGTTGGGTTTGGAGTCAGGAAGATCTGAATTAAAATTTGGCCTCAGATACTTCTTTAGTCATATGACCTTGGGCAAGTCACTTAACTAATCTATGCTCTTCTCAGTTTCCTTAACTGTAAAATGGGGATCATAATAACACCCATCTGGTAGAGTTGTTATGAGTATTAAATGATAATGCTTGTAAAAAGCCTCCATGTAAGGTGCCTTCCATGATAATAGTAGGTGCTATTGAAATTCTATATTCTCTTCTTCTCATTACATAACCAGAATAGAAATAGCAGGAATAGCTTTTAAAGTATGCCAGGCCTTTTGAGGCTTCCCTGCTCTTTATTCTCTTCTTTGCCTTTCCTGGTGAGCAGAGAGCTCCGCCATGTTCTTTGCTTTCTTTTGTTGTCTTCAGGTCTTTATGGGTGGAGTAGCAGACCCCAGATCTGTGTTTCCTTTCTCTTCAGGTCCATTCTGGTGGGCAGACTAGCAGCATAGCTTCTTTGGGAAGCAGAGGAGACCCCAGACGGAGTGTGTCTCTGTCTTACTGCCTCTCTCCCTTCCTTCTCTTGATTTGGAACTGGAAAGAAAGTCTGCATGGTCTTATGCTTAGCCAACTGGGCTCAGGAGATGTAGCATGATTCCATCCTGTTTTCAGGCATACTTTTGTGTCTGCGCCTTTAGGATTATTGTTAAGACACATTTTCCATTTATAGAAGTAATTTTTGATGGATTTGTATGTTTATACCAAACTAGAGCTTTGCCAGAAGTTCATGCATTTGCTAGTCCTCATTAAATATCTCCCTCAAGCAATATCGTGTTTTGATCCAGGGGAGGTTCAGTCAGCCAAACATCCTATTGTCCATAGCCCAAAATATCCCATTACTGGCTGGAATAGATGGAGAAAGGTGGAGCTCATTCTGTCGTCCGCCAAAATCTCTTCTTGCAGTGGTGCCTTGAACAAATCTGGTGGAGAAAGCGGGCAAGATGGCGTGTTAGGGTGACTCTCTGATAGATGATAATATAGGCTAGCTTGGCTGAGAATGGGCTTAATGAGCTTTTTTACCTTGAGGAAAACTGTTTGGATGCTAGAGAAAATTAGAAAAGTTTTCCCCCAACCCTTGGGGAATATTAAAAACAAAAAAGTCAGTTTTCTCCAAGTCAGAAAGTGACTCTAGAAGGCTCTCGAGTGTTTGCTTTTCCATTTACCTTTCAGTCTTTCAATTTAGTATACCAGGTCTCTCCTTGTGAAGTGCAAGGGGTTTTCTTTTAACCCTTCCCTTCCCTTTTAGAATCAGTACTGTGTATTGGTTCCAAGGCAGAAGAGTGGTAAGGGCTAGGCAATGGGGGTCAAGTGACTTGTCCAGGGTCACACAGCTGGGAAGTGTCTGAGGTCAGATTTGAACCTTGGACCTCCTGTCTCTGGGCCTGACTCTCAATTCACTGAGGTACCCAGCTGGCCCTGAAAATGGTTTTTGAGAAAGGAAAAAGCACCTGGGCTAAAGCCATTCTATGCAACTCAATGACAAATGAGCTTTTCTCTGTTCTGAGAAATGATTCAGGTTTTCTTGCTGTAGGACTCCCAACATAAGAATTTCAGAATCTTACAGATGCTATAAATGCTCAAGTTGACATTTAATGATATGCACAATCAAATTTCACTTTCCTTGAAGTGCCTCCTATCCCAAAGTACATTAAAAGGCAATATCAGAGTGATCAACCATTTAGTTTTTGAAAAAAAAAATCTTTTGATTGTTTTTTTCCTTTCATTTGCCCCAAACACTCCACTGTCTTATTGGCCTCTAAAACTTCAACCAACTGAATAGCCTGGAATTACATGATTATTTGCACACTTATTTATTCTCTCACAGCATACCATCTCCTACTTCCATGCTTTTTCACTGACAGTCCTCCATGCCTGTTATACAATTCTTCCTTACCTCTCCCTCATTATAATCTCTTTCTTCCTGTAAGACTCAATTCAAGTGCCACATTCTAATGCAATTTTTTTATATCCTTCCTTCTGTTTTAATATCAATTCTTTTTTCTTAAAACCCTTAACTTCCGTCTTGGAATCAATGCTGTGTATTGGTTCCAAGGCAGAAGAGCAGTAAGGGCTAGACAGTGGGGGTCAAGTGACTTGCCCAGGGTCACACAGCTGGGAAGTGTCTGAGGCCAGATTTGAACCCAGGACCTCCAGTCTTTAGTCCTGGCTCTCAATCTGCTGAGCTACCCAGCTGCCCCCTTTAATAGTAATTCGAAGACAGAAGAGAGGCAAGGGCTGGGTAATCAAGGTTAAGTGACTTGCCTAGGGTCATACAGTTAGGAAGTGTCTGTGCCCAGTTCTGAAACCAGGTCCTCCTGATTCCAGTTATGGTGCTCTATCTACTGTGCTATCTAGTGGCTCCTACATGAAATATTTACCGATTCCATCCACTCACCTAATTTTTTTTAAACCCTTACCCACTGTCTTAGAATGGATATTAAGTATTGATTTCAAGGTTCACACAGCAAGGACATATTTGAGGCTAATTTGAACCCAGGACCTCCCATCTCTAGGTCTACAACGCCATCCACTGTGCTACCTAGCTGTCCCTTTACCTACTCTATCCACTGTACTATCGAGCTGCCCCTCTACGCACTTACTCTTATTCTTTAATCACTGCATATTTTTGTGTTTAATCACTTTATATTTCTGCTTTATGTGTGTGTAGATGCACTTGTTTTCTTTCCATTCGAAGCTAAGCTCCTTTAGAGTAGGGACTGTTTCATTCTTTGTATTTGTATCCCCAGAGACTAGGACAGTGCTTGGCCCATTATTAAAAAATTCCTGTGGATTAATTGAGATTGTGCTTTCCCCAAGAATAGGTTTTTGAAAGATACATGTGTCGACCCAGGGAGAGTTTCCCATTGTATTGTTCTCTGTCACTAATGAAGCTTTGCTGTGTTTTATTCACAAACCTCAGAAAATTCACCATGTGAGATGCTTCCCTTCTAGATTTACTTGTTCTTATTTCAAGCTGGAAAAACAGTAAATGGGATCAATCTTGTACTTCTCAAAAGCTCTTTGAGCACATGCTTTTGAAACAGGAAAAATGTTTTCTTTCTTTCTTTAGATTTATGCTTAGGAAATAGTAATGAGAGGTCATGCGTTTACATGCAAAAAGCAATTTATACTTCTGTGCATACCCACATCCAATATATATGTATACCTTTGGATGCATATTTGAAAAAAGAGCTACTGAGCTGTAGCAGCCAGAATGTTTTATAGGGAGAATGATAGCCATCCGTCAGTCAACAAGTTACTCATTAAGCTCTTCCTATGTGCCAGCTACTGGCATTAGGGGTAAGAAATATGGCAGTAAATAAGCCATGCCCTTAAGGAACTCAGCTTCTTTTGGGGGAGGCAGCATAGAGATAATTTGGCACATACAAGAAATATACAGAGTAGATAAAAAGAAGTTTTAGAGAGGAAGTCACTAGCAGCTAGAGGCAGAAGGAAGGGTTTGAGTTGAGTCTTGAAGAAAGCCAGGGAAACTAAGGTGGAGGCTGAGGGTAAAGCATTCCAAATAACATTTTGTTGTTGTTCAGGCATTTTTCAGTTGTCTAACTCTTTGCAACCCCCCCCCCCCAAGATACTGGAATAGTTTTTGCCATTTCCTTTTCTAGCTAACTTTGTGGAAGAAGAAACTGAGGCAAATAGGGTTAAGTGACTTGCCTAGGGTCATACAGTTCAGTGTCTGATGCTGGATTTGAACTCAGGAAGAGGAGTCTTCCTGATTCCAAGCCTGATGCTTTATCCATTGTGGCACCTAACTGCCCATCTGTATGAGAGAGTATGGCACAAAACTGACATGGATATGGGAAAACCCCCAACAAATATGAAATAAGGTGTCAGTAGAGAGGCAGTTGACATCTTCCTCCTCTTCCTCTTCCTGCTCTTTTCCCACCTTATTGTCATCATTATGGTAACTCCTATTCATATAGTTAAAGTTTTAAAAGCACTTGACATGAGTGATTGGAGGCTTGATCCCTTTTCTCCACAGTTATCATTTTTCAGTAGAGAGCTTACTATATTACCTCTTCAAGTTTAGAGCCAGAAACTAGGAAACTAGGAAGTTGGGGTGCAGGAACTCTCCTACATAGGAGGATGGCTTCTGTTGCTTCATCCTTTTCTGAGTCCATTTGACTCTGTCACCTTTGGGGTTGTGTGGATTGGAGCACAGGCAACTTTACTATGCCTTTGCTTCAAGGCTTCCTTTAGTGTCTTCAGAGGTGGGGGAGTTGGAGGTTGTGAAAGTAGTCTTCTTTCTTTCATCCATCAAATTTAAGACTCTTATTTGAGCTTAATATTCTCTCTTGGAAAAAGAGATGACAGTATGATTGATTCTCTCCTACTTCTCTGGGGTGGGAGGGGGCTAGGACTAACACAAAGGGATGGTTTAGATCCACAATATCCTGAATCACTCAATTAATCCATAGTCCCATGGGATCTAATTTCTTATCCTTAATGAAGTGTGAAGGCCATTGGCTTGGCACCAATGATTGGCATGGGACTCTAGTTACTAGCCTGAAAAAATGAATCATTTCCCCCAGAAACACCTGGAAGAGAATCATAGTATTCTTGTCTTTAACTCTTGCTTTATTCAAGACTCAGATAGCTCTAAACTATATCCATTAATAAATTTTACTAGGGTAAATTTTGTTTGTGGATTATCTTTTCACATCTATCAATTTAGAGAACATTTTCTACTAACTGGTGGGAAAAACATGGGATAGATTAAGCAGCTCTTCAACCAGAATTAGACCTGAGATGTGTTTTAAAAGATATGGTCTGCAGTGGGTTGGGGTGGGGGGAAATAACTAGGTGCCTCAGTAGATTGAGAGCTAGGCTTAGAGACAGGAGGACCTGGGTTAAAATCTGGCTTCAGACACTTCCTAGCTGTATGACCCTGGGCAAGTCACCTAATCTCAATTGCCTAGCCCTTACCACAATTCTGCCTTGAAACCAATATACATATATATTATTGATTCTAAGATGGAAGGTCAGGATTTTATTAAAAAAAAGATATGGTTGGATGGAGAAGAAGGGGCCAAGGTATTCCAAGTTAGGGGAAAGCACAATCAAAGACACAGAGGTGGGGGAAGATTTTTAATGCCACCAAACATGTCTAGACTTGATGTAATAGACAAGAGGAAGCCTTTGCATATTCTAGATAAAATTATGTTTTAGCAATTAATTGGGCCTGAATGTGCAATATACAATGAAGAGAGACACTGGAGAAAGGAGAGGAGAATTATGCAAATTTCAGCAATCTAAGTGTGAAGTGTTGAGTTATAGATCAGGTTAACATCTGTGGTAATGAAGAGTAGTATTCATTAATATGTAATACTTCATCTTTCATATCAATATCTTAGCTTACTTTCCAATTTCAGTTAATGGTTAATGCCATAATTCTCCCTATTAAGGAATTTGAAACCTCATTACTCTTCCTATTTCTCCTATCCAAATCAGTTACCGAGTTCTGTAGATTCTCCCATTATAGTATCTTTTATATCCATCCTCTTCTTTCTCTTCTTATTCCTCCTAAAACTCCATTTTTAGAATATTGCAAGACATTCTCACCTAATTTCCCTGTTTCCTTTTCAATTCACCCTGAATGCTGTTCTCAAATTAGTTTTAAAAGTATGTTATAAAGGAGACAATAGATATTAGGTACTGAAATTCCACAGTCCTTAGTCCTTCCCTTCCTGAACTACAATTAGCTTATCTCTGGGGGGAAAATGAATTGGTTGCAGATGTTTGATATGAAATGTTTTCACCATGGTTCTTGGCCCTTTGCTACCCTTCTCTCCCCATCTCCCACATGAAAGACTACATTGATTCTCCATTGCCTTCAGGATATAGTCCAGACTCCTTGGTCCCTACCTCTCATTCCAAACTATCTTACTCTACTGCTCCTAAACAAATGCCTCTACAGAAACTAGCTCATTGATTCTAGAATGCTCATGTGTTTTTTTATCTCCTAACTTTACAGGTACCCTTCCTTCTACCTGAATTGTCCTCTCGTCTTCCTTCCTTATGTAGAAATTCTACCCATCCTTCAAGAACAAGACAAAATCTTTCCCACTCATAAAGCATTTTAGAGGATGGTAGAACCATAGATCCAGAAGTGGGAAATACTTCAGAAACCATGGAGTCCAACCTCCTTATTTCAGAGATGAAGAAACTGAGATCTAGGGAGATAACATGACTTGATAAGGTCATAGAGATAGTAAGCACCAGAGACAAGATTTGAACCCCAGAACTCTGATTCCAGAATGAATGCTTTTTTACCACAGTTGTAAACAAGAGTAGGTAGGTATGTACACACACACACACACACACACACACACACAGTAGAAGCAATATCCTAACCTCTCTCTGCATGCAAGTTAGGCTAGTTTTTTTCTTAAAAGGTGATGAGACCATCCTTGAGACTTGGTTAGTTTCTTCATCTCTAAAATAAGGAGGTTTGACTCCAAGGCTTCTGAAGTACTTCCCACTTCTAGACCTATGGTTCTATGATTCTATAAAATGCTTTATGAATGGGAAAGAGTTTATCTTGTTTTTGAAAAATGGGTAGAATTTCCATAGATGGAAAGAAGATGAGAGGACAATTCAGGTACAAGGAAGGGCACATACAAAAATTAGGAAACAGAAAAGCACACAGTTAGGTCAGAGAACTAAAAGCTCAATTTTTTTTCTATCACTGGTCACTTGATCATAAAACATCTACAGAGTTCTCCAGGAACTGAGGCTTAGCTGGCAGAAAGTTATGAGCAACTCAGGCAATGGGGCTTCAGATCAGCTGGATTATTTCAATGAATGCCCATCATTGTTAAATATCTTCTCCTGCCAAAGCTAATTAAGTCTTTTAATCATGGAATGAATCACACGTATCTCATTTTGTTCAAATATGGAACATGAATTGGTCTGAGGGAGGTTCAATCCAGAATACCCAATCACTCTAGGCTTCCATCTCATATCTTTTCATACATTTTATTAGATTTTAAGCTTCATGAGGTAGAAACAATGTTTGATCTAACCTTTTTTAGGACCTAACTTCACACTTTGTGTGAATATAAATGACACACATAAATGACAATATTTGTTGAATATTGAATGAATAAATGAACTTCCATCTCAACTCTCTATTCATTGAGGGAAGATATCTTTTTATAATTATTTATATTTTCTCATTCCACATGAGATTTCAGTAAAAGTTTATTGATCGAATTGGTGACTGAGTCCTGTCCAAGACTTCAAGTTAATCTATATGAATACAAATACAAGAACTGAAAAATAGTTCCTACCGTGAAGGGGGTAGGGTGACTAGGAAATAGGTGATATCCTTAACATTTGTTCCTCATTTATATTTCCTTGCTTCTCATATATAACATTTCTTTGTCCTCTTTTTGCTTCATCTGTGATGAAGGATGACAACTAGCTAGTATCTGACCACAGCAGAGAGCAAGAAGAATTAAGTCATGGTTCCTATGTGATGTTACGATTCTATTTTAGGCTTTTTTTGGGTATTCTTAAGAAATTCAAACATTCTGGATGTATTTGGAAAGATACAAAGGGATTTAGATTTTCAACCCAGTGGGTGTGGAACCATGTCGAATGCTTGGGTTTTTGCAATGCTTCAAACGCTATTGGCATTCATCAATGTTTGGAAATAAGGCTCACGTCATACTCTTTTCAGAATTTCCAAAAGCCTTTACTACTTGAATGACAACAGAACTATTTTTTTTTTTAGTGCCTGGGTCATTTGCCCTCTCTTTTGAAGTATTCTGATAGGGATTACACTTTGGGAAAAAACAAACAGAACAAAAAACTGAACAAAAAACAAAACAAATAAAATAGTTCCATTTGTTGGACCTGAGAAAATCATTACTACAATTAAAAAAAAATACTGGAACAGCTAGGTCTAGAGATGGGAGGCCTTGGGTTCAAATTTGGATTCAGACACTTCCTAGTTGTGTGTTCCTAGGCAAGTCACTTAATCCCAATTACCAACGCTTATCACTCTTCTGCCTTGGAAGTAATATTTAGTGTTAAAACTAAGAAAGATGATAAGAGTTTAAAAAAACTTGTTCCTGATCTGCAATATCATTACAGTGGAGAGCTCCTGGAAATTCTTTCCAGTGATAAAACTCAGTAACTCCTCTATAACTTTTATTTTAGAGAATTGCTTTGGAAATGTAAAGTTAAAGGAATTACACAAGATCACATTGGCAATATGAGACAGAGGAGAAGTCTGGATCCACATCTTTCTGATTCAGGTTAGCTCTCTGCTCTAAAGTTCAAATCCTATCTCAGACACTTGCTAGTTCGGTGGCCCTTCACCATTGATTAACTTCTCTCAACTGCATTTTTTTATCTGTAAAATGGGGATAAGGATTTTACCTACTTTACAAGGTTGTTGTGAAGATCAAATGAAATAATATTTGTAAATTTCATATAATTGCATATATCCCTGTGAACTTCAAAGAACTAATGATGCATGCCAACTAATAAAGAGCCCTGTAAACCTTATAGGGCTATAAAATGTGACTATGATGATATAACACTATTTTACGTGTTCTCTCTGTATTTGAAGCATGTCATTTAGACATAGCTTTATAAAAATTATGTTTGATATGCTTTTTGAGTATTTTTACACTGATGTTATCCTTTAATATTCAATTCTAGAATTGTTTTGAAGACAAAAGCTACATAAAGACAACTCCCTGTCCCTTCCTATTCCTCTACCACCACTTGTCTCCCCCATCTTGATATAAGACCATCCTGAAGTAGTCAGCTTTTGGCAACTTAGGATCAGATAATGTAAAATTTAGAGATTTTCTAGTCCACTCCCTCAATTTACAGAGGGGTAACGGAGGCCAAGAGAATTTTAGTGACTTGCTCAAGGTCACACAAATATTAAGTAACAGTCAAGGAAGACCCAGATTTTTTCTTTCCAAATCATGTGTCCCTGTTCATCAGCTCTTACCAGAATTTAAAAAATCCATGTATGAAGTGATTGCAAAAATAAGTAAAACAAAAGAATACTTTGAGAGAACTACTGTTCTCATCAGATTGGACTCTTTGCTGTTCCTCACACACTTTATTCCACATTCCACATACCTATCTTCACACTAGCTGTCCTGGTGCCTAGAATTTTCTGTTCTCATCTTTGCTTCTTAGAATTTGAAGCTCTTTCACAATTCAGTTTGAGACACCTCTCACTGAGATTTTTATTTTTTAAAAACTTCCTCTTCTGCCTGAGTGTCAGTTCTAAGAGAATGAACAGCAAGGGCTAGGCAAATTCCTGCCTCATATTGCCACTGTGCTATCTCTAACCACTGTGCTATCTCCAACAAAATCTTTGCTACTCCCAAGTGCTAGTACTTTTCCTCATTTTCAGAAATTACATAATATTTACTATGAATACATTTAAGATGTAATTATGCATGTGCACACTGTTTCCCCTAAGTGAAAGGAAGCTTCTTGAGAGCAGGGACATATTCCTTTTTGTCTTTCTTTAGCTCCAAAGACCATGCCTGGCCCACTGTCAGTGCTGAATGAATGCTTGCCAATTGAATGCTTTATTTTCTGGAACGATATATTCAAAACATATTGGAGACTCTGCCAAGATGGACCGAAATCCACCTACCTCTTACCTACATCCACTGATTTATATAAGGAATATTTGGTAGAAGATTATGACTAATGAAATTTTGATTGGGTCTCTGGTGACTTTGAAGTCCTGGAAAAAACCATAGAATCACAGGTTTGGAACTGGTAGGAATCTTACAGATCATTTCATCAAATCCTCTTCATTTTCTAAATGAGAAAAATGAAGTTCCCAGGAGTTAAGTGGTCTCCTCAAGATAACATAGGCACTAAGTTATAGAGGCAGGATTTGAACCTTAGTCCCTTGCCAGTTTAGCACCATGTAGGCAAAGTTTATCATAATATTTTTCAATCTGAAACTGAAGGACTCAATTTCTTTTAGTATATAATGCTTGGCACATAGTAGGTGCTCAATACATTTTTTTTTGCCTACTTGGTTCTAGGTGAACCATCCACCATCAACTTGTTAATAAACATCTACTATGTGCCAGACGTGTGCTGGAGAGATGCAAAGTTAAAAAGGAAACACATATTGTACTCAGGTCAGTATGGGGAGAAAAAATAAGGATTGAGATAATTTTGAGAGGAGGATATCTTAAAGCTGGCAATCAGGAAAAGATTCTTGTAGAAGGTGACATTTCAGCTGAGCTGTGAAAACAACAAGGAATTCTTAGAAACAGGAGATTTCAGATTTTAGAAATGGGGGACAGTGAACATAAAAGTATGGAGGTGGGATATGGATATAGTTCTGTGTGAGGAATAAGAATGTTAGTCTGTCTCTATCATGTAGTGTGGGAAGGAGAGTAATGTGTAACAAAGTTAGAAGATAGATCGGGACGAGGCTTTAAAAGTCAAGTAGAAGCATTTTTATTTGATCCTAAAGGCAATAGAGTAATGCATATAAAATGCTTTGCAAATTTTAAAACTCTATACAAATGTCAACTGTAATCATTTTGAAGGAGAATTGTGAAAGGTCGCGATGGCTACAGATTTGCTATCCAAGAACATGGCTAGTTTTTCTGGATCATAGCTTGAAATGCCAGAATGTTCAACTCCTGGCCAACAGCAGTACACCTTATAAAGAGGATGGAAATGTTGGCCAGAAGTCTTGATCAAATCCTTAAACTGAAATTTGAAAAGGACTAAGTGAGTGAGTGATGGGGTAAAAAATTTCCAACTGCAACCTTAAAACCAGTGAACACGGAACGCAAGACTTGGCAGAAGAACCACAGGAGGGGAAGTACTAGGTAATTTGGAGGAGAAAATGACAAAGAGAGTCAGGAATAACATCTTTGTCCCCAAATGTCCATTCAATTCGGTTTACATTTATTAACCTTCTACTATATGCCCAGCCCTTTGGCTGGCGCTGGAGATAAACAGACAAAAATGAACAGTCCCAAGAAGCTTACATCTCATTACATCCTATATGGTCAGGATATCAGTTAACAAGTATTTAAATTGGCTGTGTGCCGGATACTGTCCTAAGAGCTGAGGCTACAAAGAAAGACAACAAATTCTGTGCTTTGAAGGATATTATACACGATGCACAGACTATGGTCAATAAACACGGTAAACTTAACATATTCAAACAAGATGCCAGGAGTGGAATTGCAGGGATGAATTTATTCACTCAATTTTTTCCAGATCAAAATATAGAAATATTTAGCAGACTTGTCATTAGCAGAGTAATGAAAATTGCTATGCCATAGTCTATCAATGTATTTGCCACTAGATGTCAGTAAATGACTATATGTTGAAGAAAATTCCTTAAACTCCTCCCCACTCCACTTTTCCTGGTTTTTCGTTCCATTTATATTTTGCAAATGAAGTAGGTTCTGAGCATTTCTTTTCTGCTTGTGAAAGCAGATAATAAAGTAATTAAAATATTCTGCTGCTTATTCCTATTACCATATGGTTTATAGTTTTTGGGTTCTTATCCTTAATACATAACTTATGCTTATTAATGTTTTTCTCATAACAGAAAGAAGCCTGTCCCAGAGTAGGAGCTGTTTTTTGATCTTCTAAAAATAAATTCTATTTTCTGAAACACAAGAGAACATTTGCTTTTATGATTCCTCCCTCTTTCTTTTTAAAAAGAGAAACAAAAGCATACTTATTGATTGAATATTCAGCATCCTTCTGTCCTCTATTTCTCACTCAAAGAGACAAATGGCAGGTATATTCACATACAGGCTATTACCCAGTTTATCTATCTATTTATTTACCCATCTATCTATCTATCTATCTATCTATCTATCTATCTATCTATCTATCTATCTACTCATTTATTCTTTATCCATCTTTATTTCTATTAACTAGCATTTATTTTCTCTCTCTTCTTCCTCTCCTGCTCCCCTAATTGAAAAAAAAAAACAACCCTTATAACAAATGTGCATAGTCATGAAAAACAAATTCTCATGTTGGCTATGTCCAAAAATATATGTCTCATTCTGCATCTTGAGTCCATTAGTTCTGTGTTTGGAGGAAGGGAGCATGCATCATCACTGGCCTCCTGGAATTATGGTTGGTCATTGTACTGATCAGAGTTCTTAAAATGTTCAAAGTTGTTGGTCTTTATAGTGTTGTTGTATACGTTGTCCCTTTAGTTCTATTTACTTTATCTGACATCAATTCATAACAAAGACTTCCCAGGTTTTTTGGAAACCATGGCTTTAATTGTTTTTTGCAGCTAAGTAGTACTCCATTATATCCATACACAATAATTTGTTTAGCTGTTCCTCATGATGGGTGTTCCCTGTGTTTCCAGTTATTTGCTGCAATAAAAAGAACTACTATAAGTGTTTTTGTACATATGCTTTTTCTTGTTTTTCCTCCTCCTCCTTCTCCTCCTCCTCCTCCTCCTCTTCTTCTTTTTCTTCCCCTTCTTCTTCATCCTCTTCATCTTGTTCCTGTTCTTGTTCTCCTCCTCCTCCTCCTTCTCTTCCTCCTCTTCCTCCTTTTGGCTCCATTCCATTATGGTCTTCAAGTGAAGATTAAAGATCACTTATTGTGGACAACAGAGAGATATTATCCTCAATATCTTCTTAGGTCCCTTGCAACTTTAAGATTCTGTGATTTCCTTAGAAATAGTGGGGTGTGCCAGAGTAGTGTCCAACTCAAATATACATGGGGGCTACTGGACAAGTAAGGATTCCTGTGAACCATGACTTAGAAAACCATATAAGGACACTATCTATGTTCTATTGTATTCTTATTTATTTTGTTAATATTTCTCAATTTTATTTTATTCATATTAGGGCCTCACTTGGGAGGGTTGATTGTAGGGGTAGTTAAATGGCTCAATGGATTGAGAGTCAGGCTCAGAGATGGGAGGTCCTAGGCACAAATCTGGTCTCAGACACTTCCCAGCTGTGCTACCCTGAGCAAGTCACTTGATTCCCACTGTGTAGCCCTTACACTCTTCTGCTTTGGAACCAATACTTAGTGTTGAAAGGGTTTAAACAGAAAACAGAGTGTTGGTAACAATGTGCCCACAGGCCATGTGCTTGACACCTTGATATAGAGAGTAGCTCTTGGTTTTGGAGTCATGAACACCTGGTTCAAATTTTGTTTCAAACATGTAGTAGTTGTGATTCTGAAGAGATACTGGGTCTCAGCTTCCTCACCTATAAAACAGACAATAGACTGCTAGGGTCTTTTCCAGCTTTAAGTCTATGTTCTTGTGAACATTGAGGTATCCAAGAATTTACCTTAACATGCTGATCTCCTTTGAAGCCAGGGAAACTAAGATGCAAAGTAAATTTGCAGATGAAAGAGACAAAGAGACACTTAAGAGGACAAGATTTAGTCTCAAATATGTCCTAGCTATGTGACCCTGGGCAAGTCACTTATCCCTATTTGCTTAATTCTTACCATTCTTCTGCCTTGGAACCAATTCTTAGTATCAATACTAAGACAGAAGGAAAGGATTTTATTTTCTTTTTAAAAAAATGAATTTATTTAGTCAATTTAGAACATTATTCCTTGGTTACAAGAATCATATTATTTCCCTCCCTTCCCTACCCCCACCCTTCCTATAGCCGACTCGCAATTCCATTGGGTATTACATGTGTCCTTGATCAGAACCTGTTTCCATGTTATTGGTGTTTGCATTAGGATGTTCATTTAGAGTCTACATCCCCAATCATATCCCCATTGACCCATGTAATCAAACAGTTGTTTTTCTTCAGTGTTTTTACTCCCACAGTTTTCCCTCTGAATGTGGATAGTGTTTTTTCTCCTAGATCCCTGCAGATTGTTCAGGGACATTGCATTGACACTAATGGAGAAGTCCATTACATTCAATTGTACCACAGTGTATCAGTCTCTGTGTACAATGTTCTCCTGGTTCTGCGCCTCTCTCTCTGCATCAATTCCTGGAGGTTGTTCCAGTTCCCATGGAATTCCTCCAGATTATTATTCCTTTGAGCACAATAGTATTTCATCACTAATAGCACAATTTGTTCAGCCATTCCCCAATTGAAGGGCATCCCTCCATTTTCCAGTTTTTTGCCACCACAAATAGCGCAGCTATGAATATTCTTGTACAAGTCTTTTTCCTTATTATCTCTTTGGGTACAAACCTATGTTTGTTTCCATCTATAGCCTAGTGCTATGGCTGGAAGGATTTTTTATTTTCTTAAAAGGACAGGACTTGGTATTTATTTGATAGACAGTACTTGGCATTTATTTGATATGTGGGTTCAAGTGAGGAAATGAAGATGATACTAAAATTATGTGCCTGGGTGACTGGAAAGGTGGTGATTCTCTTAACAGAAACAGTGAAATTTTGAAGAGGGATTGTTTTTTGGGAAAAGATAATGTAATAAGTTGCACAGTGCTACTTATCCATACCTGCTTATCCTGTGTGAGTCACTCTGACTCACCCAAAGTGAAAAGGGGAAGAATTCAGGGTTCTTACTCATTGATTGCTACAAGGGTGCACCTGTCACAGTGAAGAGGCGATTTGGGGGACAGAACATGGGTATTCTAGACGGGTGGGAGTGAGTGGAGAAATTTCCCACATTGCAGTTGCACAAGGTTTACTGTACATGTCTGATAATTTACAGCATCCCTCAGGGTTTAACTCTTGTTACAAAAGTGGGGAGATTAGAAACTTGCAATGCAGAGTGAGAGAAATAAAATTACTCCCCACCCCTCCACCCCATGGGCACCAGCCCTCATTTTAGAAACTACTAGTTTAAAGTAGCAAAAATTAAATACAGTCCTGGGAAAGCATTCATTAAGCTCAATTTGAGGATATGACATAAACAAAGATTTCACATTAAGATCTTCCTATTTAATTGTCCTCATTCCTTTCATCCTGCTTTCTCACACCCTTAACACATTGCCTTGAATATTTCTCTCCAAGCTCTCCTTCACATTTTAGAGTTTCTAAGCAGACCCTTTCTACTCTTAAAATCTGGCTTCCTGCTCCTGCTCAACCTTTTCCAGCATCAGGACAACAGACATCTTTACAATGTTTTAAGGTTTATGCATTACATACATTATCTTATTTCTATGTAACTCTTCTTTCCTACAAGACAATATTTTCTCATATTTCAAAAGGTTGTAGTAAAAACACAAATGTGTCTTGTAGTTTATAGTCAGTCTCTGCCTTCCTCAATTTCATTTAGACACTACAACAAAGGATCAACCCCCCATTTATTATATATTTATTGAGTTCAGAGAACAGAATACAAGGTGATGAGGAAATACAAACTCACAAGGGAGACAATATACTGCCAAAGTATACACAAGGGATATTCATAGTGTCAGAGGAGAACTCACAGATCACTCTCAGAGTCCTTATAGGATTCCAAACTTCAAATACATCCAGGATTGCTATAGTAAATATGGCATCTGATTTGGACCTGATAGGTTGAATCCTAGCAAAAATCGAATGCTGTAGATACTCTTATCTTACAATGTTGTCAGCTTTCATTTTGCTTTTGATATATTCCCCAAAGAACTGTCACCTGCTTGGCTAGAACAATGAAAAAGAATGGCAAGAGATGGCTATAACTCCCTAAAAGAAATAGCCTTTAATCCTTTTACCTGTCCTATAAAATGGAGGGAGGGAGTTTGCTGCTGCTGATTGAAGTTGTGGATGTTGAACAGGTCAAGAGGTTACTGGCCTCTCTGGAGCTGGGTTGACTTTCTTATTCTTTTCTTGTGTTAGAAAGAGGAATAGAATGAAGTGAAACTCTGGAGACCTTGCCACTTATTTGAGTGGTTCCATGGAGGCAGTGATAGCAAAGTTTTTAGAGACGGAGTGCCATGCTTGCCCCCCACCTCACTCTCTGGCCCCATCCCCCTTACCCCAGACAGGGGAGGGAGGAAGCACTCCCATTGGGCTGCTGGTCAGAAAGGTGGGTGAAGTGAGGAATGTCCTCAGATACATGGAGAGGAGCAGGGAAACAGCTCTGCCCCAGTCCCTCTGGCTTTCTAGTAACAAATTCTGGTGGGTGATTGCAGATGTGCTATCTTTGGCATGCATGTCATAGGCTCTCCATCACTGTGGAGGGCAGCCCTTAGGGCAACCTGTCCAAATAGATTTTGTGGGGCCTCTGATTTTATAAACACCTTGATTAAAATCTTTGACAAAATTCATGAGCTCATGTGAGGAATTCCTGATTTATCATCACATTGTAATGTAAATTTAATCTGTTTTCAAACTTTAAAAAACGGATTCAAAAGTCTTACATCTTTGAGTGATGTCAGTAGATGAGGTCGAGGATAGTTTTAAAAGCTTGCATGTAATAATATTAATACTTTAATTTGATTACCTATAACACTGAACTAAGAAAATTCAGTCTCTGATCAGTATTTGGTACTTTTATGATTTCAATAACGTGTAATTGTGAAGTGAATAATGTACTATTGAGTTGATAAGAAAATCCATGGAGCAATTAAATATTATATAGATCTATGATACCTTACCATTGTAGGTTTGAGTGATATGTTTTATAGCATTTCCATATGAGTTTTGAAAAAACGTCCTCTTGAGGCATCATGACATCAAAAAAAAATTCTGGATTTTGGTTTTTGTCAATATGATATTCATATTTTCAGTAACCTCAAGAGATGTGACACAAAATCAGTTACTTTAAATAAAGATCTGATGTGAAATTATAGTGAATGGAGAACAAAAATACAATCCAATTATTAAAAAAAGCATGTGTAACCTTCTACTGTTGAAATAATTCAATTTCTGATCTCTCTTGTGCCCTAAACAAACACCTTCAACATATAAGACCATTTATTATCCAGAGGCAAACTTTTTTACAACAGCGGGACTTAGTCTTGAAAAGCAACACAATTTCATAAAACATCAGAAACTTGTGAACCCTTTCCCAGTGGGGCAGACAGCTATGTAATCCAAGCTTCTTTATGTCATTCCTTTAAAGAAAGTTTACAAGAATTTGTCCAGTGCTGCATAGGACTTTTTCTGGAAATTCTCTCTTGAACAAAAATAATTGAGTCAAGTATCAGTCTATGCCAGATGATAAATGCTCAAATCTACATGGATTACAGTAATAATCTGCTTGATCCCTATTGCTAGAATCTAGGTAGCATGTGAAAACAGACTATTAAAGAGTACGCTCAACACCCATTCTTCTGGCTGTTTGAAACATTATTTGTCAGATATCCTAGGAAAATGGTTTACACCATTTGGACTCATGTCACAATTTGTGTATGTGTGTGTGTGTGTGTGTGTGTGCATGCATGTGCAGCATGTTTGCCTATGATGACTAGAGACTGCCAAAGTGCAAGACCTTTTGAGGCCTGGGGCTTGTAAAAATGGAGATTTGAACCCCAGACTTCAATCCCTAGAAGTCTTTGGTACTTCCCAGAATTCTCTATAATCTTACCTGAGTCCTCACCTGAGTGCGAGAACAGAATTTTTATTTAAAGGACTCTCTGCCTCCCAAGCCTCTCTTCTTCCGCTTCTAAGCACACGCGTCTCTCTACCTGGCAGGCAAGATGTAAGTGGCTGTGAATGGGCTATGTGTCCTAGGCACGTTATTTCTTATTTTGTATTTCTTATTCCCTTGATTTCTAATAATCTTAATAAACTTCATAAAATAGAATACTTTTATTACTAGAAACTAATTTGTCACACTGGAGGAGGGAGAGAATAAAATAGCACCAAATATCTGATTCTGACTATAGGTAGCCACTCATAGGACTTCCATAAAGATTTAAATTTATTTGACAGTAGGTATTTGAGAACTATTTTTCCTCACTCACCCTCACTCCCCTCTCTCCTTCATACCCTGCTACAAACCTCCCATTTATCCCCCATTTTTCCAATTCTATTTCCTTTCCCAATAAATATTACACCTAATGATAATACTTGGCTTCAGAGGAGGTGAAGAGGCTCTAAAATGAGAAGTTAGATAAATGATGAATATATGACAAACTGGAAAAGAATAAGGTATATTCTGACCCTTTTATGGCCCTGGCCTTGGACCTTTATTTTGGAGGAGGGATCCTTTTTTGTAGTTTGAAGAAGAGGTGTCAAATATATAGAGAAAAATTAGATTGTATTCCTTTGAATGGCTTCAGGAGATTTGGTTCTGGAGATCAGCAAGGCTATTGGTTCAGGAAAGGGAATGGAATGTTCTATCATATTCTCTGCTGGTGAAATCACCATTTGAGCACTGCTATTGAATAATGGCATCCTAAATAGAGGATGAAGACAAGAATGCCAAAGAGCCAAATTTGAAAGTCCCTGGGTTGAAAGTCACTGGGAGACTAGAAGCTTTTAATCAAGTACAGCCCCAGATAATATGTGACTCTGGGTAAGTCACTTAACTTCTATTTTCCTCAGTTTCTTCATTTGTAAATTAGGGATCTTAATAGCACTTTCCTCCCAGAGTTGCCAGAATAAAATTAAGATTATATTGGTAAAGCACTTTGTAAACATTGAAACAGTATATTAATATTAGATATGGTTACTAATCCCAGAAACTTCATCTTTTGAGAACAGATATTTGATTTTCAAATTAGCCAGAGCTGGCAAATTGTAAAATGTTAAATAACATGCCAGCAGCTGGTTCAGGGAGGCTTTTGGTTCTTAGTAACAGTGACTGTGATGATTTTGGGATGTTTAGACCTGGTCAATCATTGTATTATTCAAATTGAAAATTGGCCAGAAGTACTGCAATCTCGTGGAAAACTGTTTGGAGATTCAGTCAGGTAGAGCAAAGATGTATACATTGAGCACATGATTGACATCAGATTGTGCAAAGAATAAATACAAGTAAAGAATGATTATGCTAGTATTTTAGCTTAGCAAGGCATAATTATTTCAATCTTATTTATTAAAAAAAGTACTATTTTCCTGATACAGGGTTGTTTTAAGTATTATTTTTATTCTTTTAAAAATATTTATATGTGAACTTCAAGGTCATTATATTATCTATCATGTTCTATTATTGTTACATGCTTATTTATTTACTATTTATTAATTCCAAAAGAAAATTCTGGTGGAACTCATGATGTTACAGTAATGATTGCATATCTGTTTTTTAAACATTTACTGAATATGAATAGGTCCTACCTTTCTTAGACTGATTTAATTCATGCTTACTAAACAAGCATTTATTATGGACTATTGTAATGTGTGCGTACTGATATATAAATTTTGTGGAAAATTCAAACAGACAAAGAAATTTCTTATCTGCAAGAGTTTGCACAGAAATCAAAACAATGTATTATATATTTGTACATATGTAATCTGTATAGATACAACCTATGTACATATGTCAGTACTAATGTATTAACAACTAACTATATTAGAATAATTTTATTAATGTTCTAATGACTAACAAGAGGAATAACTTAGAAAAATTTGTTCAAAGCTTAGGGAATGTAGGGACAGACATAAATTTAACTATGGAAGTTAGATTACATTATGATTTTAGGTTAACGATTGTTAGTTATAGAAAATTTTTACTTAGTAGAACTTATAGACATAAGGAGATAAGACAGTTACATATTCAAAATGTTGTTGAAATTGTTACATGGTTTATTATGTTAAAAAACTATATTTATGTAAAATCCCTATTTACCTAAACCATTTTCTTATACCCAAACTTAGCATAGAGTTAGGTAGACAATAGTTAAGATAGATTAGGATATATTATTTTGGGAGGGAAAAGGAATATTTAACATAGTTTAGGGTGTGAATCTTGAAATTTCTCAGACTTGTGAATGTTAAAAAATTCCCTTTTGGGAAATTCTCCATTAGGACAATCACCTATTGGGACCATTCCCCATTTGGACAGTGAGAACTCTACTTAGATCAAAAATTGAAGACCTCTACTCCACCCGTACTTAAGCCTGCTTTAGGGGAGAAAACTCCTTGCTGAACAATGAAAAATACTTAAACCTATACCTAAGCCATGCCTATTTTTAGAATTAATACAAAGGGGTGCTAAGTACCTATAAAGATCAGGCAACTTGTGAACTTACAAGGAACAAAGAGGTGAGAAACTTACTCAGAGATTTTAGTCTACTCAGGTGTGGATTACTCAAAAGTTTAGTCTACTCACGTGTGAATTCAGAATGGGCTGTCCTTTGGAAAACATCTACTGTGATTGGTAGATGGAAGAACGTAGGGGAGGTGACATAGGAGAAAACCCCCTATATAAGAAAAGGACAGTCTGTTGAAGAAAACAGTCTCTTGAAAAACTGTCTTTAAGGAGGCTGTTAGAAGGAGAGTGCTCTAAGGAGGAGGCTCTGAAAGAACAGTCTCTAAGGAGTCTCTTGGGAGAGGCACTTGAGGACAGTCAGAAGAATCTCTCTGGAGACAGATGGCTGGCTGAACTGGTGTCTATATTCTTGTTTGGACAGATGTTGTGGTGAGTGATTAAGGACTGACTGATCTCTCTCTAAAGACTCAGGTCTAGGCCATGTTGGCTTAAGGCCCTTCAAACTTATTCCTTTCTTACTCTTTCTCTCTCTCTTTAATTCCTCATTGTATTATTAATTAAAATCTCTATAAAACCCAGCTGACTTAGGTATATTTGAATAATTGGGAATATTTCCCTGGCGACCACCTTATATTTGATTTTAAAACAAGACACTGTAGTGAAAACATTTCCTGTGGTCAAATTTACTCACCCACTCTTATATCAACTACAATTTATATCTTACACTATTTTAACTCACTACAGTTTACAACCTCAACTATTTTAACTCATTACAGTTTATGGCTCCCACTCTTATAACTGTTACAAGGGTTAAGAATTAGATAGTTAGAAATTTGACAAAATATATTTAAAAGATAATTAACATTAATACAGGATGCAGGGTACATCCTGCCCAAAAGACAAAATGGGGGATTGTAATGTGTGAAGGAGAGATGGAAAAAAAGTCTGCACCAAAGGCTGGAAAAGCAAGAGCTCCAGAGCAGTCAATCAAGGTGGACATTCTATTTAGAATGGACCAGGAAAGACCATTGAAAAAGGAAGAGGCAAACTGAAAAACTGAGTCTTTTTGCCTTGGGACAGAAAGGAGGAAGGACAAAAGTCCTGCTCTCTGGTTTCTCTCTGCTATACTACAGTGAACTTGAATCTTCAAGACCTGTTCAAGACCATTTTCCCTAATCTGAACTATATTCCACCATCCTCCAACTTAGGAATTGTTTAGTATTAGGGAAGCCCCAAACCCTCTTTTTCTTCATCTTCTTATATTTCCCCTTCTCCCAAATAAACTCCTTACTTAAACTTAGAAAAGAAAGAGTACTTTGTTTGGTATATCAAGATACTCACTTAGAGCTGACTTCAGTGCTACCAACAGAAGAACCAGCTAAGGAGGATGGAGGGGAAGAGGGAGATAGGACAAGGAGGGGTCAAGGGAGGAAAGAAGGGAGGTGGGAGGAGATTGACAGATCTGATCTTGAATTATCATTTCTCACTTAAATAATCCCCTAATACAATTTGGCACCCCAGATGGGACTTGAACCCACAATACCTAGCACTATTGTGTGCAGAACAGAGAACAAGGTGATAGGGGAAATACAAAAATTCTATAAGGTAATTTGTAAGGAAGGTAGGATGAAGCACTGGAAAAAGTACTAGGTTGGGAGTTCAAAGACCTAAATTCTAATTCTGACTCTGTTCCTTATTATCTTTATGGATGAATCACTTAAACTTATTTATGTCTCTTAGTTTTCTCATCTGTAAAATGAGAAGATTGGGCTATATGACTTCTCAGGCCCCTTTCTTCTCTAAATCTATAATCCTAGGATGCAAAATATAGTGCTTGCCCCTTTAAACTTTATTCTCTAGTAGTGAGTTAACCTGGAAATGGTGCCTATATAATTTTGGAAGATACTTTGTGAACTCGGAAATTTTTCCTTGAGTATGTTTCACTAGTCCTTGGCTGCATTTCTGTTGGAGCACAGGTGTGTTCCCCTTAAATAGCTCTTAAGGAAAATTAAGTCCAGTGCAGAGAGAACTTGGTTGTTCCTAAACTTGTCTCACTCATTCTCAATCTTTCTGATACCATCTGTGTGTCACTCACATTTTTGTTATCCAGATTTGTGTCATCTAGCTTTGATTTAATTAAACACTTTCCTCTATGAAATCCTACTTTAGTTCAGTTTCTATGGAAACTATTTTCTTCTAGACAATATACTATTGGCAGCGCTTGGGACTCCACACTACTTCCTTTCTGACCTTTCACCATGCCTTCTACTCTTTGGACATCATCCTCATTTCCTTTCCACTGGAAACTTGTACTCTACCCTCAGTACCTCCTGGTTTGAATAGTTGAGTTTTTGCCCTATATTCTTCTGGTCTAGACCTTCTTGTCATTCTCTGACCCTTCCCTTTACCTTGACCCTGGGTTTCTCTCCATCTCCCCTTTCAACATCCCTTTCTATCTTGTCTTCTACTTATATAATCTTCTTGATGATAAGAATTGTTTTGCTTGTTTGTCTATGTATACCTAGCACTTGGCATATACTAAGTTAGCAAGGGTTAAATGCTTTATCTATCTACCTAGGTATCTTTCTATCTCTCTAATAGTCATCTCTCTCATTTCTCATTAGTTTGAAGAATGTCTCACTTTTCCTCAGAGTAAATACAATGTTATTATTTGCATTTTCAGCCCAAATTCTGTATTAGAAAGTATTCGCTTAGAGATATTTCTACTTGTAGTAACTGAGATACTTTGGCTTGACTAGAGAGATACTAGGGGAAACCTCAGGGTGCCTAGTTGTAATGGAGATACTACTATCAGGGATATTGTCAGTGGGTGCCTATTGATCACTACTGATGACTAATAGCTCAAGATATTTCCTACCCTCCACCCTTCACCTCCCAGTTCTCCACCCACACCCTCCTGCCTCCCTTCCCTTCCCCACTGTTAGCCACCCTTCTAAGTAATTCAAAGGTGAACTATGAGGTCTAGAGAAGATACTTTTATTCTCTTTCTCAAGTGAGGAGGCTTATTGGGGAAGATAGGATGGAAGATGAGGTGAGAGGGATAGGGTTATCTGTAGTCTATAAGGAGGGGTAGGAGGATTTTTGGAAATCTCAGTCCTGTCACAGCTGTGACACAAAAGTCTGTCAGGGAGATGGGAGGACAACTGTTTAATCTTCTTTCTTCTTCCTTCAAACTCAAATCTCAAATATACAATCAGTTCTTCACACTCTAAGCCACAAAAGTTAATTTCTTCTTAGCCTAGTTCCAGAAGCTCCCCCCAAGAGTCCTTTAGCCTAGGACAGAAGCTAACTGGGATCCAGTTCAGAGCTTCTTCCCCCTTCAAGCCTGGCTTGACTCTTCAACTGTCTTTTCTGGGAACATTCTATTTGGAATGTTCTTTTTTGATTGACAGCTGAGGTCCTTTGTTTTGCATGCTTGTCTTGTCTTGTAAATGCTCTCTTACACAATTCTCAATATTCTGTGTAGCCACACTATACTTTTAGCTTTGTAAATTATTTTAATAAATCAAATCCCGAGGGTCAAAAGTTGGATAATGAAAAGGCGAGTGGCACACAGATGGTATCAGAGAAAGATTGTTCTATTTCTCAAACTGGCCATAGATTTAGAGCTGAAAGTTACCTTAGAGAACATCTGATGATTCCAAACAACTACCTACCCCTTTGAGACAAGGAATCCGAGGACTAGGCAAGTTAGGTCATTTATTTTAGGTCACTTAAAAGATGGTCTTAAAAATTTATTCTATTTTTTAAAATCAGAAATTATCTACCTTCTCTCTTTTACTTAAATACCCTCTCTCCCAATTAAAAATGAACCCCATCTCCCAACCAAAGCCACTGTTGCAAATGTGTATAATCAGGAAAAACATATTTCCACATTGGCCATGTCTATATATATATATATACATATATATATATATATGTATATATATATATATATATATATGTATATATATATATATAAAACTTCTTCTACTCTCTGAGTCCTTCACCATCCTATAAGAAGGTAAGTAACATATTTAATTGCTAATTTTTTGGAGTCATGGTTCATCATTACAGTGATCAGAATCCCTAATTCTTTTAAAGTTGTTTTTCTTTACCATCTTCTTATTGTATAAATTGTTCTTCTAATTTGTTCACTTCATTCTGAATCATTTCCTATAAGTCTTCTTGGATTTCTAGGAAACCATCTCCTTTTTAATTTCTTACAGCCCAATAATGCTCCATCACAATTATATGTCATAACTGTTCAGCCATTCCCCAACTGATGGTAGCTTCTTATTTTTTTGTCCCCTTGAAAAGAGCAATAAATATTTCTGTAGATCCTTAGAATTTAGTTTGCTTAGGGCTAATCTTTCCCTTGATCTCTTCTTAATCTCCCTTCTCTCTTTCCCTTCCCTTTTCACTGCTGAGTGAGATGTATTTCCTTATTCAATGGTGTGAGTCTGTATTTTCTTCTCTCTATTCTTCCTTTCAAATCACAGTGAGCTTCAGTGTCAGCTGCTCTCTTCACCTCCACTGTCCACTTCTTTGGGTAGATCTCTACCTTTTATGTGGTTATGAGAGGAAATTTCCCCCACCTTCTCCTTTATTCCTCATCCCTTCTTTTTCCATGCTTCTTTTAAGATCATTAAGATATAACAAGACTACTTCCAGGCCTTATCTAATTAGACTCCCTCTATGACTCCTGATGATAGGGTTTATTTTAGGTTTTTTTTTATATACTGAGAACATTTTTAATGATCATTTTTTAACATTTGCTTTCCATGTTCTTCCCCCCCTTCCCTCTTCTTCTTGAGATAGCAGGTAATATGATATAGGTTATCCATGTGCTCATATGCAATACATATGATAATACATGTGGATAAAAGGAAAAGAGAACAAAACCAATGATTACTAGGTGCATTGACCAAAAAGCCAGTTAGGGGGCAGTCCCCTTCCGCATAAGAGTATATATGCAAAACAAATGCATTTAAACCCCACATGGTTCAAATCACCACATCCCAAAGTTCACTCTGGATCTTCTGGTGCAGCATATTCATGGTGTCTTCTCCAAACAGTTCACTTTATGGATTTGGAGAGGTATCATGTTTCTTAACCTAAAATTACTCTCAAAAGAAATTTAAACTTTGCAATTGAAAAGAATAATATTTTATACATTCCCCCCTGAAGAGGGTGATTGAAAAACACAGGTATCATTTAGAGATGCATGGCTGAGTTATGAGGTATATGAATCAAATCAAAAGAGAAATAAAAAACATTAAAAAAATCCAAATAAAAAAGATAATTTCTGGATGAAATATAGATTATTAAAGTCTTATGTGTAAAAATTCTAAGTAAAGGAAAAATAAACCTATAACAGGTCCTTGAATCAGGGCCCAATTAAAATGATATAAGCATTTACACAATAAGTAGCCAGGACTACAGAAAGTTGCCACATTATGAAAGACAGAAAAGGGACTAGATTATAGGAGCCAGGTAGGAGCCAAATTTGAGATACTTGGTGGAATGTGGAACAAGGAAGACCTGCCTTTAACACATGTTAAATAGCTTCAACCTCGAACCCCAAACAAGTTCAAGTCCTCTTGTCATGGCTCAAAATTTTCATCAGCCCCATTGAGATTGGTTGGCCTCTTTGATCTTGTGCTCGATTGGCACTATGCAGTTAAGCTTTGTGCTTCTTTGGCACTGTGCAATGTCTCTTTTGCACTTTCTTGTCCTGGAATCAGACAGAATCATTAAGCAAAGTCCCATAATTTTTTTTTAAACAATCAGTACCATCATTTTTATAGTCTCAAGCTTTTGGGGTATGCATTGACATTATAGCAAATATATTTTAAACTTATATTACTGCAAAATCAAAAAAGTTAAAGAAAATATCAATACTGTGCTTCATGTGCTTCAAATGACATGTGCTTCAAATATAAAAAGAGAAAAAATAAAAACTGAAATAGTATATTGCACATGCAAGAAAATATAAAAGAGTTTTAAAAATTAAAAAAAATATAATCATTGACACACTGTGTCAACTAAGAAAATGTAGAATACAAGATTTCTCACCAAAAATGAGATTCGTTTTTTCTTCATACCCGGCCATGATCCACTGTGAGTACCAGCAAATGAATTTCACACAGTAACAGTTTTTTTTCCCATAAAGAACAGTAGTACAACAGGTAATGCAAATTCAAAAGGTATCAAAATCCCCAAAATTCATAATCGTCCAGTTAATTACAATAGCAAACAAACCCACTACCATATTTCACATAAGTTGCTGTATGGCATTTAAAGAAAATAGATACTTGTCATAAGTTTTTCAGGTGTAGCAATATTTCAACCTTGGCTAAGATTTTTAAAACAAAGTAAAACTTATTTGGATCTAGAACATCATCAAGAAATCTAGATTGTTCTGGTGGAAGTAAAGTGAGCTGAAGAGTTATAAATGAGAAATGCTCCCTTTTTGGGGGCCATCCAGAGGTACCATGCCTTGGGATTAATTTCCCATCTCCTTTGGTATGAAACTGTGATGTCCCATCCATTCACATTTTTATAAATGTGGGAGATGGGAATTATAATTGTATTTCACTTCAGCTACTAAAATGGACCTTACTTCCTGTTAGAGTCAGGCAAAATGATCAGTTTTGAAAAAAAATCTAAAAATCATGTCTAAAACCCCCTTAAAATCAATTTGAGATATTTAGCTCATTAAATTTTCCAAGGTTGTTATACAATTGTAACTAGTTTTGATGAAGTCCATCTATCCTCTATATGACAAATTACAAAGTCAAAATAGAAAAAAGGCTATTTTTCTATGGGATTATTCAATAATGTTTGTTCAGTATAGTTATAGGGGAACAGCAACAGAATAGAATAGTAGTTAAAATCCAGTACATTACAATGATTCAGTGTAACAGAATAGTATTGAATACATTAATATATGAACTTAAAACCAACAAAATTAAATCTTAAACAAAACAATCAGCAAAATGAAATAAAATACAGAGATGTTTACAAAACATTGGAGTCTGAAAAGCCTTAAAAATATAACCTCCAGTCTCTTTAAAGTTCGTTTTTTTTTTTTATCCATTTAGATTCATTTTTTCAGTACTGTGGGATCTCCCATAGTGAGAGTGGGTTTTAGGAATTTCAAATTGGGAAGGCCCAAATGGCAAAGAGCTGTAGGGAGATGAATTTATTCCCTGAGTCTCAGGTAAGATGAGTAAAAGGATCAGTGCACTCAAAAACATCCTTTTAAATAGGCAAAGTACTGTTATCTCATAGAATGTGCCATACTTGTAATCAATTTCCTGTTTGGAAAAGTCTCTTCCTTCTCCTTGTTTCCCCCCCAACCCCCAGGTCCTCTGCCACGTGGAGGCTAATTGTTGCCTAAGGAAAGAACACCCCAGTTTTTACCAGCTGGTTTGTGATTCCGAAGACACAGGAGCAGTTACCAGCAGCCTGGGTCCTGGAGCTGGGTCTGGGGTGATCTGGCTTGGAAGCTGGAGATCAGTTGGGGCTAGGCTGGGGCGGGGCAGAACGGGGAGAGAATTTGGGTCAATCAGGTCCAGAGGAGATGGCTGGAGGCAAGTGCAGATGGAGTACAGAAGCAGGCAGCAGGAGCAAGCTGAATCAGAAGCTTTTCGAGGGTAGGTGAAAAATCCTGGCCAGAGAAATATGGCTTAAAAAAATTATCTAGTCTATCTTTTAAAAAAAATTGAGAAGTTCTCATCCAATCTTGTGGTTGCCATAAACTGTAAAAATTAAATTATATTTCTACTAATAAAAATATTATATTTTTAGAGGTTTTTTAAGGATAATTAGAAATCAAGGATACAAAATAAAAGCCACATGCCCATGGCTGATTAGCCCATTCAAAGTCCCCATGCTTAGCTTAGCTTACCACTATACTTCCTACATCATTGCAATGGCAGAGAGAGCATGGGAGGCATTACTGCCAGTTAAATACCAATTGTGATCTCACCAATGTGGAGACTCAGGAGAGATTATAGGGAATTCTGGCAAATACCAAGGACTTCTGGGAATTGAAGTCTAGGGTTCAAAATCTCCATTTATACCCCCCCCCACCCCCAAACTCAGAATGTATATCTTACTAATATTACATAGTGAATAACTTGTTACCATCAAGCATCTTAGTGGGAGATCTGAATTTGTTGCTATGTCCCTTATGAGTCAGAAAAGAAATTCCATCAAATATTATGCAAATGATGACCAGCAACAAATATCCTAATAAAACTTCCAACTACTAATTCTGGAGAGCAATTAGGCTTTTGTTGTAATGGAAATCATTAATGAGAAAGGTATGTGAATAGACTGGACAACAGCAGAAAAAGCCATTCCTTCATGGTAAATTCTATCTAAGTAAAGACACTGGCCATTTTTGAGAATTCATGATCATAAGTCACCCAAAATGGAATGTTGAACTGAGGGTGCTGCCATTTGTTTTCTTGAGTCATTCAGGACTGTACTTCTCAGATTGTTTTCCCTCATGATGTAAATTGAACTTTGTTGTTGTTTTTCAATTGTCCTCTTTTACAAGTTGGTCCACACCCTTACCCCAAGTTCTAGGTTCCTACTTACTAAAATTCATTAGTTTCAAAGGCAATATATTCCAATTATCCTATGAAAATGCCATTTAATATCCTGAAGTCATTTAACAACCAGGTAACTTTCTAAGAATATAAGTTACAGATAAAGTGCTGATCTGCAATGTGAAAGAGAGTTCCTTATGATGAGTAATTCATTCATTTGTTTAATCATTAATTCTCCATATATTTGAATGGTGCTCAGTAATTTGTGAGTTGATTTCAATAGGGAAGTTACAAGGTAGATGCATTTTATGAATTCATCTTCATTTTCCTGTCTTTTCAAAATATTGTTCTCCTCAACATTTTTATTAATGATTTGGATGAAAGCATAAATAACATACTTATCAAATTTTCATATTTCATTTAAGATAGGGGAGATGGATAGCAAGTATACCAGATGATAGAATGGAGATACCATAAGACCTTGGCAGGCAAAAGTAGACACTGAGATTTATTAATGTTAAGTATGAAATCCTAAATGAGGGTTAAAAAAATTAGCTTCATGAGTGTAGGATGATAGATACTTGGCCAGATAACAGTTAAAGACATTTTAAACATAAATAGGCTAGCATACAAATGAGCTGCAGATGAGGAAATTCTTTTTATGAAAGATTTAAAAGGTGGCCAAGAATTTGTCATTCAAGAGGAAATCATAGACCTAATTAGAAGACAAAGTCATCACCATGAATGTGGCATTGTGTCATGGATTCATTGCCTTTGGTCATCTCTTTCCTCATAATGGGTAGTCATGACAGATACTCTTTTTTGATAAATTATTTCATAGGATGCAGGAAATAGATTTGCTTATTAGAAGCTTAGGGAATCCATTTGCTCTTTCTGCTAAGGTTATTATACATACAATTAGTTCAAAAAGTCCCAGATAGCCAAGCTGAAGGGGGCGAGACTATTATCTTTTCTGTATAACATCTTTCCTCATTCTGCTCTTTTGTGATTGTTTTCCTCATTAAAACTGACCTTAACCTTCATTTAACTAGATTTGTATTGAAGTGTTGAGGTGTACTGCTGGCGAACATATAATGGAATTTGTACTTGGGGCTTTGTCTTTTAGAAATGACTCCACCTTTAGCCAAAGAAAATAACAAAAACTAAATTGGAAGAATTTTGGAATTGGAATTGGATTGAACAAATAAATTAAGATCAAAAGTTAACTAAAATTCTAGAAATAAAGCTGGGACCATCAATATTCTCCTCTAATCTACCACTCTGTGGATTGAATAATAACATGAATTGTAAGTTTATAAAATTTATTAATGATGTCAAGATGAGAGGAAGCTAATTCATTGGATGATACTATCAGACACTATCAAAAACAAAAACAAACCCCACAACTGCCGACAAATTTAGCAAGGTTTATTTGAATGTGTTTGAATATAAAATCTCATATTTAGGATTAAAAATGAAATATGTTAATACAAATGGATGAGTCTTAATAACAAATTTAACTGCAAGTTTAATTTAATCATTACCTACAGATGTTTGACTGATATACAGCAACTACCAAAAGGGATAGATCAAGAGTGTAGAATCCACAGTAGCAAACTCTTAATATCATTTAATTTGATTCAACAGAGCCCAAAATGAAAAAAAAGAATCTTGTTTTGAAGGGACTTATATTCAAGGTTCTTTCCTTGGCAAGTAGAAATACATGATAGCCAAAGGCACTTGATATAGAATCTATTATTTGAAAAATAACTGTATCTTCACTGCTGCTATGCAATGCTATACCTGCCTTATCAACTCACTATCCCACTCAGCTCAGCAGTTGTTCCAAATTTATTCAAGTCTCTTCAAACCTCCCAGGGCTCCAACTTCCCCAGTCTCTCAGTTGAGAACCTTACTTCATATTTCATGGAAAGATTGAGGCCAGTCACCATACGTTCCCTCTTTTCCTTTCTTCTTCATTTTATATTACTCATGCTATCACTTCGACTACAGTCTCCTTTTTCTTCCCTGTCTTATATGATGAGATGGTCTTACTCTTTACCAAAACGAATCCCTCTACCTCCTCAAGCAATCTCAGGTCAACTAGTTTCTTTCACCATATTGCCCCTTCTGTAATCCATTCTATCATTTATTTTCAATCTCTTCTTGTCTACTGGCTCATTCTCTTCTGCCAATATGTTCATGTCTCCAATCATGAAAAAATCCTTACTCAGTCCTTTCATTTCTGATAACTATCATCATCATAACACTTTTGCCCTTTGTAGCTAAAACTCCTTGAAAAGGCTGTCTCAGTAGGTGCCTCCACTTTCTCTCCTTTTACTCCCTTTTTAACCTCTTATAATCAGGCTTCTGACATCAATCCACTAAAGCTCTCTCCATGAAGTTACCAATTATTTCCTATTTGCCAACCCAGTGGCCTTTTCTCAGTCCCCACTCTGTAGCTTTTACCACACTGTTCATCACTAACTCCTTGATAGTCTCTTTTTGTCAAAGAAATAAGTGCTTGGTTCTTGCTGTGTCTAGAGCTTGGGAACAGCTTCAAGGGTGGGAAAGGTTGTGAGTTTGGAAATGATGCAGTGTCTGGAGTTTTGGAGTCTGAAATGGCTACTTTATACATTTCAAAGTATATAGGAGGAGGAGTTGGAGGACTTGAATTGAAAGATTATTATTTACCGCCTGCTTTGAAAATAATTTTTTTTTCTAGATAAAGGTGAGGAATAGAGGGATTGCAGAGGTTTTAATGAGGAAGTAGCATAACAGAAGTGGGTTTATGTTCTTTTAAAAGTCTAATTTAACATGAATAATGACAAACCCGGTACCCAGACCAGGATCTTTTAGTGTTCAGTTTCCAAAGTAAGGTTTACCTTTCTCTCAAAAAGTGCAGACCACACTCATTTCTACTGGACAAACCTAGCTTAGGGAGGGGGCACATCGTACTATTTTCAAATGATTAGGGCTTTAACGAAGCTCTTTTCTCCATTTCTTCCTCTACCCTCTACCCAAAGGGGAAATTGAATCCTGGTGTTTTTGATTCATGGAATCATAAAAATCCTACAGTTGGAAGGAATCTTAGAGGTCATTTACACTTAAATCATTAAAACATTGCTCCTTCAAGCTATTTGAAGTCCAAGAATAGCGGAAGAGTCTTTTAAATGGGCTTTTATTTGGCTTGTTTTACAGACCAGGAAGTCTTATTTTTGCCAAGGTATGCAAATGCTGACACCAAAGAATCAAGGTCAGTTCAAAATCCAAACTATAGTCTTCTGAATGGGTAATAAACCTGGCCAAACAGATTCTTACAAGGCCTCTGTCTTGCATTATGCTGTTATTTCCACATTATTGGGAAATGGTAGCCACTCACTGGTTATACTAATTAGATGCAGTACAAGTTTCAAAGCTGGTTTTGTCGTTAAGCAGTTACAGTGTTCTTCAATGCAATTTATTTCACCACAACAAACAACTATATACAAGGTAGTGTGTTACGTGCTATGCTGTGTTCTGGGGAATATGAGAGGCACAAAGGAAAGAATGATATATTTGGAGCCACCAAGGTCAGGTTTTAAATCATATCTCTGTTACTACTGGTGTGATCTTGGTCAACTCACATCTGGACCTTCTTATCTGTAAAATGAGTTGGACTAATAGGCCCTATTATTAGCTATTAGCTATTATTATAATAATAGCTTCAAAACAAATAATGCTTGATTGGCCACTAATCAGCCTGGTCAGCAGTATGAAAGATGGAAAGGAGAAAGAATAGACTGGAGAGTTGTTTAGTCATTCAGTTTTGCATGACTTTTCATGATCCATGCTGGCCATAGAGTCATCTTGGCTAATATACTGGAGTAGTTGACCATGTCAGCCCATTACCTTCCCTGGTGTCTGGTCCTGGGGTCTGGACTTGAACTGAGTGAGAAAGACAGACACCAAGAAAAGAGGGAGAGACTCAGGCATTTTTTTTTTTATTATATTCTTCTCAGCAGAATGGAACTTCTCTTCTAGGGAGAGGAGCCCACCAGATACAGGGCTAACTAGCTTTTATTGCTTAAAAAAACCAAAACAAAACCAAAATACCTTAGCTTAGGGGAGGGTGTGACAGTAAATTCTTAGAGTGAGCTTGGGGTCCCAGGGAGATAGATTTGATCTGGAAAAATCTATCAATAGGGGGGTACAGGCTTCCCCTGGACACCCCAGAACCCCAGATTGTGTGCTAGGTCAGAGAGAACATAAAAAATCATTTTTCCTTGCATTCCTGCAGTGCTAAGGGAAGCTTTGATTTTGAGCTCAGAGACAGATCCCTTCTGGCCTCTCCCTATATTCTTGATGAGCACAGATAGGCACCTCCCAGCTTACTCCTGATAAGAACCTATTTTATATCTCAGATATCTGATTATTCTCTAAATTGGACAATTCACCCCCTTTGGACTTTGAGGCATAGGACACAACCACATGACTTATCATGGTTTCCAGAGACCCAGTAACATCCATCATCATCCCCCCTCTAGTCACATAGGTCCTGCTATTGAAAGGGTAGATAAAGCCTAGAGCACACCTCCCCTATAGAGGTAATATTCCACCTTCTCTGCCTCCCTCAGCCATCCCATTTGATTTAACCATTTGACTTACATTCAAATTAATAACTTTTTTATTTTTAAGCTACCTATTGGAGTCTTTCATTCTTGACAAGGGTACCCTGTCCAGACCCAGAGTTTAACTTGAAGTCTTTCCCACAATACCATGCAGTTTCTAAGATTGCTCCCCATCCATGTTCAGTTGGAATAGACCAGTCAGGGTTCTATTGGTGATCCTTGTTTTTCAAGCTTAGTTTACAGTTTGCAAAGCATTGTTGTTATATATCAGAACCCCCTGAAAAAAATAGAGTCTTGAGCAAAACCAACTAATTATTATACTTCTTATTAATTTTATTTTCTCAACCATTTCTTTTTCCAGTTACAGAGGTTCATTGAATTGCCTGGAGTTATATTGCTACTAAGTATCTGAAGCCACACTTGAATTCAGGTCTTCCTGAATAGACCCAGCTCCCTATGTACTGAGCCATCTGGCTGCCTGATTAGATACAGCTTTAATAATCTTGTTCAGAAGAAATGACAAGTAGAACATTAGTTTTGTAGTGGAAAAAGTAAAAAAAGGGGGAAATATGTGGGAGATGTAAATATAGGATCAATAGGGCTATTCTTTTTTGCCTAGGCCCTTGTTACATGAATTTGGATGAGGGCTATTGACTAGAAACATTTAGGTGGCACATTGATTAGAGTGTTGGACTTGAAGATCAGAGAGACATGTATTTGAATGTTGATTCAGACACATTCTTTTTTTGACCCTGGACAATTCATTTAATTTCTATCCTCTCCAATTTCCTCATTTGTAAAATAAGGATAATAATAGCACTTACCTTCTAGGGTTATTAAATTATTATACAAATGCTAACTATTATTATACACTTCAAGTCAAATAATTTTTGATTGGCCACTAATCAGCTGTAGGCTACAAGGGAGATGGAAAAGCCAACCACTGAAGTTTGAATTGTGTTATCATTATACATAGGTCCATCAATAAACAGCTTTATATATATGTATATAAATGTGTATTTGAAAATACTAACTAGCATTTCACATATACTATTTTGATCTTTGTAACTTCCCTGTGAGAGAGGCATTGAAAGTATGTGTATTTTACAGATGTAGAAACTGAAGATTGGAGATGTTCTGGGCCTTATCCATGGTCATACAGTTAGCAAGGATCAGAGGTAGAGTTCAACTCAGGACTTCCAACTTCCCTGTGCTTATAACAGTGTTTAGTATTTCAGTTCTCAAAATGTAGTCCTCAGACCTGGGGGTTCCTAACATCCTTTAGGGGATTAGAGAAATCAAAACTACTTTTACTATTAAGATGTTGTTTGTTTGTTAAAATACACCTTTCCCCTTTAATGTTTAAATAATATAAACATATAAATATTGTTACATTATTCATCTTAGGACTCTTTTCTCAATAAATAGGAAGCAACTACATACATAAATGATATGAAACATATATTAGCATGAGGCTAATTTTTCTTCAACCAAAACAATATATTGTAAGAGACTAAGGGTAGAAGCAAATATGAGAATTTAACTGTCCTACTGAGCCAGAGATTTGTAAAAATATGTAAAACAATGAGATTATTCTCGCTAATTATTTAGCAAGATGTTTAGAAAATGTTTAATGTTTAGGAAAATATAATCATTTTCATCAAAATAAGTTATTTATGTTAATATATAATATATATGTTTTTTAAACTTATAACAAACTAATGTTTCCTTAAATGAATAAATATTTAAAATTATTCATTTTATTATCTCATACAAGAGGTATTAATAGATATAACTCAATAAGCAAAATCTCTTTGGAGATCTCCATAATTTGTAAGGTCTTTAGGGAATCCTGAGACAAAAAAAGTTGGGGAACTCCTGGGCTACCATGTAAAAGCTTGTTGATTGATTGTTGGCTTCAGATTCATAGCTGCTTAGCAGATGAATGTCTGTTTCTGATCAAGTATTGTAGAAATCAAGCATAAGATAATTTCAATTCATTTCAAAATATACATTACATTGAGAATGTATTCTCCCACTCCTTTCCCAAGCCTATAACTTTTTGGGAAGAGGGGGCTTCAAACTTTGTTTTTCAACTCAGGAATCTTCTACATTCAAATCTGTTCCTGTCAGTCAACAAGCATTTATTAAACATTTACTAAGGGCTAGGCACTGTGTTAAGGACTGAGAATATAAATCCAAGTAGAAATAAAGGCAGTTCCTGCCTTCTAGAAGCTTACATTATATGGGAAGACAACACCTGGGAATATGGGAAAACACATAAAAGGAAACTGAAAAGAGGGAGAGGAGCAGAAGGAGGAAAACCAAGGTATGTGATGCTGGGTCATGCTAGAGATAAGATGGGAGAGATCTGAGTTATGTTTGTATGACTGGTACCCAGCCATACCTGGTGAGAATTGAAGCTTAAATGTGAGCATCCTGTAATAGAGGGTTAGTCTGGCAGTAAAGAGAGAGAGGGAGAAGTAGAGACTTCCCCTCTCAAAGCAGGGTTCAGGGGAGACAGCTGCTGTTTAACTTGGCTAAGGGAAAGGAGAGGGGGAAAGAGTAGTTCCTCACTTCAGCCTCCCCTTAGCTATGGCTGCTCACCCCCAAACTGCCTCTTCACTTCCCTCTACTGCTAATGTCTTTCCTCAGAGAGAGAGTTACCCTCCCCCCTCAAGCTGGAACTCATTTCCACTCACACTAGAGTCAGCTGGGGAAAAAGATGACAAACTTTATTCTAACTGATCAGTTTGGGAATGACACAGGAAAATGACTGTGAGAAGGGTTTTTGAGAGGAAAGAGGGAAAGGTGTCCCTATTCTAGCTACCCTTACCTCCTCCCTCAAGTTGGTGAATTCAGGCATTGGCAGCCTTGGGCCCTGAGAGATTCAGGCTTGGATGGCCCTGGTCTTCACCCCCCTGGGCACCGTCCAGACCCAGGGAACCAGGAGCTGTCAGGTGATCTTGTCAGCTGCTTGGTGTCTTTTCCAAACTGGCCACTTCAGTTGGGAATTGGTGGGGGGAATTACCAGGAGAAAGATGTAAGTCTTTCCTCAGGAGCAAAGTCTTGACCAGACCTTTCTTTAGACTGTCTCTGGATTGAGAGAGCTTACTGCCTCTCTCTGATAGACTTTCTTGCTCTCCCAAGATTCCAGAACATCTCCTGGGGCCCCTCCCCCACTGTGGCTGAGGCTCCAGCAACTTCCCAGACTGTAACTCCAGTTCTAGGGTTTGAAATCTCTATCACAATCATCTTAGTTCAGGTTTGATGCTGGGAAAAAATGAGATACTTGCTAGTGACCAAACATTTAACAAAGGCACTTTATTTTACCATAACACATTAAGAATATGTAACAAGGACATAGTTGCACTTATTGTCTCTGGATGTACTCCCCATCCCATTCCTTCACCCTTTTGTTTCCATTCTGGTTAGTAATGTAAAGATTAAAATTAATATCCAATACTCCAAGTATTTTAGTACTATTTATTAAAATTAAAATAAAAACTCCAGTAAGCACCTGAAAGGCTCCCTCCTTCCCACTAGTACTGATCCAGAGAGAGTCGGGTTGGTAGAAACAAAAACTCAAAACTGCCTCCACATAAGGAGACTCACAAACAGGAAAAGGAAAAGGGGATTATGGGAAATGTAGCCTCTAGGGTTCAGGATTCTAAATCAATACATTCCCCCTGTTATCCTTTGGGAGACCAGTCTCCCGAATGGATCATGAAAACATAACTAACTTATAATATGAGCTAGAGGTATATACAAATATTACAGTTTTTAAAGGGAAATTATAATAATTTGGGGATAATAGGAAAATAAAAGGAAAAAGGAACAAAACCAATAATATTTACATTGACAAAAAGCCAATTAGGTGGCAGTCCTCTTTGGCATAAGAGTGTACATTCAAAAACAAAAGCATTCGAACCCCCCCTCCTCCCAAAGTTCAAATTCGCCATATCTTAAAGTTCACTCTGGATCTTTTGGTACAATGTGTGGTCTCTGCAGGCATCTTTACAGAGCCTTTTAGATGTTTTTTGAAGAGGATCAATGACATCACAAATGGTATGTCTTGACTTGCTCATGCTTTAGATTTAAATAAGGCAGAGTTGCACAAACTCTTTGGCCTCACTTTTTTCCAGTCATTGAAGTCCAATGGCATGACAAAAAACAAGACTATTCATCATGATCCATGATGCAGTGGGTGACCTTTGCCTCTTTGATGTCTGACCAAGCTCTGAGCAAAATCCACATCACTTACTATATCATGTATATGTTAGTTGAACAAACTGGGGATGTTTAGCTGAAAAAACTGGGTTGTGGCAAAAGATGAATTTTGTATGTATATGAATTTTGTTTTTTTAAGTGGAAGAGGGATTTGACTTGTTCTGTTTGGCTCTAGCAGGCAGAAGTAGGTATAAGAGGTAGAAATTGGAAAAGAAACAAATTTAGGTTTTATGTCAAGAAAATTTTTTCCTAATTAGAGCTGTTCAAAAATAGAATGTTTTGCTTTGGATGTAATGAATTGCCTCTCACCAGAAATCTTCAAGTGAAGGCTAAAAGAGTACTTGCTGAATAGATAGTAGTAAAGATATATTTTTTTTCAGGTATGGTTTTGATTTGATGTCTGCTGAGATTCCATCTAATTCTCATTCAACATGTAATCCTGTGATGCTATGAGAGGGACTAGTTGATTAGACTGGAAAATATGCAATGTGATGACCAATTTAAGAAACTTAGGTCAATATTTTAACCTCTCTGGTAGAGAGACCTCTTTGGGCCTCAGCCTATAAAATGTGTGGGTTGGATCTTGTTGGCCCCAGAGGCTAGAACCAGAAGTAATTGGTAGAAATTTCAGAGAGAAAGAATTAAGTTTGATTTAAAGAAGAAAATCCTTACAATTAGAATTGTCCAAATGCAAAATGGGCTGATCTGGAAGGTAGACCCTTCCCCTTTCTAGGAGCCTTCAAGGAAAGCCTTCCAGACTACTTATTGGTATATTATACAGAGGATTCTTGCTCTCATTTGGGTAGACCAAATGGCTTCTGAGTTTCTGTGACTAGAACGTTGCCAGGCCAGGATGTCGAAAGATGTTCTAACCCATTTCTTCCCTGTATATACTCAACACATCTTTCTAATGAAAACAATACTTTAATAAAACAAAGTACTCCCCTATAAGATTTTTGGATGTTGACTTGATAATATCATCTTTTCTTTACCCAGTTACATTTTTGGTCATAGTAAAATAATATTCAAGGGGTTTGAGGAAGGGACAAAATGAAGATAATACATTCATCCTTGATTTGGAAAACATGGAATCAGAGGTCCCTTGTACATAGTAGGTGCTAATTATATGCTTTTTTGTATCAAACTGAATAAAGGAATTCTACCAATTGACATCTACCTGGTACTGTGGTTTCCATGTCTTTCCAGCCAAGTGCTAATTTGTATGACAAAGGCAATAGAGCCAAGGTGGGAAGGGCCCATCAGGAAGATCACTAAGAAAATTAATATAATAATTCAACAAAATATGTAAAAAATAAAAGGAAAAAAAGTGGCATGATAGGACATTTTCAAGATAACAAAATAGTGCAAGAACAGTATTCTAATGAGAGGATTCTTAAAAGAGAAAAATTTGAGGGTTTTATGAGGTTAGCTGTGATTTTCTAGAATTCTTCAGAGGGCTTAAGAAAAACTGTCTAAAGAAAGGTTGACATTTTGTATTGTTTGCACTTGGAGGATGTGCTAAGTAGACAAAAGGAGAAGAGGGCAACATTCTGCAGTGTGAAAGGCAACTTCTAATAGTGATGCTACTACTACAACTCTTCTTTATTTCCTATTTTTGTGTGAATTAAATTTTTGATTATTTCCATGCAAATTTTTCTCTGTGAAACTTGTAATTGGGCAGGGAATCTAGAAATGTTTTCTAAAATCAATGAATATCATTGAGAGGCAGTGAAAGAAAGAATGTTTGAGTAGGACTTGAAAGTTCTGGGTTCTTTGTCAGGTTCTGTTACTTATTAATCATGTAGAATCAGTTTCCTCATCTATGAAATGGGGGATACCAATAACTGTTTTGCTTACCTAGAGATACTATTGTGAGGATCAAGTGAACAATATTTAAAAGTATTTTGCTATGGTATAATACATATAAATAAAAATTATAATTGATTTTGGATAAATCAATTTTTAATGAGAGCCATTGTAGTTAAAAACAAAAATAACAACAAAATGCTTCCAACTGAATTTCTCTATATAATTTGATTAACTGACTCTGGTTCATTTTCTCCATTTAGTAAATAGTTAAAAACTAGGGCATTATTCAGAATTAGTCATTTTATGGAAGATTAAAAAACACTAGCTGGTACTGAATTAAAATTTGAACATCAAAGAAGGTTTTATCAAATATATTTTTCTGTTGAAGGTAACATTTATTCTTTTAACCAAAAATTTCAGGATTTTGATTTGTTCCGTAACATTTTTATCCTTTCCTAGTTTTTATTCTAAAAAAAAAACTGCCATGATTAAGGAGTGATTCACAAAGATATATATTCATTAATGTCAATGAGCACATCATTTTACTCTTGCTATTTAATTCAGTGAATTTTTTTTAGTCTCCTCTCCTTCTTCCCTGCCACTGGTTTAAAAAAAACCCACAAAACTATTATTGCCTAACTCCAGATGTTCTTTGGTAAATTAAATATAACTCTGGCTGATGTGTGTTTTTGATTCTCTTAAGAATTGTGTACTTAAAATAGCCACAGATAAAAGATTCTTAAAATAAAAATACTTAGAGTAAGAAGTAAAATGCTACTTGTACCCTAGGACTATATTTCTCAGTAATTTTTACAAATTATCATAGAACATCTTATCTTAATCTCATCCTTCATATGTCACCAGGCCAAGGGGCCCACTTCTAGCAAAGGCTCTCAGCTTTGTACTCACATGGACTGTACTCAGCCCTGAGGGAGTCTTACTCAAAGGAGAAAGAATATAGGATTTTCCCCTATTCACTGGATCATTATTCTCACCCCTAAGTTCTGGGGAAGATCTCTTAAATTTTTTATTTTAAAAAATAATTAGCAAACACTTATTTTTAATCTCCCTCCAACTTTCCCCACCTCAAGGGAAAAGCAAAAAAATTTAAAACCTTGTAAGAAATTAGAATAGTCAAGAAAAACAAATTCGTTCATTGGCCAAGAAAAAAAAGTATTTATCTTACACTGTATTTTGAGTTCATCACCTATCTATTAGAATGTGTGTGGCATATTTCATTGATCTAAGCCAATACTAAGGACTTGAACCTAGTGTGAGACTCGGGGTTGCAACACTTGACATATGTTAAGATGTAAGCCTTCCTGGAATCCACACTCTTCATGAAAATACTTACAGACAAGTACCAAAGGTTGGCTAATATCCTGGCTCCCTCCATCCCTGAGAATGAAGGTAAAATCAGACGAGGGAATGACACTTCCCTAAAAAAATAAAAATCTGGTCCTTTTTTCTCTCCTATAGTATGGCAACTTCCTGTAGCCTTGGCTGCAAATGGGCAAGGGAAATTTGCTGCATTCTGTCCTACAGACTTGTGGGATTAGAAATTATTTAATTGAACCCTAATACAGGGGTCTGTGAGAAAATTTATTCTTGCTTTCTCAAAATTTTGTATACATAGATTTTTGACATTTTGATACTGATTTTGAGTACTTCTTTAAAATAAATATGTATATATAAAGGGTTTAAATTTTTTCCCTTAATTTTTTCCCTTTTTCCTTTTTGTTTCTTTTTTTAACATTTGTTTTCATTTTTATTTTTGTTTTACTTTTGAATTAACTCACCCCCACAACTAAACCTTCCATCCTAAGCTGGACTCCGTGTTTTTTCAACACTTTCTTCGGGGGGGGGGGGATTATATTTTCATAAAATCCAAGATTTAAATTTTGTTTGAGATAGATCTTCAGAAAAGAAGCTTGCTAACTAACTGAATCTGAGAATGAACTGTTTGCAGAAAGATACCTAAAACTTTTAGTACAGGAAGATCCAGAATGAACCTTGGGGTGTGGTTGATTGAACATTTTTTTGAATGTACATTCTTATGCCAAAGGGGACTGCCCCCTAACTGGCTTTTGTCAATGTGCCCAGCAAAACATTGGTTTTGCTCTCTCTCTCTCTCTCTCTCTCTCTCTCTCTCTCTCTCTCTCTCTCTCTCTCTCTCTCTCTCTCTCTCTCTCTCTCCTATTTCCCCCTAATCTACAACTATTGTAGTTTTCCTCTTAGAGGGTAGAAATTTTGTATGTACTTGCAGTCATAATTTTTGGCGTGCAGGATGCTTATGTTTAGTTATCAATTGGGGAGACTAGTCCCCCAATCATCATCAGGGGGGATTGTGAATTTTAAAAGTCTCCATCTTGGTCTAGCACCCAAAATTGTGCACACCCACACTACACGGGCATGTGCTAATCAATGACAAATCAGAAATAACTAACTGCCCACCTGGGCTGTCCTAAGCCAAGCTTGAGCCACCATTGGCACTTGTGAGGCAGAGGAAGTGACATAGAGAGCAGCCTCTGGAGTTTGCTCACTTCCTGTGGACAGGGCTAGATGCCAGTTGGTCCTAGGAACTTGAGCAGGGAGGAGGCCCATAGACAGCTTTCCTTCAGATTGGTAACGTGAATCAAGGACTGATTCTCCATTCTACCTTGGCCTTCAGGCCTAAATTCCCTCTGGCTCTGCCAGAAGGTTGAGTTAACCTTTTCCCTTTTCTCCTTTCTCCTTCTCTCCATCTCCTTTTTCTTACTCCCGTTGTGATTAAACCACCATAAACTCCATTCTGACTTGAGTGTTTCATTTTAGGAATTTCATAAGTAAATTCCTTGGCGACCATAATTTGATATTATAACAATCTTCAAAAGTGATTTAAATATCACACTTTGGAATAATGGTTGGTTGTTACATTGATTCAAGTTTTTAGGTCTTTCAAAGTTGTTGATCTTTTCAATGTTGTCAGTGTATAAATTGTTCTTTCAGTTGTTCCTTACCTGTTTCAATTTAGAAAAATCTTAGATTTCTCAGAAGCCTTTTTTTATCCTTTCATATAGCACAATAGTATTCCATTAAATTTATATACTATAATTTTTCTTTCATTCCAAATTGCTCTATATCCTCCTAGTTTACTAATTTTTTTGCCATCACAAAAATTGCCATAAATATCTTTTTTAAATATGAGTCATTTCCCACTTGTTTTGATCTCCTTGGAATAATTATATACACACACATATAATTAGCAAGAATGTATTAAATTCAAGTGTGTGTATATGTATTTATATACGTGTGTATGTGTGATAGGTATGTATGGTCAGTTAACAAGTATTTATTTTCAGAAAATTCTTTTAAATGAAGCTTAAGGATGACACCTCTATATTCTCTCTTAAAAAAGATCAGCAGGATCCCTTCTATAAAAGGTGATCATAGATATCAGGTATAGGACAGCTATTTATTTCCTCTGCCCCAAAGGAAAAGCTTCAAACATAAAAGTCCATAAGCATGAATTAATAAATAGAACCTGAAGGACTTTGTGGAACTGATGAGCAAACATTTTATTTTCACCTAAGGTCTGTACTGTTTGAGCAATTCATAAATCCAAATGTCTTGGTCAACGAGTCACAGCTTTAGTTTTAGCCTTTCACCTAAAGCATCATCCTGCTAGTGCTAGTGCTCTCTTCCTCTAAGAAGCAGAGTTACCAATCACCTCTAGCTGGCAGTTAACACCCAATTCTAATTGAATTCTAGTTATAATTCTACAACTCTCAAGGTAGTCAATAGGTTAGGTTACATCCATTTCTCTGTATTACTGACTAGGAAAATGAGTTCAGGTAAAGAAACATAAATCAAAGGAAAGTAGAGATTTGAAGTTCAGTCTCAAATTCTCCCAGGCAAGGAGAAGTTCTTTCTTATTTTCATGAAGTCATCGTTGCAGAGAGGGGGAGTGAAGGGGAAGGGAGAAATCTTCTTTACTTTCCTCTCCCTGCTAGAATTCCAAGAGAATGCTGGTATTGATTCTTTTCCAACAAAAAGCTTATCTTCAAAGAGACTAGACAGCCATCTTACCTTGTTCCTTATAGCTCACAAAGAGGGCAGCTTTTCCAGATTTAGCCTCCAAACCTTTTTGAAACAACCATCCTATCCCCAATGGACATCAGGGGAGCAACCAATAACTGCTGATTGTACCAGGCCTTTATTAAGGAATTAAAATGCATAAGACTCATTGGAAGGGATTAGGGTACAGGCCTATCCTGACATAAGTTCCTTGGGATGGCCCTTTCCTACAATTTCTGGAGCTAATACCAAAAAATTTTTTAAAGTGTCCTTTATCTTTGTACATTTAGATTTCTGGATATTATGCACATCAGTCATAGGTGGTATACTTAGAAATGTATAATTCCTTCTGACTTTAAAAACAAATGTATAATAAGAGACTTTTCTGTATTGGTTTTATGATTGTCATTTCCTTAAGACAGTTAGACATGCAACTACCTGGAGTCTGCAGAATTTAGTGGACATGAAATTTTAGCTCCAGTGATTAATTGGTTGATGATAAGAAAGCATTGAGCTTAGCTTTATTACTTCTATTTACTTAAGACAAGTAGGTCAAATAATGAGGTATAACTCTGGGGTTATTGATTAGTGTGCAAATTTCAGTTTTATCTCTAATGTAATTGAGCAGTTTACATTTTAACTCTTTTTCTATATTTTCCTTTTCTTCTATCATTCTTCTATCATATCACATTCCTCTTCTTCTATCTTTTCTTTGATATGTAAATCTTTACTTTCCTTTTCTGCCCTTTATAAAATTTGAATGTATTTATTCTACTTATATAACTAAGACCTGTATAAGGTTACTGAGAGTTTACTGAGCCTCAGGCACAGCCACTGATTTTTATATACCATAGAACTTTACTGAACTTAGAATAAAACAGTTAACTAAACTAAAATATTGCTGAGTGTGGGTAAGTATGATTGATGGTAAAACCTATCGATGAATCTATTGACAATTTTAGGTCACATTTTATGTTTATATTGATACTTCTTGTTTCTATGTTACTTTCATTTTGAATTCCTTTTTAATTCCCTTCTAAGTGAATCTTCTCTCATAACAAAAATTTTTTTTAAACCCTTACCTTCCATCTTGGAATCAATACTGTGTATTAGTTCCAAGGCAGAAGAGTGGTAAGGACTAGGCAATGGGGATCAAGTGACTTGCCCAGAGTCACAAAGCTGGGAAGTGTCTGAGACCAGATTTGAACCCAGGAACTTCTGTCTCTGGGCCTGGCTCTCAATCCACTGAACCACTTAGCTGCCCCCTTCTCATAACTAATATGAAGAAAAGAAAAAAAGAAAAACATTTCAGAAAGCCAGCACATTTGGCTATCTCTAATAAAGGAGACATTGTGGTGTAGTGGGAAAAGTGCTTGATTTGAAATCAAATGACCTGACTTTGAATCATGGTTCTTCAACTTGCCACTTGTATGATACTGGACAAGCCACTTAGCTCCAGGACTCAATTTGTTTATTTGTAAAAGGAGAGAGTTGGATTTATCACTCCAGGACCACTTCCAGATCTACAGCTATGATAGCTTACTGTACATTTCTATGTATTTGTTGAATTGATAACCTGGGAGAAGAGTCCTCTCTAAGAGAACTTTCAAATATTCCTGATGAAAAGACCAGAGCTCAATAGAAAATTTGACATTCAAACACAAGGCTCAAGAGAAGCATAAAAGGTAAATATGGAAGAATAATCGCAAGGATGCACCAATGTTAAACCATTTACATTTCTGTATGGGAGATGATACCTGTAACTCCCAAGAGCTTTATCACAAGTAGGACAATTAGAAGGAATCTATAATGCCAGGGGGTACATGTGTGACTTGATTATGTCTTATGTGAGAAACTTTTCCTTTTTCTATCTCTCCTTTCCCCCTTTTCTCCATGCATCCTTTTTTCTTACCTCCTTCATTTTTAAAAGAGATTATCCCATAACAGATTCATTCCTGTTTTCAAGTTGCATGCTTGTAGCTCCCAAATTGTCCAGATGAAGGAAACCCCAGGGATAGCAATCTCAATATGTGACAATGGAATGGTGCTGACCTTTGCTAAAGAAGGTACTGTGCATGCTTGACTATTCCCTGATGTTAAACATGGGTTTCTCTTTAGTAGGACTCTGTATCTCTTCTCTTTCTTATTCTTAAATATCTCTTCTACAAATTCAGAGATGCCCTCTTTCCCAAACTAAATGGATACAAATCTTTTTTTTTTTTACTCATACCCTGGTTGCAGGGTGAGGGATGGTGGCTCCTAGGACTGTGCTCTCCACCAGTGGTTGATGTTTTCAGCAAAGGGAAATAGTATATTCACAGTTATAGGAGCATAAATTCAGAGCAAGGTGGGACTTTACATGTAATCTAATCCAATCCCCTCATTTTATAGAAGAAGAGATTGAAGTTCCAAGATTTTTAGAGACTTGTCCAAGGTCACGTAAGTAGAGCTGAGATTCACACACAAGTACTCTGGCTTCAGATTCCACAGACTTTTCACTATGCCATACGAATTCCCCAAACTTCCCATTCTATATTTCAGGCAAAGTACAGAGGATGGTGCATAAAAGAGATGTTTAAAGACTTTAAGGTCCTTGACATTACCACTTGCTTAATTTTTGTCTGTGTTCAGCCTTCAGACTGCCAGTACCTGGCACATATGGGTAATTAATAAACACTTGCTTTTTAGGAGTTCAGATTAATTTCTTAGGAGCAAATTGGCCCCCAAATTACTGGGGAGATCACAGTTCTTAAAATGCCACAGTGTTTCAGGAGCAGATGAACATGAAAGAAAATCTTGCATTTTCCCCAGTCTCCCAACGATTAATTAGGGAGCCTTTCTCTCATGATGTTTTTACATATCCAGTGTTCTCCCATCATGCTAATGATGTCCACCTGCTGTCTAGAAACACAGCTGTTTTCCTTATTTCTAAACACATTGGGTATAAAATCTCTCTCACCCACCTTCAGCACTTTGGCTTATAAGACTCATCGAGAGTCCAGATTGACATCAATTCCCAAAGATCCTTTAATGAAACACAGTTCATTGCTTCATTACCCACCAATAATGTAAGGCCTCCTGGCAACATATTTGTGGCCTATGAGTTGACCCCAGGAGAAAATGGGGTGGGATGCTTTTGTCTCAGGAAATGTTTCCACTTGAGGCCCTAGCACATCAGAGAGGCATTTTAGTCAATAAAATAGTTTATTGAGCTGCCAATAAGTTGGACATGTCTGAGGGAAAGAATGAATGGATTGCATTGTTTAAAGGAAAATTTCACTTGATGATTGCTCCCACACTTGGCTTTGATGAAGCATTGGCTTGTAGTTGTGTTGATACTTGAGATCAGCTAGAAAATTTTGAGGACCTCCAAGGACCAAAACATAGTGGCCATTTCTGTGGCGGATATGAAGAAGGGTTGTCAATGCCTTTCCTTAGGGGTTTTATAATCAACTTAGTCAAATATAAATTATAAGGCAAAATATTTGAAAATAAACAGTATAAATTTAATGAAGAATATAATGAGTAATTAATAATAAATATACAATACAATGCTATAAAGACACAGTACATGATGATGTTTCTAAAGATTGATGTTGTTCATTTGCTTCAGTCATACCTGATTCTGTGATCTCATTTGGGATTTCCTTGATAAAGGTTTACCATTTCTTTTTCCAGTTCATTTTATAGTTTGGGAAACAGATTTGCCCGGGGTCACATAACTATTAAGTGTCTGAGGTCAGATTTGAATTCCTGACTCCAGGACTAGTTCTCTATCCACTCTGCCACCTAGTTGTCCCTGCAACGAGGAATTGGTATAGACAATAATTATCAGTTAAAAGGAAGGAAGGATCTTTGTGCTTAGGAATTGTCTAAGCTGGCCTCAAAGTGGCAAACAAATTGATCTTTATAGGATGGAATTTATATGAAAGGGATTTATGGGTGAGAGTGACAGTGGTAAGAGGTTGGGAAAAATCTTATGGAATCCAGATTTTTGTAGGAAAGCTAAGAACTTTTACTGCCAATCACCAAAATATTTACATTGGTTGACCTATGAAATGTGTATGTAGCTTTTGGTTCAATGGTTTTACCATGCTGTTTGAGGGCAACCCTTGGAGCTAACACAAAAAGACTCCAATGGGATTGATTGTTAACCCTTTGAAGACAGGAACCATGCTAAATACTTCATACTTTCTCCAGCACCTACCAAAGACCTGGACACACAGTAACTAATCAATAAAAAAGAAATCCAGATATTCTTAGCTAGAAAGGGAATGATATAATCCAATTAGCTCATTTTACAGATAAGGAAACTGAGAAAAAGAGAGATGAACTTCTTCCCCAGAGTTATACATTTAGTAATAGAATGAAGACTAGAGTTAACTTCTCTTGATTCTAAATCCAAAGTTTAGTTTAGTTTTTTCCCCTATTATACGACAAATAGAACAAATTGAACTGTTTTGATTGAGTATAAGTGGGGACCAGAGAGAGTGTACATAGGGATAGGGATAAGCACTAGACCTTTGATGTCATTAGTGTTGTCAGTTTCTGAATGTGGAAATTCCCCCTAACAATATTCTGTTACCTTCTCATTGATTTATTGGTCTTAAGGAGTTGCCTAGAACAACTAAAAATAAAATGACTTGCCCAGCCAAACAGCCAATGTGTGACAGAGGAGGGATTTGTATTTAGGTCTTCGTGGCTCCAAGGCTTGATCTTTATGCACTCATTATTTCAGAGTATCTCTTGAGGACTAGAATATCAGTGGAAAGTTAAAAAGATCTCTTTTCAATGTTTTCCTTTGGATGCAGAAAACAAATCAAAATATATTTGTTTTCTTCTGCCTTTTTATTTCTAATGTAACGGTTAACTTTGAGAAATAATTATTGTAACATTCTATTATAATGTTACATAGTTTATTGTCACATAGGTCAGGACTATGATGTTCTCTGGAACAAATGTTGTTCATTCTTCATTTTCAAAGAGGACCAGTGACATCGAAGGGTGATGTCTTAAATTACAAGTGAATTGGCATGAAGTAAGGTGGAGTTGCACGAAGTCCCAAACCTCACTCTTTCTTCCAATCTTTGAAGTCCAATGGTAACACAAAAATCAGGGTGACTGGTGATGAACCAGGTTGCAGTGGATGACTTGGTGTTTTTGAAGTCTGACCAAGTTCTAAATGTTTCACCTGGTCATTGAAACAAATTGTTCTCCACCCATTCTGCCAGAAGTCTTCAGTGTTAGGAATAGACAGACATCCCTGCTAATTTGTTGTAGGGGTTCGAGGTCTGCTGATCACCCTCAACTTGGGTTAGCCCATCTGCTGAGATAGTTTTCCTGGAGCATGGCTGTTGTGCATGCTACAGCTTCTTGGAACTACAGGTGAGAGATAGGTGAAAGGGGGGCACCAGAGGTGGATAAGAGCCCTGAAAAGTGCGTGGCATGCTCTTATATGAGGTACTAGTACTCCTGAAATATTTGACATAGCCTTGGAACATCTTTGGAACATTACAGATAGTAAAACCTTGTTGGGGTACAATTAGTTTTTAGGGTTGTTACTGATCCTTTCCCTCAATATCAACTTTTATAATGGGCTCAATTATTATTATTCACTGATTGCTAAGACATGAAACCACAGTGTCTTAAGATTTGGCATTGTTTCTTTCCTACTCATGCATGGAGGATCTGGTTTTTCAGTTCTGAAACTAGTATAGCCTAGTGAACAATACAGTTTAGTTAACTAGTGAACTGCCTCATTAAGTGAAAGGAGCCATAATTCTTACCCACAAATCTACCCATAAATCCTATTTTTTAAGAGTCAATTTGTTTGCCACCTCAAAGAGATCAGTTCAGGCTATGCTTAAATGCAGAGATCCCTTCTTTCCTATAAACTAAACTACACTTTGGACTTAGAATTTGAGATGGAGTTTAGTGTCCTTGTTGAAAATTTGGAAATGATCACAGGTTTCCTTTAAAATAGGGATTCTTGACCCAAGGTCCCCTTCCCCCAAAGGGTCTTGGATAGATTTAAGAGGGTCCATGAGCTTGAATAAGAAAGAAATTACACCTTTATTTTCACTAAACTATAGTTTCCTTCACAATTCTGTATTTTATGCATTTAAAAACATTTTTCGGAGAAGGGATGGAAAGTTTTTACCAGTTGTCCAAGAGATCCATGAAACGAAATTGAATATTTAATGTCTTAGTTTCTTTAGGTATAAAATAAGGAAAATACTGTCTTTCCTTACCAGGAATTTGGTCATGTAGCCTTATTAGGTAACTTGTAAAAATTTCAAAGCATGATGCAAATTCCAAAAATCCCACTCTGAAGCCTAAGCATGATATGTAAGTGACACTAGGTTTTTGAAGGCCATGCCAGAGAAGTGAAAGTTCTTACTGTTCTCATCACTCTGGAAAATTTCCTAGTTCAGACTCAGTGACAGCCAGAGTCTGAAGTCCAGGGGCTAGTCTAAGTATAGAGACATCTAGCACCAGCAGTTCAGCTGCTAGGTGATGAATTCTTTGGCCATGGTAACTCATCAAGCATTGCTGTGGGTTATATAACCAAAGAACAATCACTATGGATTTTAGTTAGAACTTTTCTTTTGCTAATTTAAAAAAATGTCATGACTTGAGAGTGACCTCCTGCCTGTGTCTGTAGAGGGGATTTTGGAGGTGGAACCTTTACTGTCAGATTTGACTGTTGGTTAATTTTGCTAAATTGTTTTTTTCTTTCCCAATTTAAAAAAAGTTCTTTGCTAAAAGGTGGGAAAGGAACATATTGGGAAAAGAAGATGATATAAAAATGAAAGTTTTCAGTAAACATTTGAAAAATATGACTTTAATTTCTACAGACACTCTAGTAATGATTGGAGTTGACAATATATAGCTTTGACAGTGTTCAGCCACTCTCCCCCTGACCCCCCCAAACCCCAGCCAGAAATTAGAATGTAGGCTAACCAGAAAACACGTTCATCAGGTCAAAGAAGTAGTTGTATCTGATTCCATGAAACATTCATCATTGTCAAGTCCTTTGCTACTCTTCTTGGTGCCACAATTTCAGGAAACTCACCTGGTGTTCAAGACTTCTCCAAAAGGTGAACACAGATGCAAGCATAGAAAGAGATCTTTTAAGATTAGATGCTCTCTTTCTTTGTTTTCATGGGTCCCTGTTTGTCTTTCTCGGTCACTGTCTTTCCTTCTTGTCTGTTTCTCCATTTCTCTTTGTGCTTCTCTGTCTCTTTCTGTTCCTCTTCTCTGTTTCTGTATCTCCCTGCCTCTCTCTTTATCTCTTTGTGTCTCTCTATGTGCCTCTTTCTCTGTCTCTGTTTTACTGTTGACACAATTGAAGGGCAGTTAGTAAGGCTGGGTATTCCTCCTTTTTCCTGGAAGGATTAAATTTGGTGTCTTGAATCTCATTGAGATGGTATAAGCAATGCCTGTTCATCACCCAGCCAGAGGAATATGGGCAGGGAGTGGGCTGGTTTGGGGAAAAGGGCAATCCAGAGTCTGATGTGGTTTGCCCAGTGCTTCATGGGACCTGACAGGGATGGGCTGGAACAGGAGGAAAGATTCCCTGGAAGCCTAGGATTACTCAGTGGAGTAAAAATAAAACAATTATCATTCTACTTAAAGAGAGTCTTTATAGATTATTTCACTCAATATAAAAGAATAGGAGTAACAAGCCAATAGGAAAGAACAAAAGGAGTAAATAGCTCAGAGCCATGAAAGAGTTGTAGCTAATACATTTAGTTGGGATTTCGGGTAGAGATTATAGATCTAATGGAAAAGCAAAGGGTCATCTCATATGATATAGGGGAGCCAAGACAGAGATTAAACAATACGATTTACTGGATACCAATAGGAGTTCCTAAGGAGAATGTTAAACCAGAGGATGAACTATCTCTAATATGCAATTGTTAGTAGGATTACCTGGGCAACAAAGGTGCTCCATCACTGTTTTTCATACTTCTTGTCCATTTACATCCCCACCCCACATTGGATCTCAAACTGAGAATGTGTAAGACTGTATTGAAATATGCCAGTGTTGTTATTCAAAGGGTAAATGGTCACAAAGGTAGGCTGTCAAGATTTGAGGATTGTGAGGAGGACTGATGGAGAAGGGGGACATGGCTTAGCAATATTATGTTCTATGTCAAGTAATCAAGGAACTCAAATTATGCATTGATATATTTATTTTTTTTACCTTCTGTCTAGAACCAATTGATTTTAAGGTAGAAGAGCAGTAAGGACTAGGCAATGGAGGTTAAGTGGGGATTTAAGTGACTTGCCCAGGGTCACATAGCTAGGAAGTGTCTGAGTCCAGATTTGAACCTTGGACCTCCTGTTCCTGGTTCTGGCTCTTAATCAACTTAGCCACCTTGTTCCCCCTGGTATATCTTTTAATTGGAATTTTGAAGGCTCAATCAAGTACAGTGATAAGTTCATGTTTCCTCTATGTTATTCCTAATCCTCAGATGACCACAATGAAGGAAGGGCTAAAGAACAACAGCAGCTAGGTAGCTAGTACTTTCATAAAAGAATAATCTGCTTCTTAAGTCATGAAAATCCACCATATCTTATTAATACCCTTTTGTGGGTGTTGAAGCTCTAGCTTTGGAAGGTAGCTTTTAGTTTTCACCTAGCTTCATTCTTCTGGTTTATTTGAAAGAAATTATTTGCAATGGCTAGTATTACTAAAGATAACTTTTTTTGATGTTATTAAAAATACTATTTTCCCCTAAAGACCATGGTGATAATGCTTTCTAATTCTTCAGAATTCACAATGAGAATAATATCTTGTAAATACAATGTATGATGTCAAACATATCTCTCTCCTTCCCCCTATTAGGGCCTATTGATGGTGCCATCAAACAATACTGGTTACTATGTCTAGTGGAAAGCCATTATGCCATGAAGGTAATGTACTAGAATATTTGTGAATTGAGGTCAATGCATGCTCTTAATGTATAAGTGGAGCTAGTATGTTATTCCTTTAAAATATACATTTTATTGACATATTAAAAACAAATTATAATTAGGCAAAATGAACCAAAACATTGGTCATATATGATTATGGCTCATTCCCTCTCTACCAAGAGCCACAAAACATGTAGGCTCTCTAACATTAAGACTGGTCACTGCATTGATCATGCAACCTTGATTTAGAGCTGGAGTTAACCTGATGCCCAATTCTCCCTTTTTATATATAAGTAAACTGAGATACTAAGAGGTTAAATAACTTGCTCATAGTTACCCAGGTAGTTATTGTTTGTCCTTCATTTTTGAAGAGGATCAATGACATCATAGGATGATATCTTGACTTGTGCATGAATTGGATTTAAATGAGGCAGAATTTTACCAAGTTATCAGCCCCACTCTCTCTTCCAGAGTCTTGAAGTCCAGTAGCAAGACAAAAGGCAGGGTGACTGGTGATGGCCCAGGATGCATTAGATGACCTTCGCCTCTTCAATGTCTGACCAAGATCTAAGAGCTCCACAGAATCTTCTTCCAAAGCCTTCATGGCTATTGGGACAAATTGTTCTCATCTGCCCATTCCATTGGGTGAGTCTTCACATACTTGGGGTAGACACCTCTATAACTCACCAACTGGTTTGTGGCCCACTGGTTACCCTCAACCTGGTGTAGCTCATCTGATGTGATGGTTTACTGGTATGCTACAGCTTCTGGGAGTCACAGGTGAGAGCTGGGTGAAATGTGGATGTCAAAGGTGGATGAGCAGCCTTGAAAAGGGTTCAGCAAGCCCTCACATCAGAGATGCTCCCCCTCCTTGAATACCTCATATGCCATGTAACTAGTAAGTATTGGTGGAAGGATTTAAACTCAGATCTTCTGGACTTCCTCAACTGATATAGGTTTTTTATAGTGTTCTTTTAAAAAATCATTAGTTATCATCATATAGATTGTCCCCTTGGCCCCACTTACCTTTTTTATTAGGCCACTTCAGTGGCCCTCAGTGTGACTCCAAGTCCAGTTCAGTTGTGTAGCCCAAGTGACAGGGGAGGTTCAAAGGGGCCCCCAGCCTTTTGGTTGTTTCTCCAAAGCAAACTTCAAAATCATCTGAAGTTGGTCCCATCACTAGGAAATATGTGTTTGCAATTTAAACAGCTCCTTATCCCAATCTGCCTAAATAAGCCCCAGATGCTACTTTTTTAGACTTCATGGAATGTCAAGCCAAGTTTCATCAGAGGCCCTTTCAAATTTGACTTTCTCATCAGGCACTTGTAAACAAGTTTAAATGCTCTCCTTTGAGTGTATTTGCATTGATGCTTTTCAGCTACTCTTGGTGCAAATCATACGCACCCAACTTTGCCTCTTTCCATTTTTTTTTGCTGACCATATGTGCTCAGTATTCCTGTTTAATGCTATATACATAAATAATTTATTGCTACATATATTTCTCATTGTAGCATTTTCATGTATTTATTTTAACCAAAATGTCAAAAGTGTCCTAGATGTTGAGGTTTTAGTAGTACTTCTGTGGAATTCAGACTTAAAGTGGGTAGTCTTCCAGAACAGTGGTATCAAACTCAAATAGAGCTCAGGGTCACTGATCTGTACATAAGTATCTCTGCTAGTTGCATATTGAGAGTTTAAAAATGTAATTCTATACATGTTTTATTGTATTGATTTGTATTTATTGTGTTTATTAATATTTTGTTAAATATTTCCCATTTGTATTTTAATCTAGTTCTTGCTCACTTGAGAGTGTTTTGGGCTACATATGACCCACATGCTGGGTGCTTAGGCACCTCTATTCCAGAATGTTGCTTCAGATGGATCCTATTTTCATCCATTGTCATCTATCCATCTATCTATCCACCTATTCATCTAACAAGCCTTTATTAGGAGCTACTATGTGCCAGATGCTGTATTAAGTGGTAGGCAGTGTCTGCCTTCCTAGAGATTTTTATATCTTCTGGGGAGCATACATATTTTAAATTATTTAGATAAGCCAGCACTCAAATGTAATGGCTGTGAGTGGCTTATTAATACTTCAACCGAAGGATGAATAAAAAATATCTATTAAGCATTTATGTTCAAAGCACTGTACTAAACATTGGAGATAAAACCCCCAAATCTAAGATAGTCCCTGCCTTCAAATATCTTCCATTTGTATGAAGGGATACAAGCCACATAGGAAAGCAGGTCAGGGAGAGTTGTTTTGGTCTAGAAAGTTAAATTGTTAGCGTTGGTGCTTTGGGGGATTAGGCTGACTTGAGGATCATAGATCCCTAGATTCCTGGCTTGAATGATTTCTGGAGTTCATTCCAACTTTGAGATTCTTGGATTCTAGTGTAATGTACTTAAAGGTTAAGGGTTCTCAGAGTTCTAGGGAAAACAGTTATAAATCAGTCACTTTCCTACTCAGAGCTTTAAACTAATTTTTTGCTTAGTTTTGAATTTGGTAAATTGGTGAGACACGGACAAGAGAATTATTGTATGTTTTGAGATGAATATAATTTATCTCTTTATAGATAGAAAGTAATAATTTTATTATTAATTATAAGTTAAGATAGAATCCCTTGCAGACATGATCCAGAATCTGAACTGAGAAAAATAAAATGATAAAGAGTAAGAGGGGGAGGAGGAAAAGAGGATGAAGAAGAAAAGAAGCAATTTCAGAACTGCATCATTTAAGTTTGATACTTGAAGCAATAGTTAATACAGTTGCTGTTGAAAAGGAACTGTTACAGAAAGGAGGATCAGTGGAATAGACTTGGGGTAAGTGACCTGAGCAAGACAGTATATGATAAACCCAAAGATCCCAGCTTTTGGGACAAAAATCCACTATTTGATAAAAACTGCTGGGAAAATTGGAAGACAGTGTGGGAGAGACTAGGAATAGATCACTATCCACAAGCAGAGGACAAACCATGGGAGTAAAAACACTGAGGAAAAGCAACTGCTTGACTACAGGGGTTGAGGGGATATTACTGAGGAGAGACTAAATGAACACCCTAATACAAATACCAACAACATGGAAATGGGTTCAAATCAAGAACACATATGATACCCAGTGGAATCATGCATCAGCTATGGGAGAGGTGGTGGGAGAGGTGGGGAGGAAAAGAAAATGATCCTTGTCTCCAATGAATAATGCTTGGAAATGACCAAATAAAATAATGTTCAAAAAAAGAAAAAAGAAAAAGAAAAAGGAACTGTTAAAATGAATAGAGTGCAACCAGAGAAAAAACAAATTAACATATCAGTTAGTTTTCCTGAGACATAATGGCCAGTGTAAGTTTTAGATAAGCATAATATGAATTAATTCAACTTAGCATAATGGTATCTTTTCAGCACAAAAGTTATTTTTTTCAAGGAACTATTTATAAAAAGTTTTTAATCAGAAAGAGAACATCCAAATTTATAGTTCTAGAGATGTTTTACCATGAGCATATGGGTTTTCCTCACTCCTATATGTCCTTGGTAAGTCAGTGTCTACTCTCCCTCACATGTGTTGAGTGAATTGGTGAGACAATTTGTCATGCATGTTTATGTTCCTGAATAGACCAATAACATTGAAATCTGTGGTCCAGATTTCTGAGTTACCCTATGTACATGCTTTTCCCTCCTTCATATACTTCCTTACTATATTCCTGCAAATACATATCCAATCTTCATCATAGCTATTGAATGCACTGATGGGCAAGTATGATTTAGGTTTACATGTATATTGTGATATATATACATATATAGTTTATACATTTGATTTAATATAATAGCATCTATAATATCATTTCTTTTATCTTGTTAAGTAAATGATTATGTTTAAGAGCTAAAAGTGTCATTCTGAAATCAAAGGTGAGATTAATAAAATTGAAAGAAAAAAACCCCATAGAACTAGTAAAACCAAAATCTGGTTTTGTGAAAAAAAATCCTGATAAAGTAGATAAACCATTGACTAATTTGATTTTTAAAAAAGGAAAGAAGAAAATAAAATTACCAGTATCCAAAATGAAAAGGATGAATTTATCAACAATGAATGGGAAATTAAAGCAATTATTCGGAGTTATTTTACCCAATTACATACCAATTGACTTGATAATCTAAGTAAAATGGATTGATATTTACAAAGATATAGATTTAGCAGATTAGTAGAAGAGAAAATAGAATACCCAATCAACAAGCCATTAATAAGCTCCCCAAGAAAAAAATCTCCAGAGCTAGATGGATTCACAAGTGAATTCTGCCACACATTTAAAGAACAATGAATCTCAATACTAGACAAACTGTTTGGAAAAATAGTGGAAGAAGGAATCCTTTCAAATTTCTTTTATGACACAAATATGGTGCTAATACATTGAACTATGAAGAGCAAAAACAGAGAAAGAAAACTATAGAATAACCTCCCTAATGAATATTGATGAAAAAATTTTAAACAAAGTACTAAAAAGGCAATCAAAGCAATATATCATAATGATCATTCACTATTATCAGACAGGTTTTATACTAGTATGTAGGAATGGTTTAATATTAAGAAAACTATCAGTATGACTGACCATATCAATAGCAAAACTTATAGGAAATATGTGGTTATTGCTTTTGTCAAAATACAATATTCATTCTCATTAAAAACAGTACAGTAGAGGTAGCTAGTTGGCTTAGTAAATTGAGAGCCAGGCTTAGAGGCAGGAGACCTGAGATAAAATCTGACTTTAGACACTTCTCTGCGGTGACCCTGGGCAAGTCACTCAATTCCAATTGCCTACTCCTTTTCTCTCTTTGGCCTCAGAACCAAAACTTAGAAGTGTTTCTTACTTATACTTGATTCCATGTCAGAAGGCCAGCCTTTAAAAAATAACACCAGAGAGCATAGGAATAAATAAAAAGATAATTAGTATTTATCTGAAATCCTCAGCAAGCATTATCTGTAATAAGGACAAGATAGACGTCTCCCCAGTATGATCAAGGGTGAAATAAGAATGTCTGTTATTACCTCTATTATTTACTATTGTACTAGAAATGTTAGCTATAGTAATAAGAGAAGGAAAACAAATTAAAGGAATTAGAATAGGCAATGAAGAAACAAAACTATCACTCATGCAGTTGATATGATGGTATACTTAGAGAATCCTTGAGAATCAACTAAAATCATTTTAAACAATTAATAACTTTATCAAAGTTGCAGGAAATAAAATAAACTAGTATAAATCATCAGCATTTCCATATATTACCAATGAAGCCTAACAGCAAGAGATAGAAAAATAAATTCCATTTAAACTGATGGAATGTAATGTAAAATACTTATCTGTTGAGCCAAATCTAGGAACTGCATAAACTTTAAATTACATAACAATTTCCTTCAAATAAACTTACCTGTAAATAATTGGAAAATGTAAATTGCTCATGAGTACACAAATATAAACAATTGACAATTTTACCTAAACAAATTTATTTATTCAGTGCCAAACCAATCAAACTACCCAAAAATTATTTTCTAGAGCAATAAAAATAATAACAACATTCATCTGGAAGAACAAATGCTCAATAATATCAAGGGAATCAATAGAAAAATGTGAAAGAAGGTGACCTTGGAGTACCAGATTTCAAACTATTATCAAATAGCAGAAATCATCAAAATAATCCGATATTGTCTAAGAAATAGAGTGGTGGATCATTTAGTGTTAAGTCAAAATATCCAAGCTTTTGGGACATGAACTCATTATTTGACAAAAATTGTTGGGAAAATTTAGAAGTGGCACGACAGCCTGGAAATAGACCAACATCTTACAACATATACTAAGATAACATCAACATGGGTACATGACCTGAGCATAAAGGGTGATACCACAGTTACATTCAAGGAGTCCATAGAATACCTGTAAGTTTTATGGATAAGGGAAGAAAACTAGAACCAAAGAGATAAGAGAGTATTATGCAAAATGGAAAATTTTGATATTAAATTAAAAAGTTTTTGTCTAAACAAATAAAACATTTTTGTACAAAATTAAAAGGAAAGCAGAAAGCTAGGAATATTTTTTTATGGCAAATATCTCTGATAAAGGCCTCATTTCTCAAATGTGTAGAGAACTAAGCCAAATCTATAAAAATATGTCACTATTTAATTAACAAATGGTCAAAGGATATAAACAGGCAGTTTTCAGATGAAGAAATCAAAACCATCTATAGTTATATAAAAATGCTCCAAACCACTCTCGATTAGAGAAATGCAAATTAAAATAATTCTGAGGTATCATCTCATACTTATCAGATTGGTCAATGTGACAGAAAAGGAAAATGATAAAAGTAAAATAAAATGATTGGAAGCAATGCTGGAAAATTAGGATACTATGAAACTGTTGGAATTGTAACTTTATTCAACCACTTTGGAGAGCAATTTGGAACTATGCCCAAAGGGCTCTATAATTATGCACATCCTTTGATCCATCAATCCCATCACTAGATTTCTATCCCAAAGGGATTTTTAAAAAAGGGAAAAGGACCTATTTGTACAAAAATACTTTTTGTAGTTTTTTTTTTTATAGCAAAGAATTGGAAACAGAGAGGTTGCCCACCAATTGGGGAGTGGCTAAAAAAATGTGGTATATGATTGTGATGGAATTCTATTGTGCTATAAGAATTAATGAGCAGGATGATTTTGGAAAACTCTAGAAAGACTGTAACAGATGCAAAATAAGGTAAGTCAAACCAGAAGAATATTATACCATAGTTACAAAAATGTTTTTTGACAAATAACTGTGATTTACCAACTTATTCTCAGCAATGTAGTGATCCAAGTCAATCCCAGAGATTTAGGATGAAAAAATGTCATCTGTCCTCCAAGAAAGAACTGACTGGGGTCTGAATAGAAACTGAAATGTACTGTATTTCATTTTTTTGTTGTTTGAGATCTCTTCCACAAAATGACTAATATGGAAAAATCTTTTACATGATGATACATGTTAAAGCTATATCAGATTGCTCACCATCTCAGGGATGAGGAAGGGATGGGAGGGACTGAAGACTGGAAAGTGGGAGAGAATTTGAAAATCCAATTAAAAAGAATGTTAAAAATTGTATTTACATTTAATTGGAAAATATTATTAAATATTATTAAAAATAAGTGTCATTGTGCAAGACTGTTTATAAATGCATTGATGGGAACTCAAGAACTTGAGTAGGAATAGAAAGAGAATATTTCCTCTGCCAGAGTTACCCCTTGGAACCCAAGAGTTTTACTATAACTATGTAGGAATCTAAATTTGCCAAGGGAAGACAAACTAGAGTGACCTAGTAAGACCAGAGAATGAGTGTCCACATTCTCACAGGAGAGGCACTACCTTTCACCTATCCAAATCTCAATATACTGGGAAGTATCTTTTCAATTATTGTAAGAATATTAACCTCTGAGATGGTCCTGGCCCAGGCTTGTAGGAAGATTGGGAATATGAGGTAGGAAACTAGTTCCAAGAAACTTAATTATGTAACAAACACCATTGTAGTCAACCCAGGAATTTTCCTTTAATTTAGATCCTACTTGCTGATGTAAATTGGCTGATTCTAATACCTTGAGAATTTTCTAGCCAAACATGAAGGTGATTTTTTTTTAAAATTCAAAGCTCTTACCTCCAACTTGAATGAATAATGATATTATTTTATATTCAAGCTTCAGGGCATTGTTTCTAGTTTTATCAGATTGTTACTGTGGCATCTAATACTAAATTTTGGTATGGGCTTTAACATAGAAGAAAGCAAAAAAAAATATCTAAAGCAGGTTTAATTTATACCAAACTAATTTATACATTTATGCATGGGCTAAACTATTACAGATGAATAAATGAATCTGGGTAATAATATGAGGCAGAGACCTTTATGTAACTTGTGAAATATCAGAGAAACATTGATATGAGATTTCATTAAATCTACAAACAGTTTGAAGTTGTGACCTACTTTTATTAATCCTAAATCTAATTTGTTTTCAGTGTTGTCTTAAATCTTCCATCTCAGAAAATACTTTCCCTCCTTCCTTGGGTTTCTAACTTAAAAATGTACAAGGTAATTTTCCCCCCAAACAAATGAACACAAAGCACTCCCAGAAAAATAAAAATGCAGTTAAGAAATTCTTTAGAGCCAAACACAGTGGCACATGTCTATAAACCCTGTCCCTGGGTTCATGAATATCTTTAGTTTGGAAGTTCTGATCTACAACAGGGTTAAAATCATTTGAATGTCTGAGACCCAGGAATGGTGGTTCACCAGCCTGCTTAAGGAGGGGAGAATTGACTCATGTTGGAAATGGAAGCTCAAAGCTTTTGTGATGATCAGCAGTGAGGATGCAGCTCATAAGGGGCTGCTTCATATTCTAGTTTGAATATGGAGAATCAGTCTCAAAATAAGAGAATGAAGAAGAAACAAACAAAGAAAAGACAAATAAAGGAAAGAAAGGAGGAAAGAAGGAAAAGAGGGAAAGAGGGAGAGAAAAAGGAAAGAAAGGAGATAAAAAAGAAGGGAGGCAAGAAAAAAGAAAAGAAGGAAGAGAAGGGAAAAGAGAAATGAAGAAAGGGGCTAAGAAAGAGACAAAAGGAAGGAGAGAGTGAAAGAAAAGATAAAAGAAGAAATGAAGAAAGAAAAAGAAATCCTTTTATTAATGGATGTTTCTCATTAGCTCCTGATGTGTCACTTGAGTGAGACTATAAATGGCACTGATGGTTTTATGAGGAGACAATAGTATGTTCCATAAGTTGTTCAATAAGATCACTCAGTGGCTGTGCACAAAAAAAAAAAAGATGATCTTAGTGGAGAGGAAAGAAATGAAGTCAGTCGAGTGCTAGATCTTGGAGTCAGGGGAACTTGACTTCAAAATCTGCCACTGACATTTACTACTTGAGTGACCCTGGGCAAATTATTAAACTCTTCTGAAACTCAGAAAACTTTCTAGGACAACAAGGTAGAGATGGGCTCTGATCTGTGATAATCCTCTGATGGATTCCCACACCAACAAGAGCCATAGGCCCTTTACATACCTGCATATTGCTGAACTTAATAACATTTCCTTAAAAATAGCAATAATCAAGTACGTAATAAACCCCACTATTTATGGAGGTTCTACCATGCAGTATAATGGAATGAGCACTGACTGGATATCAGTAAGCCTGATTTCTCATTCTGGTTTTATTTGATTTTTGGCTAACCTTTTGGACTTATTTTTCTGATCTGTAAAGTGAGGGATATGAACAAAATGACCTTTCATTTCCTTTCCATACATGTTTTATTATCTTATGATTCTAGTTCTTTGAAAATTAAGGGTGGTATTAGTGGCTTTTTAATTTTTTTTGTAGTAATGTTTTAAAGTAAAAATTAGGATCTTACATAGATACTAAACTGTACCCTTTGTGCTTAGGCAAAGGTTTCTAATATATATATTTTTTGTTTCCTGTACCCTTCACCTGTCAGTAAAACCTTCCAATACTTCCATTAAATATAAAAGAAAATTAATTATATAATTTATTATGTACATATTATATGAAATAAAATAGACAAAATTTTTGTAAAGAAAACTATTTGCCTTCCACAAAATGATGGAAGTAATTTGGAAAGATGTTTTTCACGATTGCACATTCACAATCTATATTGGATTGCCTATTGTCTCAGGGAGGAGGGAATGAGGGAAGGAAAATGAAAAGGAGAGAGAGAATTTGGAACTCAAAACTAAAAACATGGATGCTAAAATTGTTTTTATGTGTAATTGGAGGAAAAATAAAGTATTATTAAAAAGTAAAATTAGTTACTAATATAACATATTTATGTAGTAAAGGATGTTTCCCACATATTATAGTGATATAGATATATAGCAGATATGTAGTATAGCTTACAAAGAGGTCATAAGAGATATATTTTTAATATGTCCTCCCTGGCTCTCCTCTAAGAGAAATATTAATTCTTGCCAGGAGAGGAAGTAGGAGACTGAGGCTAGGAGCTTAACCACTCTGATCTCTTCAGAAAGAGTCTTGGGCTAAATTATACCTATCTGTTCCCTTAAATATTGTTAGTTTAGAGTATAAAGAGAGCCAACATGCCCTAGCCATGTTGGCCAACCTATGGCAAGTGTGCCAGAGGGGGCTTCTTCCCTCCCCCACTCCACCACACCTGAGGACATTTCTCATATCACCTACCTCTTTGCCCAGCAGCCCAATGGGAGTGTGTTTCCTCCCTCCCCTATCTGGGAAGTCAGAGGGCTCACATGTGGAGTGAGGCTTGCAATTTGGGCATTCACTCTCTAAAAGGTTCGTCATCACTGGTAGGAGATGTAGTTTTCAGATTCAAGCTAAACTTCTGATTTCTATTCATGAATGGAGAAAAGATGCTTTATACCTGGGGTAGTCCAGTGGATGTAGTGCTTGGCCTGGACTTAGGAAAATCCAATTTCAAATCTGTTCTCAGAAGCTTATTAATTCTGTGACCCTAGGCAAGCCACTTAACCCTGTTTGCCTCAGTTTCCTCATCTGTAAAATGAACTGAAGAAAATGGTGAACCACTCTGGTATTTTTTCCAAGAAAACCCCAAATGATATTGCCAATTGTCTGACACAATTGAAATGACTGAAAAAAGGTTTTATGTCCAGGATATGACTTTTCCATCAAATACTAAAATATACATACACATAGTGGATAGCAAAGAACCTCATTTGTCCAAGTCCATAGCAAAATAGAAATCAGAGCATGTATATACAGGACAATATGTGCCAGAAAATACAGAGTGAAAGAATTCTCTCATTGGGAGTGAGGTAACTCAGCTAAACCAGGATAGAGAATCCGAGATGCTAGCCAAGGAGAAATCTCCTAAAGTCTCTACTGTGGCAAACTGAGGATGAAGACAAGATGGAGCCTGCCAGGTCCATTCATGTGAGTTTTTCCCCCCCACTCTTATTGTCACTTTAACAACCAAAAGTGGAATTGGCATCACCCATTTTCTCTCTTGAAGCCAGAAGAGGCCAAAATGACTGCAGGACCCCACAAGGCATGATACCTGAATAAGTAATCAGAATAGATCTCTCCGGTCTCTTTTTGACAACTTTATCCCATCCCTCATGCAGGCAGGTGTAAAGGCATTGATTTCTACTAATGAAGAGAGTCCCACAAAACTGTCTCTTTGGGCTTAGGTTAGCTTCCATATCACAAAGTTATGAAATGTTCAGTAATTTAGCCAATTTGCACCCCCCCACTAACTCTAATATTTTTTCAATATTTCAATATTGTATTTCAATAGCAACCTTTCTAGGCTCAAAATATGTTTTTTCAATTGGATCATGGTCTCCTGGGCTTTGCACTTTGGCATAAAGAACCTCTGGTTATGGAGTTAAATAAATGGTTACTATAAGCCTCATTTAAAAATGTCAGCTTTGTAGCTCATGCTCCCTATACGTCCTCTCCCAGCCGCTTACATCCACAAGCTCAGAACCTTGGTACTAAGGAATGAATGCAAATTTATGGCACTCTTCCTCCTTTTGCTACAGCTAGGGGAGGGAAAAGGTTCACTCTCCTGTCTTGCTCTATCCCTGGTTAGCCCAAAGCTTTTTCTTCTATTCATGCCCAATTGAGCAATCAGAGAAGTATCAGAGTGAAGGCTGGAGGTGTTGGGATTATTTGAGAATTGCCCCAGTTCAATTCTCTACGATTTTCCTACTTTAGGCTCCATGTCCAGCGGGTTATGGGACTCATAAATAGCCATTTTTACTCTTTTTTGTTGTTGGGGGTGGTGTGGGGAAAGGATTCTTTCCTGCCCTGTTGGCCTCATTAAAAATTTCAAGTTAGGATCTCCAAAGAAGGACAAAGAAACAGGATTTCTTTCCAGAGAGTTAATGTACAGTGCCAGTGATCAATCATTTCTGCACACTGGGCCACTCTACACAGGATGTGGTCATGAGAGTTATTTTAAATCCCTAGTCAGCAGGCTTGTTGGAAATAGTGTAAAAGCTTATAATGCTTCTTTTGTTAAGGTACTGTTCTTCGAAAAAAAAATATTTCCCTCCTCCTCAATGACGAGCTTTACTAAAGCTTTGGGACAAAAAATCAGCAACACCTGGGACCTCACAGCTGTCACAGTAGGTGGTCAGGGTCTTTAGCTTTCCTAATAAATAAATAAATAATACTACAGTAATAATCCTAATAAAATAAGTCAGCAGTTTTAGGTTCCACCAGTAAACTTTACATTTTTGTGGTTAGTCTCAATTGAAAGGTTGTCCTTGGCACCTTTTTTTTTTTATCCCTAGGTACCTGGAGCTCTGATTTGTCCACTCTGTATGCTCCATAATCCAGCTCCACAGGGCCCTGTTAGCAATTTCTAGAACATGGCACTCCTTTCATTTCTGTCCCTTTTCACTGGCTGTCCTCTCTTGGAAAACTCTGCCCCTCATCTCTTGGTATCCCTGGCTTCCTTCAGGACTCATCACACCTGCCACCTTCTACAGAAAGCACCAACTGCAAACACCTTCACCCTTGAGATTACCTTTATCTACTCTATATCTAGGGCAACTAGGTGGCCCAGTGGATAAAGTGTAGGACCTGGAGGCATGAAGGACTCATCTTCCTGAGTTCAAATCTGGCTCCAGATCCTTAATAGTTAGGTGATCCTGGGAAGCTCACCTTACCCTGTTTACCCCAGTTTCTTTATTTATAAAAGGAAATGGAAAACCATTGCAGTTTCTTTGTGATTTAAAGCCCAAATGGGGTTCAAAGAGTTTGACAACTGAAATAATACAGCAGTGATACTCTAACCATGTTTTGAATTTACCTAGTTGTTGATGTATTGACTCCTCCATTAGAATGGGAGCTCCTTGGGTATGGAACCCTGTTTTTCTGTTCCTCCAGGAGGGATAATAATGGCTAGGATCTGCATAGACTTCTGGAATTTGGAGTGGTTTTATTTTGATTTTTTTACCTGTCTTCTAAGGCATGGCCATATTGCATGGTTTGGAACTGGGAGGGACTAAAAAGAAGACTGGGAAAAAGAAGAGAGAATACTTGGAGAGAAGGGGGTGACAGTGCTTCCCCAGGTACCTAGGACAAGAGCATATGAATGGCAGAAGAGGTAGTGACATCGGCATTTCCCCCCTTTCACCTCACACAAAGAATAGGCTGGAGAAGTGAAAGCAAAAGGGCTTAATGACAGAGTATAAGACTTTAAAAAAATCAAAGGCTTTGGATTTGGTGGTTTCAATTCTAAGAAAACAAAAAAAAGTTTAGGATGGAGCATTTGAAGAACTGGCAGTCTCTATCCACTTTCTTGCCTTATCTCTCTTAGATGGGGCTAGAACTCATTTCTAAACATATTCATCTATTCTGTTAAATACTGAATTTGACTGATTTAGTTTCACATAAATACCTGTATTTTGAAATAGAAAAGTAAACTGAGTTATACACTGTCTTATTGAAATAGAGAAATGTAAACTGAGGGAAATGAATTCTTTTGCAATGACTGCTCTGGCAGGCTTGTGACTAGAGAGAGTTGTGAAGGGAACCTGATGCTGCTTATTTGTAATGGAGGTAGAAATGAGAAATTCTGAGGGATGCTGCCACACAGGGATCCTGCTACCCAGGGGAACTGCTACACAAGGGAACTGCTACACAGGGTATCCTGCTCTGCAGTTTAGCCTGGGGTTTGCCTACTGATCCCTACTGATGGCTGATGGATTAGTATATCTTTGTAAACCTCCTCCCCCCTTCTCCAACCCTCTCCTTCAGCCTCCCTCACCTCCCAATTCTTCTTGAAGCCTTTGGCTTCTTCCCTCCCCCCTGAGTGAACTATAGAGATATTCTTTTCCTTTCCTTTTTCAAGTCAAGGGGTTTATTGGGATAAGTGGATGGGAAACTGAGGTAAGAGGGATGAGGATGTCCTTAATCTAAAATGAGAATTTTAGTAGGGTTTGAGGATGTAGTCCAATCACAAACTGTGACTCTTAGACAGGGAGATGGAGGACAACAGCTTTTCAAAGACTTCTTTCTTCACAAAATCAGCAAGGTCTCTCAGCTTAACCCCAGAAAGAAACATATTGTCCTATGTTTGAAAGTTCAAAATCTCTCAGTTTCTCCTGGCCAGTTCAACTCTCAAATAGACTAACAATCCAAAAGCCAAGTTTCTTCTTGTCAATTTAAACTGTCCAAAGCCAGAGAACCCCCCAAAACCAAGTCAGCCCCACAAGGGTCTTTCAGCCAGGTTTCAACCTCCAGAGAGAGTGTGACTCCAAGTCTAGTCCCCTCCCCCTGGTCAGCTCAACTGCCAACTCATGGGAACATTCCGTTTTGGAAACTCCTTCTCTTGATTGACAGCTAGATTAGGTCCCCAGTTTCTTGCATCTTGGTTTACAAGCTCTCTCCAGCCTCTACCACAATTTCTTCTTGAAAAAATAAAGGTTGGAAAAGGGGAATTGACCACATCACCACCTTTACTGCTACTGCTGCTGTTCCATGTGCCTGAGGGAAAATTTTGCCAGCTTTCCCTATCATCTTTTTCCCCCCCAAGCTCCCTTTTGAGCCTCTCACACCAGTTACCCTACCCCAATTTCCCTAGTCATAAACCATGTGCTATTTTCCTGGCCTCAGGAGATGAGCAAAATACTCTATCATCCCAGGAATCACCTAAAAAAAGATGCTGCCTGGCCCTGCTCTTATAGGTGCCATAGCCACAGCTACTGAAGACCCAGAAAAGAATATTCTTGGCATTATCAAAGCAGAAAATGATTTCATTTTTATCAGTGGAAATGACTATAAAGAAGAGGTATTACCATTTCCCTACTTGCTCCCTAAAGACAATGTGACCTTTCCAATATGATTTGCATCTGAAACCTTTGTGAATCCTTTTAGGATTTTCAAGACAGAGAGACTGGACTGTTTGCCATTTTCTTCTCCAGCTCATTTTACAGAGGAAAAAGAGGCAAATAGGGTGAAGTGACTTGCCCAGGGTCACATAGTTAATAAGTGCAGAGGCCAGATTTGAACTGAGATTTTCCTGACTTGAAACCTGGCACTCTTTCCATTGTGTTACCTGTCTGTATTTCATTGATACGTAGGGTTCCTTATTGCTGCCACCAACCTTGCCAAGGACAGACTACCACATGTCTTACTTTTGCTCTTTTACAATACATCTTCCATACACATACCAAAATAAACAATAACATTTATGGCTAAATATGTCATTTTCCTGCTGAAAATCCCTCAGCATCTCTCCATTGTATCTAAGATAAAATGTAAACTCTGGAAGACCACAATATAGTTCCAATATGGCTTTTGAGCTTTATTTTACATCACTGCTCCTCATGAACTCTATGTTTTAGGCAAATTTTTAAGTCAATTCATCTGTTTTTCCTTTTGGAAGTTTTAAATACCTTAACCAAATAAAATTGAAAGTAAATAGAGTGAAAGTTTTGGTGTATTTAGTCTTCTAATAATACTATGTAGGCAATTTTTTTTTACAGATATAGTTGGCTCTAATTGTTTCCACAAATTTGCTGAGAATTTCTTCCTTTCTTCTCAATCATTAAAAGATCCTGTGAATTCATTAATATCAAAGATGAGGTTGTATCTGCTTTTATCAGCTTTTCAATATTCTAGTCATTTGGTCATTTATTTCCCCAATGATCTGATGGCCAGTTTCATCCTGATGATTATCTTGATCTCCCTCCTTGTTATAGCTTTAAAAAAGTGTTATTATTTCTTACTATGTGTTAAAATACATTCAAATGCCAATTAAAAAAACCCCTTACCTTCCATCTTAGAATTAATACTATGTATTAGTTCTAAGGTAGAAGAGAGAGAAGGGGTAGGCAATAGGGGTTAAGTGACTTGCCCAGGGTCACCCAACTAGGAAGTGTTTGAGGCCAGATTTGAACCCTGCACCTCCCATCTCTAGGCCTGACTCTCAATACACTGAGCCAACCAACTGCACCCCATACACCAATTTTTAAAAAGCTATTTTCCAAACAATGGGTATATACACATATGGCCATCATTTGGAAAATAACTTCTAAAAATTGGGGTAGATTAATGTATTGCATATATGATATGGTAAGTACATATATATATATAGCATATATGAGATATATAGTGCATGTATATTTAAGTATGTCAAGTATATATCTATCAAAAGTTTGTCACCCAAGATATATTGGAAAATCCCATAAATACATAAAGACCAAGAGCCATTTTCCAGTAGATAACTGGTCAAATGATAAGAACAAGTTTCAAAAGACTCATTTAAAATTTCTTCATATGAAAAGATGATCCAAATCACTAATAGAATAGGCAATGAAAATTAGGAATATGAGCATTTTAATACAATGATTTTCCAATATTGGGCATATGCCCCATGGAAGTCAAAGACTGAAATAAAAATCTCTAGTAGTTCTTTCCCTTACATTCCACAAATTGATTAGTAGCTTCTGGCTCAATAGATGGGGTGGTACGATGGAAAGAACTTTGGATTTGGAGTTATAGGACTCAAAATAATGTTAGCTTATTTGATTAGACTAGATGGCTTCTGAGGCCTCTTCCAGTCTGAGAATTATCTAGATCTTAGCTTATGACTATCAAGAGTTCTTAACAAATGGCACTACTCCAGAATGGAATGAGCTTCCTTGATTTATCATGACATCCTGGTCTGAGAGCTGAAAAGGACTTTGGAATTTATTTATTCTCTCAATCCAAATATCACCCAAACTTTACATGGTATTAAGCCTCTGTGGCTGATTTTTTAGTGAATGTTCATAAGAGTGAGAGAGGGCCAGAAGTCTGGGTACCAGGTCTTTATAGCATGAGTATAGATATTGGAGAGAGGCACCAGAGTTTTGTTGCAGAAATTTCACTGGAGCAAATCAAGTAAGTCCCTAGAGATAGTTATATAGTTAAATGCATGAAGACATGAAAAAGTTAGTATTTTATCTAAGTAAAGAACTCCAAGTATAGTAAGTTATTCCATTAGTATGCATCACTTGGTAGATAAATCCTAGGGTGTTGCCTGAAGTAAAGAGAAATTAAATGACTTGTCCAGAGTCACATACCTGTTTAAGAGTTACAAGTTGTAGGTTAATTAAAAAAATATGATAAGATCTACATGAAATTATGAAGAGTGAAATGAGCAGAACCAAGAGAACTTTACAGATAGCAACAGAAATATTGTTTAAGGAATGACTTGTGCATGTTCACCTCCAGAGAAAGAATTGATAAATAGAAACTAGCAAGACATTCTCTTATCTCTATCTCTATATTTTTTTGTCCAATGATGCTTTCTCTAATGGGAGGAGGACAGGGAGGAAGTTATGTGGGTATTTTAGTGTAATAAAGAAACAAATAAATAAATTTAAGTAAGAAAGAATCACAGGTGGGATATGAAACTAGGTCTTCTTGGCTTTATCCACTATGCCATGCTGTCCCTGGACATCTGAATGTTTAGAAGAATATTTTTAAACCTCGTGAGTTATTATACATCATCATAGATTTTTAGTCATTTCTAACTCCATACTACCCCAAAGTTCTAAAGAGGTGGAACTGGAAATCAGTAGGTCTAGGTTTGATCCCTAACTCCAACATCTTTAGCCAATGTCATATAACTTCATTCGACTTCAGTTTTCCCATTTATAAAGTGGGGATAATGTCCATTTTATCTACAACACAAGATATTATGAGGAAATTGCTTTATTGACTCATATAAATGTGAAGTATTATTCAAGCTCAAGTGGCCCAAATCAGATCATCCATTTATCCACATGTGAAAGTTACTGACAGTATCTATTTGAACCTTAGAAGACTTGAAATTAATGGTCTCCAACCACTCCAGTTGTGTAACTCAAAAGTAACTAAATTATTTTCTCAAGACTTTCCAAAACAATAATTTTCTGGTCAGAAACCATACAAGAAACACTAACCCAAAGACAATTGAAAACCTTAAACTTTGAACATTTTACTAACTTCATGGTCATATTCTCTACTGCTAAAGTCATAATGAGAACATGGCCCATGGTGCCCTGTGTATGCTATTGATTTCTGACAAAATCAAGTTTCATTGAGGCCATAAAATAGCTTAAGGGACAGGCAACAGATTTCAACTATGATGGCTTGACTCTATCAGATATTACCACTCTGAAAGTTCTATTGCTTTATCTAGCATATTATGCTAATAATTTATTACTTTTATTCAAGGGGCAGGGCGCTCTAGTAGAAAAAACAGTAGACTTAGGGTCAGAGGATCCAAATTTGTGTTCCCATTCAACTCTTACCGGTCAGGTCATCATGGGCAAGCCAAATCATTTCTCTGATCTTTATCTCTGTTCCTTCATCTGTAAAATTGGAATATTAATTCCCTTTTCTGCTGGTTTGTTGTGATTAGATAAAGTAATAAAGCACTTTGTAATTATAAAGCACAAATAAATTTCAAGTGTTATTAATTATATTACATGGATATTATTAACATTTTTACCCACATTTCATAAATAGACATATAATTATTGGTTTAGAAATTTAATCAGTGGAATTTACAGAAGGGAATTCCATCTTGGGTTTTACAGCCCAAATATTTCTTTTCTCACCTCACAAAATATGACAAAGTAAGATTAAGAAGATAATTGTTAAATTGCAAAAGGAAGGATATTCTAAACTCAGAATTTTTGATTTCAAAGCAAAAATAGCAAACCCAGAAAATACTCCATTGTGAAGCAGATACTCTCTTTTTTGATACTAAGCACAGATAGGTTTAGTGATAGGCAATTAATAGAATTTGACAAAGAGAATATTAAACCTTAGAATCTAATAACTGGCTCTTATTATCTTTAAACTGAACTATTGTACTAGCTATATTATAATTAAATTCTTAATAATTTTTGTTATATTTTAAAAGTTATTTAATTGGAGTCTTCGACTCAACAAACCTTCCTTCACTCAGTTGTCAAAAATAATCCTCTTTATAATAAAGCAGATTATCCCATACCTATCAATCCCCTGCTCAAAAACCTTTAGAGGCTCTTTGTTGCTTTTAAGATAAAACATAAATTTCTTTGTCTGACATGTAGAGAAAATAAACCAGAATCTAGTTCTAACACATCTTTTTACTTTTATCTTGTATTATTCACCATCATATATTCTAAGTTCCAGTCAACCTGGATGGCTAGTCTTTCTTCCATCTTTCATCTCTGAGCATTTGTGCAGGCTGTCCCTTAGGCCTGAAATAAACTCCTTCCTCCTCTCTACTTTTTATAATCCTTCAAGGCTCAGCTGAAGTCAACTTCTTGGTGAAGTTCATTCTTATCTCTCCAGATGAGATACTCATTTGTCACCTCAAATTTTCTTAGAGGATTTGTCTGGATCTCTTCTACCATCACCACATTCTACCGCATAGCTATCTGTATCTTTGTTTTATCTTCTCTCCTAAGTAACACTAGCTCATCTAGAACAATGGCCAATTGAAATTCCAGAAGACTCATGATGAAAAATACTACCTACTTCTTGACACAGAGTTGATAGACTATCTGACCTCTGATATTCCTCACAGCTCTGGAATTATCCATGATCTTAGCCTATGAGCTTCAAAGTTCTTTGAATCTGAATCTAATTTCTAACATAAATAAGAGTAGTAAAATATAAGACTATATATAAAAACATATAAAGAAATACAAGAAACTGGAAACATGAGAAAGCCTAGAAACCTAAAAGTATTGGTTTAACAGATGACAGTGGGGACCAAGTATTAAGATTCTGATCTTTATAAAAACTCACATTAATACACAGTATCTTTAATTTTGTAGAGTATTTTGCTTATTATCACTCTTATTAAGTAATCTCTGGTTTGTCATCTATGGAGCAAATTCCACCTATGGAGTATGTATAGGGAGACAACCATAGCATGGTCTTTTGTGAGAACAATCGTAGTGATGGAGGTCAATAAGAGTAATGTCTTAAAAAATCTCTAAAAAATTTTTCCTTCCATAAACAGACTCCGTATGTCTCTAGACAGCTTGATCCTAAAAGTTTCCTACATCAAAAGGGGTCATAAAATGTGACAAAAGAGATTTTTATATTATATCGCCTCTGACATGTCATAAAGACCAATCATAGCTTACAAAACAATATATCTCTTTTCCATGTTTTGCTCATTTATTAGAAGCCTCTGGCCTGAGAGTGGTACAGTGTGATTCAGTGGAAGGAACAATAGATTAGAAGTCAGAGAACTTGGGTTTAAATCCCATCTCTAACTACCTGTGTCATCATGGCTACAACCTTCCTGGCCTCTTTTCCTGTCTATGAAAGGAAGGGTTTGGGACTAGATGACCTTGAAGGCCCCTTCTAAATATATGATCCTTGGAATCTTAATAAGAACTTTAAATCTCCAGAAGTGACTTTCAAGCATATAATTCCTTTTTTACATTTTTCAAACTTAATTTTTTATATGAAAAAGAATCCATTTTTCCTTCTTTTCCCATACTATCATCCTTTTTTCCCTTGGGAAAAAAACAAAACAAAAACCATGTATGAAATATGCAGTCAGGCAAAACAAATTCATGCTTTGATCATGTCTAAAAAATGTCTCATTCTGTAATCTTAGTCCATCAAGTCTCTGTCAAGAGTCTTCATGAGAAGTCTTTTGGAACTATGATTTGTCATTGCACTGATCAGTGTTCTTAAGTCATTTAAAGTATCAAACATGTCTGCTAATATGTAATGTAAACATTAGCTAATTTTAGGCCTGAAAGGAATCTTATAGATTAGGATATAGATTATCTTCCTCCAATCCTCCTCTCTGAATCATTTCATGGGCTGACTTGTTTAAAATCATATAGGCTACAGAATAGTCCAAAGTAAAGCCCATTTCTGACTTGTAGAGTATCTCATCCCACTGTCTATAAATTACATATTCTGAGAAAAACAATAAATATTTTTGATTTTGGACATTTAGTTGTTAATTGTTAAAATTCTTTCAAATGAGAAAATATGCCTCTAATTTTCAGTATTTGTGTATATCTACCTTTGGGAATTATAATGGTCTTTTAATGACAACAAACTTTTCCCAGAAGTGAAAGCCCATCTTTTAAATACCATTATTTTTCTGGTGGTGTTTGGCTATGAGTCATGAAACATAATAGTCTCTGAATAATTGAAGTGGAGGTTCATACAAAGGATAATGGAGAGGTGCATGGTGGGTGTGAATAGATTGTGATGACTTGTGAAGAAGCAGAGTACAGGTAGTTATCATATAAATATATTAACAAAAAAGAAGGGATGGACTGGCTCTGTGAGTAGATAAATGGATGGCCCATTTGGCTCACTGATCCTCATCATGTTAAGGGGAGATGGAGGAAAGTCCCAACAGCAGGTGGTGTAGACACCTAAGGGTGAATTTATAGAAGAATATGAACACAAATTACTCATGTCCTGTATTGTTTTAGGGAATACTGAAACATTCTCCATTTTGAAAATATCACAGATCCATTTGAAAGTATTCAAGAGTATGCATCATAAGAAGTACTTTGAAATTAAAAAAAGAAACAACTAAAGAGCACTCTTTTCTACCTTAAAAATCTCATGAAATGTTTTATTTAAATGAAAACCATACATATTGTTGATGAAAGGAAAGGGTTACCATCCAGATTTGGCATTGTCCTGTCAGTAAGAAGGCAATTTAGAAACAGATGGGGACCATGAGATCTATTGGTGGAAATGGGGGAAGGGAAAGAAGTGGAAAGAGCAATCCAAATGAATGATGTTGGAACATCTGAAGCAAACCTGAATTTCATTAAACTTTCCAGTTTCTGTCCTGAAATTTGGAAATATTAGTGCTCTAAAGTTCCCTAGAGGGGTTTAATACTTGGCTTTTTTACTGACTGGGGAGGGAATGGCAAGCAGCCCCATTCCTTTGTCAATCCCAATGAGCTCCTGCAACACAGGCCCTTGAACTGTGTGTGCCTGCCAACAAGCTGATAACTCCAAGAAACTGATCTCATCGAGGCACTTGGGAAATAGTGTCTGTCCCAGGATGGGGAAAATTTTTGTCAGCTAATTGTTCAGAAATAGTTTGGTGTAGGTGAATGGTGTGACATTATTTTTATATCTGTGCCTGTAATGCTAATCTTCTTACCTAAATCATTAAAAATAATAATAGATCCCAAGAACTGGAAGGAAGTTAAATAATCATTTGTTCCAATCTCCCCATTTTACAGATGAGAAATGTAGGACCTAGAGAAGGGAAATTAATGTCTTGAAGTTAAGGAAACACAACCAGGCAGTGGCAAAGCTAGGATTAGAACAAAGGTATATTGATGTATGACCAGTGATCTTTCAATTATACTATGCTGTGGGAAAAATTTTGATTCTGCAATCAGACATTCCTTGGTCATATTCTGCTTGTGACACTTACTGCCTGTGTGACCTTTGGTAAGATACTCTCTCCAGTTTCCTTATCTGTAAAATGGACATATTGGACAATAGGGACTCTGGAGTTTCATCCAGCTCTTAGATCTAGAATCCGAAAATCACGTCATATGAATTCAGCAAATATTTGCTGAAGATGTAGCAAGGATGCCCCTTGCTTTGGGAATTAAAAAATTACAAGGTGTCTAGTTTCTCAATGGGATGCAAAGCACTCCTTGAAGATGTTCTTAATTGTCTTTTTTAATACTTTTATAATTGGGTAGATATAGAATTCATCAGCCTCATCATCTCTTTTTCACTTTTAATCTTACACGTCCCACCTTGGTATTCTTCTCAATTGGTGAGGAATAAACATCCCTATCCACAAATATTGAACAAGTACTTGCTATGTACTACTATGTATGACTCTTTGTGACCTCATTTAGGGTTTTCTTGGCAAAGGTACAGAAATGGTTTGACATTTCCTTCTACAGCTCATTTTACAGATGAGGAACTGAGGCAAAGAGGGGCAACTAAGTGATGCAGTGGATATAGCCCTGGGGACATGAAGGTTCATCTTCCCAAGTTCAAATCTGGCCTAAAACATTTACCAACTTTGTGAATTTCAGCCAATTTGATCCTGTTTACCTTAGTTTGTTGTTTGTTATTACTCAGTTTTTGATCCCATTTGGGGTTTTCTTGGCAGATACTGGGGTGGTTTTTCATTTCTTTCTCCAGATTATTTCACAGATGAGGAATTGAGGTAACCAGGGTTAAATGACTTGCTTAGGTTCCCACAGCTAGTTCTCTACCACTGCACTAGCTAATTGCTCTTGTTTGCCTCAGTTCCTAATCTATAAAATGAGTTGGAGAAGGAAATGGGAAACTTCTCCAGTATTTTTGCCAAGAAAATCCCAAGTGGAGCCACAAAGAGTCAGACAAGACTGAAAAGACTGAACCAAAAAAAAAATCAAACAAAATGTATTCTAATACAGCATAGCATAGTAGATAAAGCATTGACTTTAGGGCTGAAAGACTTGGATTTGAGTTCTGACACAGACATACTGACTTTGAGACCCTGAGAAAACTTTTGTTTTAGTGCTCTAAACTAGTTGGGTCAAACTCAGATAGAAACAGATCTGTCCAGGCTGCATATTGACTTAGAAAACACAAATTAACATTATCTGTGTTGTATTATTTTTATTTATTTTGTTCAACATTTCCCAATTATATTTTAATCTGTAGCTTCAGAAAGTCTGACACTTCTGCTCTATGTAACTCTGGAAGACTACAGGTTGGTACCAATTTGCACTGGTGGAGTTTCCTCACCCAGGAGTTCCCTATAGCAATGAAACTGTTTCAAGGGACATTCTTATCTCTTCCCCCTATTTATATATAAGACATATAAGACCAGGTTAAAGGTATATAAAGACAGTGTCATATTGTGGAAAAAGAACTGGACCAGTAGTTAAGAAATACGATTTGTAGTTCAGCATTTAACATTGACTTCTTCCTTCCCTTCCCCCCAATAAAGATGGCATGTTAAAGTCTGCAAAGTCCTTTACACCCATAGGAACTGAATCATCACAACAACAAGCCAAGATAAGTATTATAGGTATAATTGTTTATTCCATTTTGACAGATGAGTAACCTGAGTCTGAATGAAGTTAAATGTCTAGTTCAACAACTTCAAGTTACTTCCCTCAACTCCACTGGTCAATTCTTGCTAACGATATTCTGTAATTGTTGCAAGAAGACCTTGTCCTTCTGGGAAAAGGGATTTTTCATTAATTTCCAATTAATTGGAAATTTATTTTCACAGCCTCTGAGTATTAATCTTAACCTCAAAGATTTGGCTGTTTTGTATTCTTTATATATTTGTGAAATAATGCTTTCTCCCTTTAAGTAAACAGTTGTATTTTTGATCTGAAGAATCTTTAGGAGAGTCTTATAAACATGCTTAAAATTAAAAAAAAAAAGAGAGACATGTGTGCAATGCCAACCCAATTCAAGATGAGTGTTTTAATATGCTTGGCTCATCTGGATGTAGGTTTGACTTTGGAAATAGATTCTTCCAAATCTTCAGTTCCCTGAAGAAGTATCAGGGAAGTGTTCTGTATTGGATTGTACCACAGTATTCCACAGTTCTTTTCTTTGATATAGGTGATTTAAAAAAAACGTAGCACCTGAGGCCCTCACTCTTATGAGCCTCCAGAGAGCTGCCTTTGAATCCAGGTACTTTGTGGGTCAGAATTCTCTCCAAACCATAGCTCACGAAACCTCATCCATTTGTTTATTTTAACATGTCTGCCAGAAAACACACATAATGAAAAAACATATTAATAAAAGGAACAGAAGAACATTTCCCCCATAAAGTTGCCACTTAGTCTCTGAAGGGAAGAGTGGGCATACATAGTCATCCAACATAGGGCATATGTACTTTGGTACTTTGGCTGCAAATGGGGAGGGGACCACATGCATGGAAGGGTAACTCATATGGCTGATGGTGTAAAACTGCCAGTGTTTTCTGGTGATGTTGATCTTTTTGCTGGGTATACTCCATGATAAGTGTTATACTCTGTCGTTCTCCATGAATATTGGGTCTCTATTCCAACTGGTGTTCTATTATTTTGATATCTTCAGGATAATCTAATTATCTCTCAATTATCCATTCAGGAAACTTTGTTCAATAAGCCTCTTTCCATCTGGAAAAAACCACAAATCTGTAAATCCTTTCAGTTTTTTCTATCATTCACTGTTGTATTTTGTGGTTTAGTAAGCCTTTCTGCTACAGGAGAGATCTACAACTGTACCATCAGACTCTGTTAGCCCTCCATTAGGCTTCAGGTAGAGTCTTTGTGAAATGCTCTCTTCATAGCCACCTAGGCTAGGTGACACAGTGAGTAGAGTGCTGGGCCTTGGAGGCAAGAAGATTCATCTTCCTGAGTTCAGATCTGGCCTCAGACACTTAGTACCTATGTGGCCCTGGGTAAGTCACTTAATCCTATTTGCCTCAGTTCCCTCATCTGTGAAATGAGCTAGAGAAGGAAGTGGCAAATCATTCCAGTATCTTCACCAAGAAAAATCAAATGGAGTCAGAAAGAGTCAGATATGACTGAAAAACAGTTGAACTGGATGTGAGGCTCTGGGGCAAAGAAAAGAAGAGAAAAGAGGTTTCAATTTGTACTCTGAGTCCATCAGCTTTCTACTTGGAGGTGTCTAACACACTTCATCATCCATCCTTGTAATTGAGTTGATCACATTATTTAATAGCTCATGGGTAGATCAAACAATATAATAAAAAAAAAAGAAAGTGCTACTTAATTTACTTATTCAGTGCTGAACCAATAAAACTTTCAAGTTGTTTATCTTTGCAATATTATCATTATTATAGAAATTACTCTACTTCTGCTCACTTTAAGTCTTCCTAGGTTTTTTTGAAACTTTTTAGAAAACTATGTCACCCTCATATATCATAATTTGCTCAATCCTTTCCCAATTGATGGGCATCTACTCTGCTTCCATTTTTTTTGCCACCAAACCCAAAAGAATTAATAGAAATAATTTTGTAAATAGGAGTCCTTTTCCTCTTTCTCTAATCTCTTTGGGGCATAAACCTAGCAGGGCTATTGCTAGGTCAAAGAGTATGCACAATTTAATAGCTTTATGGACATACTTCCAAACTGCTTTTCAGAATAGACTAGCTCACAACTCCACCAAGAGTTCATTAAAGTACTTATTTCCCTACAGCTTCTTTAATATTTCTTGTTTTATTTTTTGTCACCTTTGCTAATCTGAGAATTTTCTAATTAGTATTTTCATATTATTAGTGATATAGAGGGATTGTGGCTATTGATAGCTTAGATTTCTTCCTTTAAAAATTGCCCATTCATATCTTTGGTATATTTATCATTTGGGGAATGACTCTTATTTTTGTAAGTTTGACTCTATATATCTTAGAAATGAAACATCAGAGAAACTTGCTGCAAAGATTCCATGTGTCCTTCCTTTCCCTATTTTCTTGCTTTTCTTCCAGTTTTAGTTATATTTGTATTGTTTCTGTAAAACTCTTAATATTTCATAATAAAAATTGTCCATTTTGCTTCTTAGGAATCTCTCTAATTTTTTTTGTTTGATCACGAGCACTTTCTGTATCCATAGCATAGATCTGACAGGAAATTGCTTCCTTGCCACATTAATTTGCTTATATCATCCTTTATGTCTAAATTATGTACTCATTTGGAGCATATTATCTTGGTAGTTTGTGACAGACTGCTTCCCAGTTTTCCCAATGTTTTTGTTGAAGAGTGAGTTATTTTCCTAACAAATGGGATCTTTGGTGTATCAAATATTATGTAACTGTAATCATAAATTTCTCTATATTATGTACTTAATCTGTTCTCCTGATAAACTTCTATATTTTTTATCCAGTACCAAATCATTTTAATAATTACATAATTTATAGTGCAGTTTCAAATCTGGCACTGCTAGATTACCTTCAACATTTATCACTTTCCTTTACTGTCATATTGGCCAAGCTGATATGTGTGAGGTGGTACTTCAGGGTTGCTTTAATTTGCATTTCTCTAATCAACAGGGATTTAGAACTTTTTTTCATATGATTATTGATAGCTTTGATTTCTTCATCTGGAACTTGCTGATAGTTTTGCATTTTGTCAGGTAGAACTTATCCACTTTGATATTTAAAGGCTTACAAATGCACATTATATTCCAATTCCTTTTAGGGGACTTCATTTCAAAATTACCTAGACAGTCAGGTTTTACTAAGTTACTGTCAGTAGAATAAAGAAAAACTAGTTCTGTAGATACATTGACATATACTTTGTTAATAAAGACATGACAGATTGAGAAAGTAATGGAGGAAAATGAAGGGATGGGAAAGGAAGAGTGAGCAAGGAGAGCTGAAATTATGAAGTTTGCTGGGCTTTAATCAATCTCCATAGGAAGAAGAGGAAAGAAAACTCAAGAAAATTTTCAATAAAGAAAGCTTAGATCATTGGGACAAAAGGAGTATAGTGGGAGTTCCATGTTCTTAAAATTGTGAACTTCATTTGGAAAAACATTTGTTTTCTTTCCAGAATGTTAGAGGATGTTGGAGACAGACCATTTGTACTGACAGTGTGGATGTGAAGCTCAATGAAAACACAATGTGAAGTAAGAATTTGGTTTTCCTGGGAAAGCAAGGAACAGGTATTTTTTTTCCTTGAATTTCAAAGTCACAGATGATTGAAATGATTTTTATGGGTAAGATAACTTGGATATGTTTTCACCTGAGTTGAAATCATTTGACTGATGATAAGTATTTTTCCACAATGCTATTAATTTGAAAAATGATACCCAGAGTACAATGCATTTATGAATGTCATGAAGTTATGAGTATTGAGTATGAGTCAATTATTAGAAACTTTTGCCCTTAGTGTTAAAAAATAGTCTTATAGTATTAAATTGAGTATGTTTAGCTTTAAAATGAAGGATAATAATAATAATTACTTTGTGTTTGGAAAAAAGTACAAAAAACCTTGTAAATTGTCATTATCTGTGAAGTTCTTTGAGAACTTTTCTAGGTCTTCTGGAACTTTAACCTTGGCCAGGCCATAAAATCTTAGCTCTGTGAAAGAATAATCTGCAAGAAGGCATGTAACAGGCACAACTAGGTGACTCAGTTGATACAGTCAGGCCATGAGACAGAAGATTCTGGGTTCATATTTGGCCTCAGACACTTCCTAACTTGGGACCCTTGCCTTAAAAAAGAAAGAATGTAACTAATGATCCTTGTAAATTCTAAGAGAGTCAATTAATTTACTAAGGAACTGAGAATAGAGCTTATTTCAGGATGTGAATAGTTAATTCTTTCAATTTCTGCTTTGCCCTTTTGGTCCAAAATAACTGGGCAGTTGTATTTTATGGATTCTTGAAATATGATGTTTAGCCTCTTTTTTTGGTTCATAGTTTTCAAGTAGTTCAGTGATTCTTACATTATTTCTTCTTTACCTTTCAGGTCAGTTGTTTTCCTCTGAGTTATTTCACATTTTCTTCCATTTTTTTCAGTATTTTGACTTTCTATTATTATGATTTTTTATATTTTGTAGAATCTTTGGCTTTTGTCTGATCTATTCTAATTATCAAGGAGTTAATTTCTTTAGTAAGATTTTTTTATCTCCATTTTGAACTATTAATTCTCTTTTCATATCTGTCTCCCTCAGTTCTCACTCCTCTTCTCTTTTCCCTCTATTGCTCTCATTTGATTTCAAAAATAATTTTTAACTCTTAAAAAAAACTTGCTTTAGTGCTTCTAGAAATTCTTAGTGGACTGTGTCCAAGATGCATTTTTCTTTGAAGCTCTTTGTTTGTAGATGATCTCAAGTCATTCTCTTTTCCTGCATTTGTGCTTTGAGCTTTACTATCACCATAGTAGCTCTTTACAATGAGATTTTTTTTTGGTGGGACTTATTTTTTGAGCCCACTCCTAACACTTTTGGGGTGTGGGTGGGTATCAGACTTCAGTTTATGTCCTGTTATGATCTTCGTATGCTGTCATAGAAAAGTCTGTGAACCTGCAAATTTTCAGTGCTTGCAGAGTAATTTGGGATGTAATCTGTTCATTACTCTCTTGGTCTGAATTCTGCAAGTTCATAACATAGATTTAGATCTATCAGCTTTTCCTAAGTTTCAGCTACTAGACACATTCACTATCAGGTTGCTAGAAAGTTCTCTTAGGTCAAAATGATGGATATTCAGGTTCCCCTTAGGTCTGGAATGCCTGCCCTGATTATTCCACTTATATTTATGTTCTCGGCTAGACGCTAGAACTGAGTCACTGCATTGTTCCTGGAAACAAAATCACTTAGCTACTGCTTCCTTCTGGAACTCGTTCTTTAATCATTAGAGCCTTCTTCTTTGATCATCCCTCTCTGTCCTGGTTCTGTGTCTCAGACCTTAACAGATAGATGACACCATTCCCATGTTCAACCCTTATTCAGAGGTCTCTTGAGATGTCTTCCTGCAATAGTGCCCTATATTGGTTCTATTTTAGTCCCTAAATATTGGAAAACTCCCAGCTGCCTTGTGTTCCTGGCCAGACACCAACTTCAATGACTGTAGACCTATTTCTCTAAGCCATCCTATGCTGGAAAAATGACTCACTGTGATTTTTTCTTGACTTTCCTAATTGAAACTTGTTTTTAATTTCTTTATCTTTGGCAATGAGGTATACTGGGTGAATCAGGCTAAAATGCTTCCTCTCAGTCTGCAATCTTAATTCTACCCACATTTTAACTACTTTTAAGGATAAATGTATGTTTTTACCTACTTTAGTTCTTTTTAGTGACTTTGCATGCACACTTTACTCCGACCTGTTTTGATTTTTGTTATTTTTAAAAGCTCTAGGAGTTCTAAAAATTTCATTGTCATTGAAAACTTAAAAAATTCTACAACCTTGGTGAAATGGTAAAATATTTTTCCCTTCCTGCCTTAGGCATTTGGGAAAAGCAGTACTGCTACAGAGGGAAGATCAGTATTATTTACAGATGAGAGAATAGAAATAGATTTGGGTCTAATATTACTATGCAGATTTAAATATGAGTGAATGAACAAATGAAGTCACATTTATTAAGGGCGATGCACTATGCAAAGCATTGAGGATAGAAATGCAAAGCCAATCCTTGTCCTCAAGGAGCTTACGTTCTAAGGGGGAGATAACAAACATAGCATAGTGAAGGGTAGAGAGGAGCACTTTGGCTGAGAAAGCTAAAGGGATGATGAGTGGGGACAAAGGGAAATGGATCAACACAGTCCTTTCAGGAGTGATGGCAGAATTGATTTGATTGTGAGTGTTCAACTGGAATGTGGGTAGTGGTTAAGAGTAGCTGCAAAACATGAAATATTTTTGCAAGAACACTAAAAGCTGATTTTAAAAACCATGCAGAATTCTAGCATACTTTGATGGAGTGCTAGAGTTTGGAAGACCATAGGTTGAAAAATAATTTATTGTATTATTTATTGAATACCAAAACATTTAAGGGTCTAGCTAGTTTGGCCTATAGTTTATAGGCTTATAGCTAGCTAGTTTGGCTCACTGCTTATAGTAAGAAAAAGAAAACTGTTATCCCCTTGACTTCTCAACACACATATACATGAACACACATTCAAATAATCCATTGCTGTACTCTGCCTTCTACCTTTAAGTTCCCTTGGCTTCTAACTTTAACTTTTTGTTTCTCTTTTCATAAGTCAATTTTCCTGAGTAAAAAAAAAAACTACCAAAGTCATTCTCTTCTTACTTTTGAGTCTGGAAATAAAATTTACATGTACATCAATGCGTATCCTTTTGCCAAATACTGGAACCACTCATGGCATTTATCACTTAGCCAGGTCACCAGTCACTTCCCCCAACTAGTGTTCAATAGAATTGGTTTTTTACTTCAAGGATTTGAGCTTTTGATATTGTGGAATGAAAGGAAATTGGTCAAAGGAGTGACTTTTTTTTGACAAAAGTACTACAGCTGGAAGATAGTTCACAATTTCCTTACATACCATTGGCATGGGGATGCCTTGTTAAATTATATCAGGATGATAAAGCACACTCTAGCAATGCTAGTAAAAGTAAAAATAAATGCTTTTCATTTGGACAAATTATCTCCTCCCAAATCTTGGGACATGAAGCTTCCAAGTTCTTTTGACATTATTTTTAGAAGGGAACCAACTCATACTTATTCTGATTACTAGAACAAGAGCAATGCATTGAAATTCTGGAAAACAAAGAGAAGTTTATTTAGCACTCTATTGGTGATAAGTTTTAAATATCAAAAGAAATATATAGGTTACAATTTTCCTTGACCTTCACCATTCTACACTCTAAATAAAACAATCAAAATAAAAATCCCAACACCAAAAAAAATCTCCTTGTTATAAATGTACTTTATCATACAAAGTAGATATATATCAGCCATAGGATAGCTATTTATCTCTACCTCAAAAAACATTCTTAATATATAAAAAAAATCTTATACATTTACATAAATTAACAAATTCTTAAAATATGAAACTATAATTATATGAGTTTGTTGAATAGATTATTTCATTTTTATGTCTGAACTATATTGACTTTGAGATCTACAAGTACAGATGTCCTGGGAAACTTGTACATGGCTTGGTCTTTTTAGCTGTAACATCTTGGCAGTTTTTTTTTTCCCTCTTGCTTATGCATCTTTTCCTTTCAGAAATGGTATAGTTGTAGGAGCGCAGCTAGCTGATATGGTAGAGAGTTTTGGACCTGGAGTCAGGGAGAACTGAGTTTAAATTTGACTTAATAGCTGGATGCTGGGCAAGTCACTTTCCCTGATGTCCTCAGTTTCCTTATCTGCAAAATGAGCTGGAGAGACAGTCCCACTCTCTCGGCGTTGGAAGCCTGGGTCCAGTGGCACGAAAAGTCATTACACTTGGAGACTTCCTTAGCTGCAATGGATGGCCATGTTGTCTTTTGTGCTCCAACACGCCCTAAGCACTCCACAGTGCTTTGCTGCGTCACCATCTCAGCCGTTGAACCTTCTTATTGGTTTCAGCTGGAGAAGGAAATGGTAAACCACTCCAATATTTTTGCCAAGAAAACTCCAAATGGGGTCATGAAGAGTCAGACACAATCTAAACAAAGGATTGACAACAATAATTGCAGGAAGCACCTCTTACTAGGCAGTCAGTACTGACCCAGTAGCTTCTGATCTTTGGAGCTCTGGAGGATACCACCAAGGCTAAAACATTTTTCATATCTAATGCAATAGAAAGAAAACAGCAGGGACAATTTGGGTCTTGAGATCCAGTTTCAGATTCATCCATGTACGTAAAAGTTCTTGCTACTATGTGTATGTAGCCATAATATTTGCTATAGTAGGAGAAAAGATAAATTCTCTCTCTGTCTCTCTCTGTCTCTCTCTCTGTCTCTCTCTCTGTCTCTCTCTCTGTCTCTCTCTCTGTCTCTCTCTCTCTCTCTCTCTCTCTCTCTCTCTCTCTCTCTCTCTGTCTCTCTCTCTGTCTCTGTGTCTCTGTATTTGTCTCTGTCTCGATCTCTCTCTCTCTCTGTCTCTGTCTCTCTGTCTCGGTCTGTCTGTCTGTCTCTGTCTCTCTCTATCTCTCTCTAAAAATGTTGACCAGACCCAACTGGATAGCCTTGTGTCATGAGAAAATCATGGAAGAGTTTTCAACCATGGCAGTTGTTTTGTTACAAGAAAATGAGGGGATTTTCAGACAACCACAAGTTCCTAATCCCATGTTCTGGAATTGTAATGGGAACTCAGTTTTATTGAGACAGGAAGCTTTATATTCTTATTTATTTTTCTTTATAGTAACTCAATGATTAAAACCTCTCTATGAGTTTGAGTCCAGAAGATAGAGACAGATCCTTGTGTAAAAGGTAGAAGATTGAGCACTCTAACTTCCCCCCAGGGACCCAGAGCCTATTTGTAGTCACCAAGGCAAGATGGTTTGATTTCTTATGAGATAGTGATGGGTGACTTCCAGTATACCCTGAGTCCTGAATCCCTTTAGGGAGAGTTTGACTGGTCTTAGAAGTTCTGTAGGAATCAGGTTTCCTTCTGATTTAGGAAACCAATTTTTTTTTGTCTTTTATGTTTATGGGTTGCAGAAGACCATTTGAGCCCCAAGACAGACAGTTGTGAAAAATAAAGTGATCTTTGTAAGATTTGTGAAATTTCCATTACTTGTAATTTAAAAAAAAAACCCTTTATTTAATTAATTTATTTAGAATATTTTCCCATGGTTACATGATTCATGTTCTTTCCCTCCCTCTCCTTCCTTCCCACTCCTGGAGTTGATGAGCAATTCCACTGGGTTTTACATGTATCATTGTTCAAAACCCATTTCCATATTATTGGTATTTTAAAAAGTCAACATCCCCAGTCATATCCCCGTTGAATCATGTGATTGATCCTATGTTTTCATTACTTGTAATTTTTTACTTGTGCTTGTGGGATGTTTGATTTTGCCACATTAACCCTTCTGAGACATGTTCTTGTATGGCACTAGAGAAGCAAGTGAAATAATAATGCTTAGGCCTCCCTAGTAACCCCAGAGTATTATTCTGGCTAGAGATAATGTACAAGGTATTCATAGCAACCCTGGGGTTTTTCTAGGGGTGGCACATTTTTCAAGTCAGGTGGAAAGTTTAACAGAACCTCTATGACATGGGGTGTCTCCATATTAATAAACTAAAAAGACTGATTGTGTTTTGATGCTGTATGGAATGAAAGTGTCTAGGAGAGATTTCATAGGATACCAGGTCTAGTCTGCTAACCATGTTCTTAGGAAGAATCTGTTTTACTTTGCTGCATAGCCAGAACCAGGAAGCTCTTCAAAAAGTCCGAGTCAGTTTTGGCCGACTGCTCTTTACCTCAGTACTCATGGGGGATCTGAGGTGACTGGTAGAGACAATATTGTAAGGGGAAACCTTAAAGCCACCTAGGCAGCTGGTAGCATAGTGGATAGAGTGCTGAACCTGAAATCAGAAAGCCCTTTGTTCAAATCTGCCACCTACATCACAGGGTTCTTGTGAGGAGTAAATTAAATAATGTTTGTGACTTGGGAAAATGACTGGCATATAATAGTTTATGAAATAATAGAAAGGTAAATAAATAAAAATAATTTAAGTATAAAGTACATATAAATAATAGCTTGTTAAATGATATAAATGAAATAATATAAAAAGAAATTAAATAATACATATGAATAAACAAAATAAGTATATAAATATGAATACAAGTAAAAGAATACAGACATAAATAAATAAAATAAATATAAGTAAAGGCTTATGAAAGAATGAATGCTTGTTCTTTCTCTTTCCTATCCATTCCTTTCTTTTTTTGTTCTCTTCCCCTATGAGATTGCTATAAAGGACCTTTGTTCTTCAGAAGGGAGAAGGCCCCAACACCTTTCACTTTACAACATCATTTCTTACCTGATACTCTTAGGAAAGGAGTCAAGATTTCCAAGAAGCACTATGGGGATGAGAAGTTGACTGAAGATAATAGCCTTTTTGAAGATGCCTCCAGTTCTGCCTGTGCAGCCAATAGAAAATAAACTCTTCTTGACTCTATAGAAAGCAAATTGGATCAAGTTTTAGGATGCTATGCATGCCTTACAGTTTTTCCATTCCATTCCATGTCTTTACAACTGTTCTGGAAACAGGCTCCTCAGCTTTTCCAGGTGGGAGAAGATTGTTGCATGTGTCAAACCCTCCTGACATACAGTTATGGAAATCAAAAGACTAGTGATTTACTTGAAGTCATTCAGCACTCGTTCCAACAAACTAAGTTGTCTGGACAAGACTTGGAGGTAGTTAATTAGGTTTCTGTGAGGATTTGGAAATATAAAAAGAACACAAAACAGGTAGATGATGATGTAAACTTTTGTCCCAACTGCCACAGTAACCATGAGAAATTCCTAGACTGGAGCTTTGGAAAAGATGAGGAAGCGAAGCCTAGCATATAGGTTCTTGGCCCATTTCTACTCCATGAGTCCAAGTATTAGAGTATGTGTTTAAATCATAGTTTACTTGATTTAAATGACATTTGGGAGAGATGAGAGGGCATTATACCTATTTCTGCATTGAGAAAAAAAAATTGAATCCTTTGTTACTATTTTAATTCCTGGCTAGGATTCATAAAGTTGTTAAGGCTGGATGAGACTTTGAGTAGGTCATCTGTTCTAATTCCTGGCTTTCTGCTGGATTATAATATCTCTGAAATTTCTCCACCCTGGATCATCTCTAGTTTCTGATCAAGACTGTTAACTTCTACTTATTTGGATTCTGTGGACAATATTAGCTGATTCTACCCTCTATTCAAGCCTTCTCTTTCCCTCCACTAGTTAAATGCAGGTCTTAGTTCAGTAAAACCTTTCCCTCCTCTTCTTGTCTTAGAATTGGCAAATTAGTAAGAATATCTGTATCCAAAGTATGCTTCAGTGATCCCAGCAGAGTTCAGTGCCAAAACTAGTTGAGTAGCTGACCTTTTGTAGTCAAAGAGTTTTCATAATGGTGGAAAAGTTCAGAGACAGTTTAAACAAGGGTATGTTAGATTCCTTACTGTCCCTTCTGACTTAGTCAGACAACTCATCCTCACGTCCCATCTTCTCCCAAGAGGACAGTGTTTGGACAAATTACTAATGAGGATAGTGTCTTATTATTTCAGTTGAATGATGAAACACTACATTTGTGGGAACTTATATTTCTTTTTCAGAAATGTGCTAGTTTTTTTTTTCTATATTATACATTCCAAGGGGTCCGCCTATAATACCTCAACCCTACCTCATGCTTTCACATGGTTCTGAAGATGGAAGTTCTTCCCCCATCTCTTTCCCCAAAGCCTTTTTCGCAAAATAACAAATTCTACATCATCCAACTGGTGAATTCTGGGAAAGAGACTGCTCAAATTCTTCCGGAGTCTTACACCTTTGGGCAATATTTGCATTGAGTTATGTTCTTACCTTAAAAGACCTGTGATATTTTATTGGATGTGTTTACATCCTCCAGTGATCCAGAACACACTCCCTCTATTCTTTAGCATATGATCTTTGAGAATTGCCATAACCAAAAAATCGCCGTTGGTGATGCTAATGATAATGTGATTCTCCATGACTACATGAGAGGAGGATTTAGTGTGAGAACTTTGGATAACAAAGATAGTCTTTGTTTTCTATTTCTAGGGAGGACCCAATGGTTTCCTGCTTTCTTGGAAATGACCTCAAACACCTGGAGACAAACTTTAGAAAGGAGGCACTGAGGTGAATTTGACTCCTTAGTATGTCTTTGATTTCCTGCTTGTCTCCCTATGGACTTTAGGGGACTTTGGGTGTGTTTGAGGATCCTTTCTCTGGGTTGAGATATTATCTCACTCCAATCAAAAGAGCTCAATCACTCATGTAGTTTCTGCCATATTGTGATTCAATTTATTTTTGTTATCTGATTGGAAAAATAGATTTACTCATAATTCAGTACTTGTGATGGTCTTTTGTGTAATTAGCATTTGTGGGGAGGTATGCATCAAATTAGAGAGTGTAAGTTTAGGGCTACCCTCCTTTAAGAATAATGGCCAGAGAAGCTAGAGGCTTTTGAGTCTAAAAATCATGCCCCTAGACTAGAAATTCATCAATCATGCCTTGCTCTCATCATGTAACCCACCTACAGGCTCTCTATAAATGAAATGTTTTTAACTGCATAATAATGTAGCAGAAGATTCTGGACTGACTTCTAGCTTTACAAAAATAGCCTTTTTTAGCACACCTCAAATGAAGGAAGTAGGGGAAAATATTTATTAAATGCTGATTAGATACTAAATACTGTGCTAAGTGCTTTACAAATATCTCCTCTGATCCTTATATCAATCTTGGGAAGCATATGTTATTATTCTCTCTGTTTCACAGATTTGAAGGAACAAATGGCTGAGGTGAAATTTAAATGACTTGTCCAGGGTCTTATAGCTACTAAATTTCAGAGGCTAGATTTGAACTCAGGCCTTCCTTATTCCAGGGCCACTGCATTATCCAGCTGCCAACTTCTGGTTTTTACTATTTACTATGAATTGTCCCATTGAGAAGAATAACCCCTGTCTTCCTTTGTCTACAGAGCAATGCATTTATTGCAGGAATAGTACTTTCATCAAAAGAAATATTTGTGAGTATAGACAATTGTTTGTTTTAGAGTGCAGAAATTAAGGAATGAAGATAAATTTAAATTAGGCAGAGGACAGACATAGACAATGAAATAAACCTATGGTAATCATTTATTTGACAGGTGAAGTTTTCAGTGATTGATGAGGAAACATATGCTTTTAAGTTGATGTAGTTTTCAGTAAAGATGGAGATAGGGAATGGGATGTATTCCAAAATGACCATTTCTAAACTGGAAACATTTTATTGCTTAGTTTTCTTGATTCTGGACTCACATTTTCCTCACATGTGATCTGCATTTGTGACTATTTTCATCATTTATGGAGATTTGTGCTAGGGTGTGGACTAGATTTATGGGGAAAATATTCTATTGTGACTTTTCTCATCATGTTATTTAATTAAATGCTTTTACTTTGAACTAATTGTATTCTCTGAATGATTAGGGAAATAGTGATCACATTGATGGAAGCCATGAGTCAAAATTTTGAGTGTATATGGAACCACAGAATAATTTTAATTGGGGATAACTATTCCCCATATTGGATCCAGGGGTATCTTGGATGTTGCATTTTGCTTAAGGGAAGGCTCTCTTGAGGGAGTATTTTATGAAATGACATTGATGTTAAAAACAAAAGATTTCAAACAAATTAAATTAAAAAAAACCAAACAAACAGGAGGGATGTAGGGCCTCTAGTTAATGACTGCTACTAAATTGTTTTGACATCCATTTTTTCTTTCATCAAGAAAACTTAAAGACCCACTGCCTCAACATATCTGCATCAGGTAAGATAAAAACTGAGCCTGTTAATTAGAATTTAGAGGACAAAGAGTTGAACTCTTGAACTAGAGGACCTTTTTCTCTTTAGCATCAAGGGAAACTTAACCTATTGCCAGTCATTTCCACTTTATTGTTTTGAATGGAGAGAGAACCTGTAGATGACGGGAGGCCAAAATTCTTGAAGGAAAAATTTTACTTTAGAGGCGGCACAATGGACAGAGTGCTGGACCTTGGAGACAGGAAGATCTAAGTTTCAATCCAATGTCAAGTATTTAATTCCTGTATAACCTTGGGCAGGTGATTTAACCTTTCTATCTCAATTTCCTTATCTGTAAATTGGGGATCCTAGTAGTACCTACCCAGGAATATTCTGAAGATCAAATAAAATGCTATTTGTAAAGCACTTTTCTGAGCTTAATGTACTAAGTGCATGCTAGCTATCATTATTAGTATCTACACCTTCATTCATTCATTCATCCTTCTCTTTCTTCTCTTCTCCTCTTACCAATTTTACTTGGTGCTTCCAGTCTATGGGATATGAGAGAAATTTCATCTGAGGCCTTGCATTCTTCTAGTAAAGCCAAAATCTTGAATTTGAGGTTCAGAGATTCTGGGACCTGATTTTTAGACCAGGATCAATTGAATCAGATAGTTTACATTCCAGACAAGAGCACAACTTTCTATTTTCTACATGTGATTTAGAAGGGATAATAAGTTTGGAGAACAAAATTGGTTCCAACCCTAAATGATAAATCAAAACTTTAAAAAGTTAACTCTGATGTTCTAATGGATCTGTGAGCTCACTGATAAGACTATTTTCTCTCTAAATTGTACATTTCAATCCATCTATGCCTGCTTTTACTGTGTTTACATGTTTATGTGTATGTGTACGTTTTCCTCTGGATCTGTGATTTCATTAGTGTACAGTGTTCTTGGTGAGGAACTTCCTCTGCCATTTTATATGGATGTGTAGTCTGCAACTTAGAGTCTTAGGGAGATTCCTGGGGAACTGAGGGGTTAAGTAATTTGCCCAGGGACACACACTTGGTATTTCCTAGGTCTCCCTCACTCTGAAATTGGCTTTCTACCTGCTATATTATGCTGTCATCAATTTCCTCCAGAGGTTTTACCCATCATGTTGAGAGTCTCCCTTCAGTTCTTTTATCATCATGAAGTTACCTAGGAAGTGCCCAATTTACTCCTCACTCTTACCTTGTGGCCATTCTATGTTTTCTTTCAGTCATACCTTTTGTTAATTATATCTTTCATATCATTTCTCCTTAGTAATTATATATTTTACAATGTTTTGTAGTCTTAAGACCATCTTATACTTCCAAGTTGTGAAGGGATTCCTTGTAGATAGAAAGGTTTTCTAGATATTCTTGTTTGTTGATTACTTTGAGCTGATTACATTAAGCTCTTGAATATTGCAGAGCTTACCAAATGTGATAGATCATCACTCACAAGACTTTGGTCTAACTAATCAGATGGAAAAATTAAATGAAAAATGCCCATTATTTAGGCAATGCTATTATATTGAGGTCTTGTAGAAGAGCTCATTTTTCAGTTCATTTTGGAAAGATGATGCAAATTGACAATGAATTTTATCTAGAACTGAACAAAAGGAAAGATGATAGGTTCCAACTTATCTTGGGAAATTGACAGGTTCTGCTTTTAAACAGCAGAATACAAAAGATACAAAATTTAAACCAGCCAATTTCACAAATCAACAAAAATTTCAATAAGTGGCACAACATAATAATTATAGAAAAGAACAAAAGAAACTAACAGGATTAGGAACCAAAGCATCATTATTTTATTCTAAGGTAAACACCTTAGACCTTTTCATATCTATGCATTTTTATTCTTTCAATAAATTTTAACATTCTCTCTTTTGGCATGGTTAGGGCATTTATTTATTTTTTTTTATGTCATTTTAGCTATGAGAGGGAACTCTTAAGGTGCAAATATTCTCCATGAAATTTTAGTCTTAGAAAATTACTTGTTTGAGTAAAAAGTTACTTGGTTAAATCATTGAGTTAAGTGACTTACCCAGGTTCACTCATCAACCATGTCAGAAGTAGACTTTCAACTCTGACCTTTCTGATTCTTAGTCCTTTAGCCACTAAACAACTTCACTTCTCAGTAAATGATCCATGGAATTTAGTTAAGATGGTTCCTCATCCATTAAGTCATAGTGACTCTTAGGGAGAGATTCACAGGATTGATTTATTTAACATATAATTAACACATTCTGCTTGCAATATTGAGGTATACTACTAGATAGTATTATAATAATAATGTAATCATTTCCAGTGTTTCATTAATTATCCATCTGTATTAAGGAGTGTTGTCTAAAATATGATTAGAGCTCACATTTATGTAGTGCTCAAAATGTTATGTTTGAGAAGAGATTTAGAACTTGCTTCAAATATTCAATAGGTTGTCACCTGGAAGAAAGATTTAGTTAGACATGTCTTTCTTGACTTCAAAGGGGAGATCTGAGAACAGTGAATAGAGGGCATAAAGTGATAGAATTTGATATAGGAAAAATCTTCCTAATAACTAGAGCTATCCCAAAGAAATTAGCCTGCTTTTCAAGGGAGTTGGTTCATAAGATATTTTTTTTTTGTCCAGACATATCATTTCATCCATGGAACGAACTTCTGGTCTGGAAACTCCCTTCAGCAAAGCAGAACAGCAACTAGTTTGTTACTTATAGTCTTAGAGAGTAGCCGGGGATACTGAGAAGTTAAGTGACTTGCTCTTGATCTTAATACTAGTATGTGTCAGAGAAGCAGTACTTGACCCCAACTTCCTGTCTCTAAAGCTAGCCTAACAGTGCCTCTTACATAGGATACTAGGTTTCAGAACTGGAAAAAGACTGCAGAGTTCAACTATTCCAATCTTTTTATACTACCAATGAAAAAAACTGAGGTCCAGAGAAGCTGGAATCTGAACTCGGGTCCCATGATCCATGTTCAGTATTGGAGATTGCATTTTATCCTTCAAAAGGACTTAGGGTGCTTTATGTTTGAATGGCGATCAATAACACAAAGGACTGGCTTCAGTTTAATACATCAGAATCAAATCTTTCTTTTTCTCCTTCTTAAAGATAACTTGACAAATCAGATGGGAAAAAAGGACTTGTCCCCATTGTGCCTAAAAGAGCTCTGAAATTCTCAAGTACATGATCATAGAATGTTTCTTTGAATGAAAGCAACAAGGCACCCTACAGGAGAGAGAGGAGGACGAATGTACCAGGCAAACCCAACCAGACAGTCACTTTGATTATGATGTCCCTGCAGAACCTGATGGACACGACTCAGAACCCTAAATCAGGAGATTAGCAGTGCTGCCAGCCTGGTGTCTCCAATCATCATCCTGGGAATCAATCCCTTTGGAGGTGTAGCCTGGCACCTATTCAGGCTAGTGCTACCACCATAGCTACTGAAGATCAAGAAAAGAAAATGCTTGCTACCAAAGTCCTTGGCATTATCAAATCATTCAACATCAGGAACTTATTTGATTTTATCAGTGGAAATGACTTGAGAGAAGAGGGCTTATTTCCAGTTTTACTGTTGCTCTCTGTGGAGAGTGATACCTTTCCATCTGACGTACATCTAAAACTTCCCGTATGTGGTTTCCCCTTTTATAATGTGAACTTCTTTAGAACAGAGACTGTCTTACATTTCTATTTATATCTATTTTCTACTCATAGCACTTAGCATACTGCTCTGCACATAGTACATAGATAATAAATGCCTTTTTCAATTCGTTTACTCATTAGCATGTAGGTAACATCCATTCTTTGTCTAGGTCCTAAATTCCTTGATGCCCTTGAATCATGGAAAAGATACATTCAGTCAATGTTAAATAAATCCTCCTCCCTACTGAATTTTGGAATATGAATATTGCTGTGGATTTTCATCTCAAATGCATAATATGTGAAGATATACGATGTTAGCATTGAGAACTTCTTGTGTGCGATCAAATATCACAGTCCAGTGTTTAAGTACTAAGGAAGTGCCATTCATTTACTTACTATTCCCATCCAGTCACCATTCCATTTTTTTTTTCATTCTTTCACAAACTCATGGAAAAAAAAAAAACTTTATTAAACTCATTGCCTCTACTTTTCACCTCTCACTCACTTGGCAACTCCTCACAATCTGATTTCTATACCCACTACTGGACTAGAACTATATTTCCAAGATCATCTATGACTTCTTTACTGCTCAAACCTATTTCCTTTTCTCATTCCTCATCCTACCTCTCTTCTCTGTAACTTTTGACATTATATGCCAGGCATTATGCTAAGTACTAGGGGATACAAAGAAGAACAAAGTCCACCCTTGTACTCAACTGAGCTGACAATTGAATGAGGGTTGCAAACTTTAGACTTTTAGCTTCACTGATAAAATTAAGTTATGTAAACTGTGCAGGCACAAGGATAGGAGTAAACTCTCTGGTGACCCTGAGTCTTTGCTCATTGTGGTTAGGGAAGAGAAAACTTGAGTCCAGGCTAGTATTAAAAGTTTAGAGTGCTATCTAGACAGTTTGGAAGAGGTATGGCTCTCTTCAGAGAAGGCATGTCTGATTCTTGAGTAACCCTGCATGTTTTTCCTTAATGGGAAGGTCTTCAATTATAAGTCTAGAAGATGGGATAGGTTATTGGAAAAGTAGTCACCTGCCAGAGAGAGAAAAACAAATTGACTACATGATTTATGGACTGAAGGATGCCTCCTTTGTGTCTTTTTGGTTAAATTAGCCATACCAAAAGGATAAAATGGATACACACTGAACCCATAAATTATCAAGACAAAAGTCCTCTATTAGTTTGTTAACTAAAGTAAATGCATGGAAAGTGAACATTTTTCCTTAAAAAAATTTTTTTATTTTTTCAGTAGACAAATATCTATTCTCTCTTTCTCTCCCTGACCCTTTCTCTCTACAGAAAAAAAGAAAAGCAAAATGCTTCTAAGAAACAGGCAAAGTTAAACAAAACAAATGCACACATTGGCCTCTTTTATTTTACTTTTTTTTCCCAAATACCTACATGAGCAAAAGTCTTAAGTTCATAGAAGGAAACCTCATTTGGAGCATAAATTGAGAAGACATGCTTAGTGAGATGTTCTTAAGATTGAATCCAATCCATGGTGACCTTCAGTTTTCAGTTTGAGTTGCCACTAAAGTCCTATTCTGTAGCTTTGTTGTACAATTTGTTCAGCCATTCCCCAATTGGTCAACTTCCCCTCAATTTCTAATTCTTTGTCATCACAAACTGAGCTGCTATAAATATTTTTGGACAAGCAGATCCTTTCATCCTTTTTATGATCTTTTTGGGATACAGATCTAGAAGTGGTATTACAGTGTAAAAGGATATGTGAAGTTTTATAGCCCTCTGGGCATAGTTACAAATTGCCCTCCAAAATGGTTGTATCAGGTCACAACTCCACCAAAAATGCAGCAGTGTCTATTTTGGCTTTTAAAAAATTGTTAATCTCTAATTATTTGGAAAATCCTATCATTTGAAACATTTTACCCATCCTCAAATATTCTGCACAAGTGAGGAATTATTATACTTTTACTATAGTCAACCAATTCTACCTTGCCTTATATTTCTGTATTCATATTCTCAGAAAAAGCCATATTGTCTTGTGATTCAATAGCATGGAATTCTTCCTGTTAAGATTTAGTTGAATTCCCATAATGTGGTGATTATTTTCACCTCACTGTTTACTATCTTTAGCTTGCTTTAAATAATATCTCAGCAACTCTTCAGTATCATCGTTGTTGGAAAAGAAAAAGGTCAATCATTAGATCATCTAGTTTTTTACTCTTAAGTTCCTGCAAGAGTATTCCCTGTTGCTTATTCCCCTAGGCTAATCCTGTTTCATTTTTAAAAGATTCAGGCATTAGGGTTGTTACCACTTCCTTTGGGGGCTTGATTCACAGATTAATAGAACTCAGGAACTCCCCCCACATACACTTAATCCTCATCCTTCCCTCCCACTCCATGCTTTAAGAATAGACACACATGACTAATATTTTGACTTTGTTCCCATTTTAAAAATTCTAATATACTAGGACACTACATTGAATAAATTATCTTCTATTAATCTCCTCTGAAGGCATAATTTTTGCCTTTTATGTAAAATTATTTTTTCTCTTCTTTTGCTTTTAAAATTTAATCCCATGACAATAAAGTCCTATAAAAACACTTTTAGTAGAATATTATATGTATCTGACACTTTCTCAAATGGGTGTTGTGTATTTGTGTGAAAAACATTTTCCTAAAATAATGTTGAAGGCTCGGAGATAACATCAACATCTCCAGCTCTTCATCTTTAGCTTGCTGGCCTTCTAAAATGAACTCAATCCTTTGCATACTTTTAAGATCTAGCTCCAGACCTATATCCTTAATGAAGTCTTTTTTAGTCCCTCTAGTCTATGTAGGAGTTTTATTTCTCTGGGCTCTTGCTGTATTATGAAGAATTATGAAAGCTAACTCAGTAGTTCTTTTATTATTTATTTATTCAACCATTAATCCATTCATCTATCTATCCATCTATCTATCTATCTATCTATCTATCTATCTATCTATCTATCTATCTACCTATCTATCTATCTATCTATCTATCTATCCATTTAAAGCTCTTACCTTCTGTCTTGGAACCAATACTATGTATTGGTTCCAAGTCAGAAGAGTGGTAAGAGCTAGGCAATGTGGGTTAAGTGACTTGCCCAGGGTCACATAGCTAGGAAGTGTCTGAGGCCAGATTTGAACCTAGGATCTCCTGTCTCTAGGCCTAATTCTCAATCCACTAGGCCACCCAGCTGCCTCCAAGAGTTCTTTTAATAATTCTTTTAATAATTGAAGTGAGAATTTAAAATCCCTAGGTGGACCGCCAGAAGCTTAGAGACAGGAGTCATATCTTTACTTTGTATCTTTTTTAGGAACTGATGTCCACTACTGTCCACACAGTTTTTTGTTTACCCATTTTAGTGAGGTCTAACTTCACGATCCCATTTGGAGTTTTCCTGGAAAATATACTGGAGTGGTTTGCCATTTCCTTCTCCAGGTCATTTTACAGATGAGGAAACTGAGGCAAACAAGGTGAAGTGATTTGCCCAGGGTCATGCAACTAGTCAATTTCTGAGACCATATTTGAATTCAGGTCTCCCTGACTCTAGGGCCAGGGCTCCATTCACTGGATCTTCCTGCTTTGTCAGTAAATTGCCAAGGTACAAATATCAGTGATATGGATAAATATTAGGGATATAGGTAGACAAGAAAGAAGTGCTTGGAGCAAGTTAGGCCTCTAAGGCTATAGAGCTGCTGATTGGCTTTGGTGATGTCATCATGGTCCTGCTCACAGTTGAGAATGTGAGTGCGGCACATATCTTCTCAGTTCCATGAATCATGTCAATGCTCTCTACTTCATCATGTATATGGGGTATATATCTGTTGAACTATTGGTGCTATCTTCTCTCTAGTATTATAGCATTTTCTGGTCTTCATCTGGCTAGGCTAGTAGCAAGAAGCTTCTTCTGAATAAGGGCAGCTACATCTTTTAAAATGATGATTGATGTGTATGGATCACTACATCCCAGGAAGCAAAACAAATTGAAATAACAAAATGGCCCAGTTTAAGGTTGTCTATTTAAAAATAAACAACAATACTCCCTGTCTTTGATGCTAATCTATAGTACATGATCTCAGATAACTATCTAATATGATAGGAAATTTATTTTAAATCTTTGGAATCCTGATTGCATCCTGTTTCCTCCAAAACCATTTCACTGATTTTGGCAAAAACAAAACAAAAACAAAACAAAAAACACAACCCAAAGGATCTATGAAGTATGCTATGAAGCCCACTTCATGTTCAAGATCTCTGCTTGGCAACAAATTATACAGGATAAGAACAAATGCTAAGGGAAGAAGTCAAGGCCATTACTCTATATCCCAAAACTGGTGACCTGGAGACCAGACTTAGGAAACTAAAGACCAAAGAGTGGAAAGTGTCTAAGATTATATAAACAGCGTGTAGCTGAGGTTTAAAGTAAGTTTTTCTGACTCAAGGTTTAGAATTCTTTGTAGTGTACTCGTAGTAGTTACTGAATTTTTCCTAGGCTTTTACCTCAGGTGTAGTTCTCCAAACTCTTGATCACCATTTATGTCTTCCCATTTTCACTTTTTCACTCACATCCTTTAGCCAAGCACTCCAAACTCATTCCCTTCTTTATCTTCTAACTTTGTTCATCCTGCCTTTCTCCAAAACATATCTAGAGCCAAGGTCTCTAATTCTACTCTCATTCTTTTCAGTTAGTTTTGGCTATTATAACATTACCCCGTTAATTTTGATGTCAACATATATGACAACTGTTGTTTTGAGCTAAAAGCTTCAATACAAATCAGTGGGGATTTCATAATGAAATGGAATACACAGCACTCTGAGGCCCATGAGCAAATCACGATTTTAATGTTTATGCTCAGAAATGAATTAAGAGCTAAGAGAAAGAGAAAACTGTAGAGTACTATTAAGAGCAATCATCTAAGAAGTTGAGTGAGTGGGAAGAAATGCAGTGGACAGAATGACCCTTATTCATTGAAGAACTATGTATCTTGACCTTAATTGTTAGAGTATCTTTGTGGCAATCATGTTATCAGGAGAATAGAAGCTACAATAAATTATTCAAAAGAATAAATTTCAAATAGGATTTTAAAAAATTACTAAGTTTGAGAGTGAATTGGTAGCATAAGTCTATGAGAGAAAGAATCTGTCATGTATAGGTCTGCTTATTTATACTTAAGAAAGATAAACAGGAAGAAAGACAAATGTACTGACATGAAATGAACAAGTCCTTTGCTGACGAATGAGTAGAATTACTTTGAGTGGCTACTTTTCTCATGGTCTCTTCATATCACATATAGTTCTGTTAATGGTTATGGCCAAGACTGACCATTATGCATACTTCCAGAATTTTCCCTGTGTATCACCAAGGATTCCCTAGTCATAAAATCAGAGGAAGGTATTTTGGTAGCCATCAAGTTCAACTCTTACCTGATTAGGAAATTCTTTTGAATGTCCTTGTTAAATGATCAGCTGGACTCCATTGAAGAGCTCCAGAGAGAGAAAGGGAAGACATTACACTCTGAGATAGCCCATACTACCACTATTGGATGCTCAAATTGTGACATCAGAACAAAACCTACCACTGTAATTTTGACTGATTTCTTCTAGCCTTTTCTGGGTGAAACAAAACTAATCTGTTCTCCACTAGACAGACCTTCAAATACATAAAAGCAATTATCATAATCACTCCCAAGTTTTTTTCTCCAAGTTAAATTATTACAATTCTTTTAACCAATCTTTATATGGCATTGTTTTAAGTGACTCTTCTTTGGATGCATTCCAGCTCGTCAGTATTCTTCCCCAAATGTGGTACCTAAGATGAAACACAATATCCCAGATGTGATCTGACTGGGGCAGATTATAGAGGTACTAGAACTTCTCTTGTTTTCAACACTCTATTTCTGTTCATGTATCATAAGATTGCTTATACTTTTTTGGCTGCCACAATGTACTTGACTCATATTGGGATTGTAATTTACTAACCCTGCTAGGTCTCTTTCATATAAACTGCTGTCTAGTCACGTCTCTCTCATCTTATATTTGTACAGTTGATTTTTTTGAAACAGACATTTAGACAGCTACATTTTATTTCATCAGATTATGCTCATTATTGCATCTGCAAAAGATCTTTGGATCCTGACTTTATCTTCCAATATTTTACCTATCTATTTTAAATTTGTGTCATTGGCAGACTTGCTAAACATGTTAATTAAGTATTTATTCAAATTATTGAAAGGAATAGGGCCAAAGATAGACTCCTATAGTGATCCATTATGGACTTCCCCCCAAGATGATATTTCTAGATTAATCAGCACTTTGGACTTAGGCACACAGTAGTTCCAAATTCTCTTAACCACAGTGTTATCTAGCTGTTGCTGCTTCTACTACTATTAGTACCACCACTACCACTTCTATTATTACTGCTGCTACCACTGTAACCAGCACCAGCACCAGCACCACTACTACTATTGCTACTCTATTTATAATGTATTTATATATCACTTTAACATTTATAAGTTGCTTTATAAATATCTCTTTGTTTTCACCACTAGGATATTACAAGAGCTTTCCTACCAACATATTGTGAATATCTTTGCAATGCATTGATAAATCTAGGTAAAGAACAAAAGGATAGGTAGGTGACAAAGTACATAGAGTACTGGGCCTAGACTCAGGAAGATCCAAGTTAAAATCCTGGGTTAGACACTTACTACCTATGTCACCTTGAGTGAGCCACTTAATGTCTATTTGCCTCAATTCCTCAAGTGAAAAATGGGGACACACTGGAGAAGGAAATGTCAAACCACTTTAATATCTTTCATGAGAAAACCCCCATAGGGTCATGAACAGTTGGATATGATGAAATGACTGTACAACAACTACTTTGCCAAAAGAATTAAATGAGGTTAGCTTGCCATGATTCTGTCTCAATCAAACCATTTTAGATCACTCTTTCCCCCCTAAAGTTCTCCTTTTGATAATGCAATTTATAATTTTGGCAGGAATTGAAACGATCTCATTGGTTAGTAGAGTTAATGACTCTACTGCCTTTCTATTTTTTGAAAAATCAAAATTATATTTGCCCATCTCTAGTCTTACAGTACCTACCCCACAGGATTTTGCAAATATTTCATTGTTAATAGTTCATTAGTACCTGTTGCTAGTTCTTTTAGTATACTGGATGCAATTCTTTTAAGTTTATGGTCTCAAATTAATTGAAAACTTCTGGATATCTTATCACTACTTCTTCATTCATCTTTGGTCTTATTCAGAGACTTTAAAGGAGTACAAGATAAAATCTGGAATGTTAGAATACCTTCATTTTGAACCCAGCTCTCTCTAACCACCAGTTTCTATAGTCTAAAAGTATAGTCACGGATAGATTGGATGGTAGGATCCAAGTTCACAATGGTTCAGGAAACAATTAAACAATCAACTTAAATGAGCTCTAAGAAATCATGTGGAAGCTAGAGGATAGAGGCAGCTAGTTGGTACAAAGGGGAGAGTGCTGGACCTGAATTCAGATGGGCAAGTGGTGTCCTTTACACAATGATTGAACGTAAATTCAATCGTCAGAACTTGATCAGGTGAGCTCAGAAAGATCCCTGCTTCTTGAAAAAGACAGATAATAAATCCAGTTGTTACATACAGAGCTAAAAAGGAAACATAAATGAGCAGGTGTGGGTGGGCTGGGGTTGCAGAAACAGTGAAGATAATTCTAATGTGATGAAAATTCCTTTTTCAACCTTGAAACTTCAACTTAAAAAAATTAACCAGTGTTAAAGCTTGAGATGTGGTCAATTGCTTCTTTGTCTCATAAGGCAATAGATTATGAGAGTTTAAAGCTCTTTGAGGTCAGGAATTGGGCAACTTTTTAAAAATCTTTGTATCTCCAGTAACCATAATAGCATGTTGCATACCATAGGTACTTAATATCTTTCAAATTGAATTGACCTGCTGAGCAACTTGAGAAGAATGCTCATAGGACCAGTGAACCAGGGAACAAGTAGCGAAGAGGATTGTATGATAGGAAGAAGAAATTGTAGACCCTATTCTAATGGCCAGATAAATGTTCTATTTATAGGCAGGTGTTGGTGGAGGAGATGTTTTTCAAATGTAGCTGCATTTGAAATACTACCAATTCCCAGAATGCTGAGGAGCTGTCATTTGTCTCTTACAGCAATCTTTGTTTTAAAATATGTTATAATATGAGCTCTGAGAGTTCTACAGAATGCAGATTTTCTTTTCCTCCATTCTAACATAGGATTTGCAATTGGTAAAGGAGTGGGAAGACTTCCAATAGAGTGTGAGTAGCTTTTTTCATTGAAAGAATTATTCAGTTTTACAGATGTTTTAAATAAATGTGATTCCTAATAATGATATTGTTCAAACTAAGACCATAAGACATTTTTCAAAATGAGTCCTTCAGCTCATTTGCAATGTGATTTTTAAGGAGGGGGAAAATAACCAAATGAAAAATCAGATAACTGTTTGGAGACTCTGAGAAAATTAAGTATGGATTGTTGATTTCATAGGGGAGATGTGTTGACTTTTAAACTTCATAAGTGAGACACTGAATATCAGGAGGCTTTGATTTAAGCCATTGGAAATATTTACTAGGTGATTCCTGAAGAACTTGACAAGTAAAGGGGGAAGAAACAGCTCTGGGGGAAAATGCCAAGTCTATTGGATGTATATGACAAAGGCAGTCTGGGCAGTTCTGGACAGAAGCCTTCATTGCCCAGAGAGAATTCTAGTTTGTTGAACTTGACAGTTCTCAGGCTCAGGAACTTAAATGAAAAGTACAATGTTTTCTTAATAGCTTTTAAAGGGTAATTGTGGTTTGAAAGACCTAAATTCTTCATTGGCCTGAGAGAAGAAGAATGGAAGATTTTCTCTTTTGAAGGTTAGTGGAAAACAAAACACCTGGTAGGTTTATTTGATTGGGAAGATAGTGAATCCTTCAACAGTAATGGGGAAAATGAATTGATTGGAGAGAGGTTCAACTTAATTGGAAAAGCGCTTCATTGTCCACTATTGCCCTTTGGCATCACCTAGAAGCCAAGAAAGATGAAGCATTTTTAGTAACACCTTCCTTGTGTAGCTAGCTTCTTATTGGAGATGAAAAAAACAAACATAAGGGAAACATAAGTATTACTACTGCTTCCCTGAGAGCTTTGTTTGCTACACTCTGATTTACTAAAACACTATCTTAGTGAGTGAAGATCTTCACTTCTCTCTCCAGAGAGTCAAATGTACTATTTTGATGTAAGCTCTCTTTGCTACAAACTAGCTGCTTGCTTTAGGCTTGTCTCCGTTGCCCAGAGAGAACAACTTTCTGAGCTTGTCCATTCTCAGGCTCAGGAACTTAAAAGTACAACATTTTCTTAATAGCTTTTAAAGGGTAGGTTGAAGAACCTAAATGCTTCATTGGCTTGAGAGTAGAAGAGTGGAAGGTTTTCCCTGTTGGAGGGTAGTAGGAAACAAAAAGAGAACAGTTATCAGAGGAGCAATCATATAAGGTGCTGCTCTTCCCAAATGGACCAGTAAATAACATCAGGGCTTGAATTCCTGAGTAGAGAGTTAATCTAGAGCACAAGGGTTTTCATTAATAACATTTCCTTTTAGGTTTCTGAAAGTGTGTACCCATTCTCCAACATAGATGCTGAGTTGGTAGAAATAATGCGACCCAAGTTTTTGTAGCATTTATTTTAATACATAGAAACTTGTAATTTTAGCATTTTTGCCTTATTGTTTTTTTTTTAATAATCCTTACCTTCTGTCTTGGAATCAATACTGTGTATTGGTTCCAACGCAGAAGAGTGGTAAGGACTAGGCAATGGGGGTTAAGTGACTTGCCCAGGGTCACACAGCTAGGAAGTGTCTGAGGTCAGATTTGAATCTAGGACCTCCAGTCTCTAGGCCTGGCTCTCAGTTATTATAGTCAAAAGAGTGGTTGCCATAAACTGTGACCATGAAAATATGGGTTTCAAGACTGTGAATTGCTCAAACTGTAAAGATAATTTTTAGCGTCTTGATTTTATATAAAAAATAAGTGGTCACCATGGGAAAAATTCCCAAATATGAAATACCCAAGTCAGCTGGGTTTTATGGAGATTTTAATTAATACAAATGAAGGAATTAAAGAAAGGGAGAGAGACAGAGTAAAAGGAAATAATAGGAAGGCTAGGGCCTAGGCCAATAGCCTAGGCCTTTCTTTTAAGAGAGGAAACTAAGTCAGTCTATAATCACTTACCTCAAGATTGTCCCAAGCAAAACTCTAGTGTTCAGAGAGACCCTCCAGTTCAGCTACTGAGCTCAACTGATCCGAACTCCTCCTGAACTGGTTCAGACAGCTCCTTTTTAAAGAGAATTTTCTCCTATGTCACCTCCCCTAAGTTTTCACATCTACCAATCACAGTAGATGTTTTCCAAAGGACTGACCATTCTTAATTCACATCTTGCTATCACCTTCTCTGGGTAGACTAAAACTTCTGAGTATTTCACACCTTTTTGCTAAGGTTGTTCTTTGCAAGTTGCTTGACCTTTTAGTGATTAATTTGACCTTCACAGGTACTTAGCAGCCTTTTGTATTAGATCTAAAAATAGACCTAGCTTAAGGGCTTTTGGCATCACTATAAGTATGAGTTAAGTACTTTCTCCATTGTTCAGTAAGGAGTTTTACAACTTTATCTTCCCCTTAAGGTATGCCTAAATATGGGTGGAGTAAGGTTAAGTTCTCAATATATTCCTGATCAAGTTCCTGATCAACCTCCATTGTTTAAATGGGGAATAGCCTTAACCAAATGTTCCAAGGTAGAGTCTGAGAAATTTTAAGATTCACATAATCCACTGAGCTACCTAGCTGCCCCCATTTTTGCCTTATTGTTATACAAATGGTTATGCTAAAGATATAGTGTATCATCATTGTGAGTTGCTGGGTTTGAGTCAATGGAAGGACCTGGGAGTTGTCTTGAGAGCCTGATGAGCTTGGAGAGTAGGAAGACCCTCTGAGAGTTGGAGTGTAGCATCCATTATGGTAATGGCCTTTCTCTGAAAAACCAGATCTTGCAGTATGAAGGTAGACTGGAGCAAGTGAACAGACCATTGAATGAGTAGGTGTCCACATGCCTCTGGGAGAGGTATGAGGCATTATGATGTGAACGGTCACTCTACTCATTCATTAAAAAGAGAAGCACAAGTTAGGCAGCTTGGCTAGAACAGAAGGTACATGAATAGAAGTCATAAAATTTGTGTTCCCTATAGAAGCAAGAAAATAAAAATAAAAATAAAGTTCATGTCAGTTTTGGTACAGGAATTCCAAATTGTAAATGGTTAATTTTGATGCTATAGGTATAGACTTTTAGAAACAATTATACTTTTTACACCAAAATATGTTCCAGAAAAGTTAAAATTGTGGAATGTCAGAGTAGGCTCTGACATTTAGATAGCCTCTCCTTTAACTTTCTTACTTCATAGATAAGAAAACCAGAACCGTGAGTTATTAAATAACTTACCCATAGTTATACAGCTAATTAGTGATGGTAGTATCAGAGTTAGAACCCTATTCTGTGAGTATGAATATTAATTTGGATGCTTATAAACTGTGTGACCACGGGCAAATCACTTAATGCAGCTCGGTGAAAAGAGTCCTAGGTTTAGTCAGAGGACCTATGTTCAAACCCTGCCTTTGAAACACCAGCACCTGTGGATTCTATTTTTTTCTGCAGACATTTCTCGCATTTTCTCTCTTTCAACTTCCAGTTTCATGTTATCAACTGCATATTTTAACATTTTAAACCAGATGTCCCATAGATATCTTAAGCTCAATATGTGCAAAATTATCTTTCTCCCCAAAGCCTCCCCCTGTTTCAAAATTCCTTATTACTGTTGAAGGATTCACTATCATCCCAATTAAACAAGCTGACCAGGTGTCACCTGGTGGTACCGTGACAGCTCCTTTAATTAAATTCAATAAATCACAGATTGATTTCCTTTTCTCTAGTCTCTCTTTTAGTTTATTCCCTACTCAGTTGTCAAAGTGATCTAAAAGTACAGATCTTAGTAGGTCACTCCCTACTCACTAAAGTCTGGTGACTCTCTGTTACCTCAAGTATCAAATAAAAATTATCCATTTGGCTTTTAAGGTCCTTCATTGTTTGAGTTTTTCTTGCTTTTCCAGGCTTTTTTTTTCTACTCTGGATAATCCACTATCAAGGGACATTAGCCCTTGTTATTCCTTGCACAAGAAACTCCATCTCTCAAATTTGTACCAGTACACTATCTCCCAGGCCTAGAATATTTTTCTTTCTTACCTCCTGTCTTCTGGCTTCCCTGTATTCCTTTAAGACTTGGCTCAAATCTTAACTTTCTTCAAGAGTCCTTTGAATTGCAGGGTGGGTGAACAAGGGGCTCAGTAGGGAAATTAATCTGGGTAACCATTCCTTTTGCTTACCTCCAGTGAAGGCAAAGAAAACTATGGGAAAGCTGAGTATATGATGGCAAGAAGTCAGTAGACAGAGTCTTGGAATCATAGATCTAAAAGAAAGAGGAATTTTAAAGATCTCCTACTTAGTCTCATTTTATAGATGAATAAATTAAATCTGGGGCCTCAGAAGGAAGCATCCTTCAAATCTAAAGATAAAGAGCAAGAATAGGTTTTCTAGGGGGCAGTCAGGCCTAGAGATGGGAAGTCCTGGGTTCAAATCTAGCCTCAGACTCTTATCAGCTCTGTGACTCTGGGCAAGACACATCCCATATTGCCTATCTCTTGCTGCTTTTCAATCTTGGAACTAATACACAGTTATTACTCCTAAGAGTTTTAAAAAATAGACCTTCCAATCATCTCTGAGCTCTCTCTCTCTTTTTTTTTTAACATGGTGTGCCATCTTCTATTTCCATGCTCTTTGTTTCTTTGATTCTTTGTTTTCTTTCTCTCTTTCCTTCCTTCCTTCCTTCCTTCCTTCCTTCCTTCCTTCCTTCCTTCCTTCCTTTTTTTCCCCTGCTCCATGCCCATCGCTGTCACCTGTGCTTGAATGTACTTATCTCTTACTTCCTCCTTATAGAATTACAGGCATAGCTTGGAGATACTAAAGGTTTTGTTCCAGACAACCACAATTAAGTGAGTATCACAATAAATATGATTTTTTTGGGTTTCTCAGTGCATATAAAAATTATGTTAACACTATATTGTAGTCTATTGTACAATAGTATTTTGTCCAAAAAACCAATGCACACACATTAATTTGCAGTACTTTATTACTAAGAACTGTTAACCATCATTTCGACTTTTAGCAAGTTGTAATCTTTTTTTTTTTTTTAGGATTTTGCCTTGATATTGATGGCCACTGACTGGTTGCTGGTTGCTGAAGCTGATCAGAGTGCTGGTTGTTGAAGGCTGGGGTGCCTGGGGCAGTTTCTTAAAACAACACAGCAATGAAGTTTGCCACATTGATTGTTTTTCCTTATGTGAAAAAATTTTCTGTAATATAGCATAGCGTTTTACCCACAGTAGAACTTCTTTCAAAATTGGAGTCTATTCTCTTAAATCCTGCTGCTGCTTTAGCAGCTAAGTTTATATAATATTCTTCAAAATTATCTCATAGATAAAATCACAATGAAAAATTTGAAATATTTAGAGAACTACCAAAATGTGATAGACATAATGCAAAGTATATGGTATTGGAAAAATATATTGAGAACTTTGTCAAATATGTAAGAATATGAGCCATTCTCCAATTGATAAATGGTCAAATGATATGAACAGTTTTTAGATGAAGAAGTCAAAACTATATATAACAATATTATTTATTAGAGAAATGGCAATAAAAACAACTGTGGGATACAATCTCACACCTGTCAAATCGACTAAAATGGTAAAAGAAAAAATGACAAATGTTGGAGGGGATGTGGAAAAATGGGGATGTTATTAATATACTTTTGGCAGAACTGTGAGCTGATCCAATATTCTGGGGAATGAGCTGCAAATATGCCCAAAGGGTTATAAAACTGTGTATACCTTTTGACCCAGAGATATCACTATTAGGTTTATTTCCTAAGGTGATTGGGGAAAAAGTAAATGAACCTGTTCTGAAACATTTAGAACACATGACAAAGTGGCAAAGATATGGAAACTGAAGAGATGTCTGTTAGTTGGGGAATAGCAAAGCAAGTTTTGACATATGATTGTGATGGAATATTATTGAACAGTAAGAAATAATAAACAAGTTAAGTAAAAGACACATGGAAAGACCTACATGAAATTATGAAGAGTCCTATCTCTAGGACTGTTAGTATCCTCCCTCCCTGGCTACCTCATAGTTATTTTGTATATGTCAATGTATAGAAATGTATTCTCATGCAGTAGAAAGTAGACTTCTTGATGATGAAGATGACTTCATTCATGTCTCTTTGAATTCTCTGTGCCAGCACAGTATCTGACACACAGTAAGCACTTATAATGCTTGGGGAATGGTAGAAGTTTTATTGATCTAAAATGGTTGCCATAATAAGTAGACCCAGAGTTTGAAAAATGTCACATTAGCAAACACTGAACTTACTTGCCAAGAGGAAAGATAAAGCAGCAAAAAAAGAATACTTATTTAGAACTTAAACTTATTAGTAAAATCTTACTGAGAAAGATAATAGGTTATGAGCCTTATCACTTCTTAAGTCAGAGTGAAGCAGTGGAGGGAAAAACCAGTTTAAAAATATGACAAAAGACTTAAGTAGAAAGTCATACTGAGGGAATTTAAAGATGAGACTGGAAAGAGACTGGTGAAAGAAAAGATCTATAGATTTTTATAACAATATTTTTTCACCATCAGGGAAAATGGAACCAATACATTTGGAGCTTGTATCATAGTTCTGGACAAAAATGTAGCTAAAGAAGACCAAGGATATACAAAGGAAGACTGTCTTGAGACAACAAAATTCTGAGTCTCTTAAGTATTGATTTTCAAAATAAATGATAGACAGGAAGTGATGTGTTAAATGCTTTATTAGCCTATAATGAAGTGAAGAGGTTTTTTTTTTATTGTTTCCTTTATTTCCCCTCAATTGCTTTGAATTTTTTGTTTCTGATACAAATAATTGAGTTTTCTTCTCTCTGAAAAAATCAGGTCAGATAATTTTATTAGCTTAAAAAATCTGATTTTTCAGAATTTTGAATTTGTTGTATAGTTGGACTTTTTGATTTGATATTTTTCTAGGATTTTTTAGTTTTATTCTAATTCATGACACTATTATTTCTCTTTTTGTTAATGAAAGTATTTAGAGACCTACCCACCCATCCTCTATATCTTAAATGTTATTGTATGGTCTCATTGTCATTTCCTTTGGTGAAATTTTCTATTGTTTCCAAGATTTGCTCCTTTGTACCTACTGATTTTTAAAAGAACTGTTAATTAATCTCCAATTGAATGATATTGTGAACAGCAAAAATGTTTTTAGTATTTCTGCAGGAGACAGGACTGCAGGAGACTGCAGGAGACAACCAGCAAGCAGAAGTTTCAAGGAGGCCTTTTTGGTCCGGAAATAGAAAGAGCACTTTTGTGAAACACCCAGTGTTTCTGGAAACGTTGAGGCTGAGACTAAAGGTCCAGCTGTCAGGTTTATTGTAGACAGAGAGAGGGTTCTTGCATGGAATGGGTGATTTTACTAGATGTCCTCTGAGGAACCTCCCAACTCTACAATTTTATGTTTTCTGAATTACTGTATGTAGCAAACTTCTCTAATGAATTTAAAATAGGATTAAATTTGTCACAGTATTGATTTATATGGAAAGTTAAGAAATGCATCTATCATATCTAGGGTTAATTTTAAAATGGCTTTTCCTAGAAGAATTCTAAAATGTCAGGGATATTTAGGAAATGAATCAAGTTCTCCTTGCCCTGAAATAGTCAGCTTACCCATTTCTTCTTGTGTCTTTAAATTACTGCCCATACATACACATCAACATGGGATCTGTCCACAGTTCACAGGCACCTGATAGCTTGGATATGTGATTCCTGTCACAGCTATCAAAAGCTAATTGCCTTCTATATTGTATACTCCTTGAAGACAGGAACTGTGGCTTTTTTCTTCTTTGTATAATTGATATCTACCAGATGGCTTTTTATGGAATAGTTCTCAAATGTTTGTTGAATTGAATTGTCCTCCTTTGATTTGTCCCTGGAGTGGGCTTAAACCCTTGACAAGATAGGCATCCGGGGATTCCTCAGAACACCCCCTTGCAGGTGTGCACACACAATGAATCAAAGGAGGCCAATTCAATTCAACAAACATATATATGCAAACACACGACTCACAATTAAACAACATGTATATGTGCCCACATGTATACACACATGACTTATACCCACATATTTATGAACACATACATAAAATTTACATACACATAAAACACACATTTTTATTATATATACACATAAATTCACAAAACATATACACATGTTTTTGTATATTTATATATGTACACACAAAGTTTGTGTATATAAACATATATGACATATATATATAATTTTGTATATTTATATATGCACACACGTTTGCATATTTACACATATATACAAATTTTATGTATATATACATATAAAACTTATATACACACAATTTTGTATGTTTACAACCACACACTAAATGCATACACTAAATGCTTTATATTAAGTGAAAGGCAACATTGTATTAATTTAAATTAAATTAAGTTAAAGAGCTGACCTTGGAGTACTAGGTCCCTAATGTCTGATTCTGGGCAAACTATCTAAAGTCTCAGTTTTCTAGGCAATACTCTAAAGTGGCAGAGAAGGTGCTGACCTCTATTGGTAGAAGAAATTGGGGAGGTTTTGAAATTCTAGGGCTGATTTCTATCCCTATCTTCTTCTACTGAGTAGCAGAATAAGAAATCTTACATATTACATGGACCTTTTACCTTTAAAATGGACATTCCCTCCTCCCAAGAGCTGTTTGCCATGTACTTTCTTTCCCTCCAGCACATTAGTGTAGGTTTCAAGCTTATAAGAGCTCTTAGAGGTCATCTCATCCACTCTTTTCATTTTTTGCATGAGGAAACTGAGTCTCAGAGAAATTAAGTAAATTGTTAAAGGTTATATAGGTCAAAAGCTCACACAGGTTGTGACAGAGTTGGAAGTTGGAAATTGAGCCCAAGTCCTTTGACTTCCCAACGTGTGTTTTTTAAAAAATGTCAATGAGCTGTATAGACTTTCTTTCAAGTGCATATTCCTGGAAGCACATGCAATAGTTCAGCAGTAGTCTTTAAAAATTTTTTTATTTAATCAATTTAGAATATTTTTCCTTGGTTACAAGAATCATGTTCTTTCCCTCCCCTCCCCAAACCCCTCCTGTAGCCAATGCATAATTCCACTGGGGTTTACATGTGTCCTTGATCAAAACCTATTTCCATATTGTTATGTTTGCCCTCGGGTGATCCTTTAGAGTCTGCATCCCCAATCATATCCCCTTGACCCATGTGATCGGCAGTTGTTTTCCTTCTGTGTTTCTCTCTGTTCCCACAGTTTTTCCTTCGAATGTAGATAGTGAATTCCGCAATAGTCTTACAGGACTATCCATATTTTGATTGGCTCATTATGTGTATGGATAATTAATAGAACATCTAGCATTTATATAGCCCTTTAAGGTTTACAGGGCACTTTAAAAATATTATCTCATTTTATCCTTACACTGGATCCACTAGAGAAGGGAATGGAAAACCATTTCAGTATCCTTGTCAAGAAAATATGTAGGGATCATGAAGAGTCAAACACAAACAAAGGAATAAACAATGACTAAATCCTAACAGCACATTGAAGAGGGTAAATACTATTATTACTCCCATTTTACAAATGAGGAAACCAAGGCCAAGAGAGGTTAAGCAACTTGTAAAGGGCCACTTAGTAAATATCTGAGGCTGGATATGAAATCAGCTCCAGTCTTCTACCCATGGTGTGACCCAACTGCATCTAATTACTGTGGTGATAAGGAAAGAAATGTAATACTAGGTAGCCAAAAGTTACAATAGGTCAGAAAAATGTACAAAATGCAGTAGATTTAGTGTTATCCTGGAAACAGAAAAATGTTCATGCTGACCTGATTGTGAAATTCTGGAAACTTCATCAGCTTTTTTGCTCACCTGACATACCAGACATTCCATGAACACTCAGAGAATCATCATCTGAATTTTCCTTCAGGCTTGGAACAGTAGGAGGCATATTTTCTGACTTTAAAGGACAGATTTTTCTCTGTTTTGGAATGAACAAATTTAGCAATGCAGAATGTTAAATGTTCCTGCAGACACAAAGCAGTAATAGCTTACAAATTATCTGGTTCTGCCTTTCAAAGACTACTTGGGTTTGGGTAACAATAATATATATGGGGTTACATATGTGTACATATATGAATTTGTACACACATGCATACTCTAAAAAAAGAAAACAAAACTCAGTGAGCAAATGACTTCATAAATTTTATATATATATATATATATATATCTGTGGGTCAGAATTTCCTGAATTTGATAAAGATGTATCTCCCCTTTGATGAAATAATGAGGGAGGGGTTGAAATCTCCAAGTTTACCTCCTCTTTTAAAATATCCACCAATGGGGAATACCAGGGGGAGTCTAAGGGATAAACTGTCAGGCCAATCAGAAAGAGGACACGGCTCTCTATAAAAAAAAGAATCCTGGCTCATTGAGGATCTTTTTGTGTGAGAGGTGAACTCAAGGATACATCCTTTGTTAATGGATTGTATACTCCACTAATAAATGATAATTTCTTGGGGAATTTCTCATGGGAAATGTCCTCATATTATTTATTGGTTAAAATTCTGGGCACCACGTTGCCATATAAATACAAATTAGTGTTTTGTTGGCTAGCAGGTACAATAGGAATCAACAGTGTGATATGGTAGCCAAAGAACCTAATGTAATCTTAGGCAGCATTATTCAGACATAGTGAATGCCCAGGCATTAAGGAAGGCAGATTCCAAGTAGAAGAATAGATACCTTAGGTACAAATAGTCTTAAAAACCTTCTGATTTTTTCTATGGCTCTTAATGATAGATTCAATCACTGAAGAAGGAAAAAAAGAAAATGGAGAGGCACACTTGTGGGCACCAGAAGGCTTCTATTAATTAGAAATGAGCTGTTATATTGGATAAGAAGTGGAAAGGCAGTCAAACAGAATAATGGATGACTGTGAATAAATAAATATAGCCTCATCAGGAAGTGAGCAGGAATAATAATAGTTGGGCAGCCTATGTGAATCATTGGTATCTATATAATGACAAGAGACTTAGAAGATGGCTATCAGCATGTTTATTGCATCCCCTGTGGAAGAGCTATGATCCAATTGTATAGCATGTGTAGGTGCAGATGGGTTTTAGTCTGCAAGACTGGATGAAGTACTTGGATTGATGAAGTCATGAACTCATTAAAGTATGAAAAGGTCAAGATCTAGGGAACTGATAATTCCTTTCTACTCTGTCCTATACAGATCATATTGAAAAATTATTACATTCAATACTGGTACCACATTTTATTTTATTTTTTAATTCAATGTTATTTTATTTGCAGGTTCACCTTACGTTCTTCTCACTTCTCTCCTCCACTGAGAAAGCAAGAAAAACAAAATGGTTATAGACATGTATAGCCAAGCAAAACAAATCCCCCAATTATTTGTGCCCCACTTCTTACCTCCCCCACAAAAGCCGCAATCTGGGTTCTGAATTCATTGCTTCTATTTGGAGGTGGGTAGGTAGCATGTTTTACCATGAAATTTCTGGAATTTGTAGTTGGTCATTGTGGTACCACATTTGAAGGAAGGAGAGTGATAAACTAGGGAGCTTCCATAAAAGAGGGAAAATGTTTTGAAAAACATGAAATGGGTGCAGTAGGCTTGGCTAAGGTTTTTATAGGCACATCCTAGGGACCTTATTCTTTGTTATCACTGGCTTCTTCAAAATTCAGACTTTACTATGACTGAGTTTTGAAGAAAACAACTAGCAGTTTCTCCCCTTCCAGACTCTCCTTCCACTCTGTTCCCACGTGACAAACCCTTTGCCCTTTCTTTTCTCCTTCTGTCTCAAGACACAAAAATGTATAATTTATATTTATAGTGTATCTAATATTTAAAAATTTACACAATTATATTTTCATATTAGACCTTTCCCCTTGATCTGATATCTTGAAATGCATATTTAAGTCTTTTTTAAAAACCCTTATCTTCCATCTTAAAATCAATACTACTTATTGATTCCAAGGCAGAAAAGTGGAAAGGGCTAGGCAATGCTGATTAAATGTATTATCCAGGACCACACAGCTAGGAAGTATCTGAGGCTAAATTTTAACTCAGGACCTCCAATATGTAGGCTTGGCTCTCAGTCCACTAAGCCACCTAGCTGTGTCCTATATGCAAGTCTTTAAAAACAAAATTTAATTTTGCTATTGAAATGCCTGCAAAGAAATGTCATTGGAGTGCAGAGTCCTAGTTAAAAAATGATACTACTACTGATTTTTGCAAAATGCTCTATAAACATCATTTCATTTGACTCTCCCAATAACCATTAAGGTAAATGCTATAGATGTTATCCCCTATTTACAGATGGGGAAACATCCTGAAGCAGAATAAGACAAGTAAGTGAGTGTCCTTGCTGGGATTTGAGTCCAAGTTCTCCTAAACTCCAAATCCAACCTTTTATCTACTATGCTACTGTCTTTGCTTTCTTCGGAAGCCAAAGGATGGGTTAAATCTGACATAGTAAAATAAGTTAGCATTTGTTATTCTCTGTACATGACCAAACTTGCAAGAAAACTGGGGAGCTTCCCTGGCAATGTCAAACACTGGTATTCAATAAATCTAATTTTGCCCAGACTCAGTTGTTGAAACAACATCTCGCTGTGGCAGTTGTTAGTAGAATTTGCCTCATTCACACAGCAAGCTATAGATAGATCATTGAAATATTTTTATTCATATTTTTGATGGTTGAAACATGAAAAATGAATTTAGACCAGCTTTAAATGAAATGCAAATGGACTAAATTTAGATGGGTGTTTTAGTACTTCTTTTGCTGAGGGGGGGGGTGGGATGCTCAGTGGTAGTTCCAGAGTGTTTATGTTCTGTACTTCAGCCTCATATTATCTCTGAAACCTATAACCCCAATAAGGCTTCCATCTGTTGCATAAAAATGTGTAGCGATTTAATTACCGGCCATAAAAGTCTTTGACTTCAAGGCACTCAGATGCAGAGATGGTGCTCTTTTTTATTTTTTATTTTAACAACTATGGAGTTTTCAATTTAGATTCTTTCCTTACCCCCTGTGCTTAATGTGTTTTTGTTTTCCTTTAGGAAAGTTTAGGGTGCTTTCTTGTTTGCAGTAAAAGGTTACTATATAGATTGTCTTGATTATTTCCATGCATATACAAAGGGATGAAAATGTGAAAAATGTTCTCTGCTTGAAAATGAATCATTTATTTATACATCCAAGGAATCAGGTCTCATCTTGTGCTCTAGCATCCATTCTTCCTCTTTCTGAAAAGATGTTATTTTCTAATTTTATTGGAGGCAATGTGGCAGAGTAGACAGAAGACAGGGCCTTGGATTAAAGAGAACTAGAATCAAATTTTACCTATGTCATATATTGGCTGTGTGACCACCCACAAAGCTCTTAACCTTTCAGACAACTCTCAGACTATATGATATAGGGAAGATTTCAGTTGGCATTCTTTGGAAGAGAGAGCTTCCACAGTAGGAACTTCTTATACAATAAAGTTGTTGATATTCTTGGAACCTTCTTCCTCACCAAAAACCAAGCCCTTAACAATTTGCATTTTAGCCTTCTCATAGTTTTCTCAAGTGATCATGAGACAACCTAATCAGCCTTAACAACTTTTCATCTTCTCTTAGTAAAACAGATTACATTTGAAAAAATTTAAAGTACCAAAATAACTTATTGAAAAGTAAAGCACTTTAATATGTGAATCTGAGAGAACAGAGAATGGTTTAGATTCAACTATCCCCAAATACACAGTACCCCAGAATTCTTAGTGTTGTTAACTGCACTAAGACTTCTGGGACCCTTATAAGTCTCACCTCAGACACTTAATAGCTTCGAGATCCTGGGCAAATCACTTAACCCTGTTTGCTTCAGTTTCTTATCTGTCAAATGAACTGGAGAAAGAAATGGCCAACCACTCTAGTATCTGCTAAGAAAACTCCATCCTGCTAGGGAACATGGTTTCCCTACTCATGTGCCTTGTGCTAGGTTAAGTAAGTTGGTGCCCATTCTCTACTCCACAGATACTGCATCTGGGAGAATGCAACCCAGAATTATAGGCAAACATACATTTTGATTTATTGAATGAATCACATAAATATAAATAATAATATTCATATTTATATATAAACAAAATATATTGAATAATATATTTTAATTATTTAAACTTTTGCTTGCTATTCAGAAAATATTATATCATGAGACGCTGCACAGTGTGGTGTTGAGAGAGATGGTTTATAAGCTGGTAAGACCTGGTTTTAAGTCCCAGGACTATTCCATACTGTAGGATCATGAACAAGTCACCTAAACTCTTGGTGGGGAAACTTCTCAGTAATCTAAGAAACTTTCTAAGAGGTGAACAGTTTGAGGAAGTGGGACCTCAGGACATTTGAGTAAACATCACCTTATAAATGTCAAAGTCCCCTAGCAGAAGGGAGTTGAGGTAGAGAGAGAAGCCTTTTGGTACTCTAGAAAGTTCTTTAAGAGTATAAATTCCAAACTGGAATCAAAGACGACTTTTCTAGTCTACAGTTTGAAGAATATTCTCTTTTATTCATTTTAAAATACCAGGCAAACATTCATTCCTCTTTCCCATTCTTCATGATTCTCAAATCACTGAGAAATGGCTAAGCATTCACATTTACCAATCTTTTTAGTATCCTGTGATTTCTTTGGAGCCTGGTGACGTGCATGAATTGACAGTATCTAGGTACTAATTTTTTCAGGACCCTTCCCATGCCCTTGAATTTTTCTTTTTTTATTGAAAATTTTTGGTAAATTTTATATTTTATTTAAAAAATTTAAATTAATTTTATTTTTCTAATATATTTTCTAAATAATTAAGGTTTGCAATTTTTTGGTAATGTTTTAATTGTAACCTTGGCAATCATCAGCAAACACTATCATTTTCATATACCAGGAAGGCCAAAACTATAAGAAACACTGAGCTTCTATCACAAAGTTTGTGCATTTTTAGTATCTCCTCACTTAGACCGTTTGTTTTATTTTCAAGGTCAGAGTAACATTCTCCTCAGTAGTGTTACTAGCACATGTTGCTTTCTGATAAGGTTTGGAAATTTAAGGTAGAAAATGAAAGCAAAAGGAAGGCATTTGTCCTTCTCACCCTTCCTAGGCCTTAGGAATGTGAACAGGTAAGATTCTTTTCAGACCACATCTTTCTTCTCCTACCAGGCGATTGAGGGGAGAGGACTTTCCCTTAATCCATATTTCTTCTGTTCCTCTCACTTTGGACTCCAGGAACCTCATTAAGATACCTGACATTGTATCCCACCAGAATTCTGATTATTCATTTTTCCATAGTTTGGAGTTGAGGTTCTTGGACCATGTGGTTTGTTTATCTCTGCTATTTAGAAGCTTATAAGCCTTAATGGGGCAGCTATTTAGGGCAGTGGATAGAATGCCAAGTCTGGAGTCACAAAACCTGAATTCAGATCTGGCTTCAGATACTTACAAGATGGGCAAGTCATTTAACCTCTCTTTGCTTCACTCCCTTCAACTGTGAGGATTTGGGGGATCAAATTTTGGATCAAATGAGATTATAATTGCAAAGTGGTTAGCACATATTATATTAACAATAATATAAGAAATATGTAAAATCCTAAAATTCTCTCTCTCATCAAATTTAGTACCTGATCTTAACATTTTGGGATGAGGCTTAAAATTTCTCTTCAATGAACTATTTCTGTACATAATTATTTAATGGACACGAATAACAGAATTTTATATGAGACAAAACCAGGAATTAGAGTTAGTTTAAAGAAAAAGATGAGTTGTTTAAGAGCATGGCTGCTAACTACAGACATAGGGGACCAGACACAGTCAGTCTTTTCTGGCTCTTTTCCAGAAGTGGCAGCAGTCAGTGTGTTAGTTCCTTTCAGCCCCTCAATCTTTCTGAGGTTGAAAAGACAGAGCATAGAGCAGGAGATGGAACTTGTGATAGAATTATATTCTTCTCTCTGGTCTCCTCCAGTTAGTTTCCATTCACAAGATAAATACCTTCTTTCTCTTCTCTAAACCTGAAACTATCTCATCTTTACTTTATACTCAGTTCACTCTGTAATTGCCTCCAGCAACCATTCTTAGTGTACATGATATTCTGTTCTATAATTCTCAGCATAACACAAGCCTACCTCTCCAACTCATTCTCCCATAGCAGTATCCAGGCCACAGCTTCCATCCTTTTCTCTCCTAGTAAAAGAAACCCTCTTTGCCTACAATTCCTATACTTCCATGGAGTCATGTTCTAGACTGTGGTTAACAGAGAGAGAAGAAAAATAAGAAGAACTTAATAGTTCTATCATCTCTCCATCATCATTTAGCATCCCATCTTTCTTGAGCAGATATCCTATCCTTTCTTTAATTTTCCTCTTTTCCTAAGGCTCACAAATAAACAAAATCCCATCTACAAACAGGATATAAGACTTTCTATCATCTGTCTAACCGGACTTAGTTAGAAATTTCTCAAATATTTCTTCTGATATGAATGTTTTAGAATCTCATCATTTTGGAGCATTTATTGTCAATTTCCTGCCTTTGCTCCCTTTCCTTGCTAAAATTAATAATCTTCTTTTCATTAATCTATTTTATTTTAAAGGACTTTCCTGGGTGTTATCTCAGGAGACTCCTAATTATAGTGTCAAAAAGAACAATCACTGCCTCAATTATTGTTGGATATCATTAAGATGGTTGCAATGCAGATAACTTTAATTATTGAAAAAAATTAAAAAAGGAGACCAGTTTTTCCTTTTTACCTTAGTCTTTCAGTCATGGCTCCTTCCTGGATTCCATGCTTATAATTGGAGGCCAGTCATTGAAAAATTATAAAGCAGCTATTATAAATGTTGCTAGTCAGACAGTTAGGTGGTCAGTGGATAGAGGACTGGCCCTGGGGTCAGGAGTCCAGGATGACTTGAGTTCAAAATCTGGTCTCCGATACTTAGTAGTTGTATGACCCTGGGGAAATCACTTAATTCCACATGCCTTAGTTTCCTCATCTGTAAAATGAGCTAGGGAAGGAAATGGCAAACTTCTTCAGTATCTTTGCCAAGAAAACCCAAAATGGGGTCATCTAGAGTATGACAAGATTAAAAAACAACTGAATGACAACAGATTATATATGCTGCATAATAGTAGGTATTGAGTAGGAGTGAAATACAAATATATAAATTAAAATAGTCATTACCTTTAAAAAGAGATGAACATATTATCTAGTTACCATAAATCTAACCTAACATCCTAGATTTTGGGTGGGGACAGTTCTGATATTAAGAAAAGAAAGGGACTTTGCAAAAGTAATTTTCTTTTTCAGATCATTGGGCTTTAATCTTTACTTGGAAGATATGGGCTTTCCAATGACAGTGGCAAGAGAGCCAGGAGACTACAGTTTTGTTACTAATCTATGACTTGCCATATCCTCTCTTTAGCCCCCACTTTGTCCATCTATTAAATCGAGGAGTTGAACTAGAAGGCTTCTGAAGTCCCATCCAGCCCTAGATCTATGACTATCTATCAAACAAATCTCTAAGATCCATTTTGTTTTGATGTTATTAGGTAATTACAAAAATAAATATGGCATAACACATATTAGATTACTGCAGGTGCATTAGAAGAGTTTAAAATATGATTAATTAATATTATATTTTATTGAGAAATTAATTCCGGGGTTGGAAAACTGGGCAAGTCATTCCAGTTGAATATTTTGGCTAGGCAAAAGGAAGCCTGAGGTCATTGTCTACTCATTAAGTGAGCAGTCATAGGTAGTAAGATCTTAGGATCATAGATTTATAGCTACAAGAAAATTTAGAAGCTAAATAATCTAATAGCTTCATGCAACAGATGAAGAAACAGGCATAGATAAGCTGAGTGACTTGTTGAGAGTTACAGAGGAAGGGCCTGATTCAGGTCTAAATCTAAATCTAAATGGAAATCTAGGTCTTCCTAACTCCAGGTCCAATGACCTCTCTACTCCATTGTGCCAAGATATGAGAAAGTCCATGAAAAAAGAAGCAAGAGAGCACTGTGGAGGCACCAAGAAGGACATATTCACACAATTCTGGAACATGTTTTTGGTATTACTCTTTGGTGAGATGGTTCTAATCTAATTTACTATTCACTATGTTTTCCATCTTCTTTAAGCAGACCAGAGATATACCCTGATTAGTCAATCAAATCATATAAGTTGGTAGGATTTTGCTAAAGTGTATTTTATGCTAGTCCACAAAACACTTTTTGTGGCCTTAGAAGTGTCTTAACAACATTGAATAAATATTTATTGCTCTATTAAATTATCAGGAATTATTGATGGGTTAATAAGTTGCTGTATCTTTGGGCTTTGGCTCTAGTGATCCCTTCATCCTTTTGGCCCCTAGGAATTAAGGGGTATGCTTGGGAGAGAACTATATCAACCAATGGTGGTCCAGCATAACTTGTCTACCAGTTGAACTCCCATGATGTATGAGTGGGAGGGAGAGGGCTTAATACTAACATGGATATTTACATGTCTCCCAAAGTAAACTCAGTCTTTTATTTGCCTAGGCTACTTTGACCAAAGTTTAGGTGGTAAGTAGGTTTTTCAGTATGTCTATGGAATTCATAGTTAGAGCGAGTTACTTAACCACAAAATCTCAAGTCCTGTGGTAGCCCATCATTGCACTATATAGGGTATAGGACCCACTAAGGAATATTTGGAGTCATACCCTTCCTAGCTATGTGACCCTGGGGAAATCATTTTACTTTTGTCAGTTAGAGTTTACTAGTTTCCAAAATGGTGATAATAATATTACCTACATCATGTAGGTTGTGAGGCTCAAATGAGATCATACACGTAATATTCCTTGCAAATCTTAAAGTATTAATAAATTTAGTTACAATTATTGTTGATATTAAATACTTTAGGAGTCAAACATTTTGCTGGGAATAGAAATACAAAAGTAGATTAAAATCACTCTTTTAGAGGAGAGTAAACTTAATGATACATGCTTTCATCTGTTATGTAGGGAATTCAGAAGTTGAGGAATTTTTGCTGGAAGGATAAGCTGGGAGATGGTGAGAAAATATGTGGTAAAACTCATTTCCTAATCTTCAGTAGTGGTGAGTCCATCTGTATCTCAGAAAGGGTGTGCAAAAGGAAAATGTGATATTCATTATAAATGTGTTCTGAGCAATAAGGATGTTACATGAAATTAGCCTATTCTTGGCAGAAAATTGGCCTGGATGACCTAAAGATTATTTCCACATCTATTTCTTCTGATTAAGTCAAAGTTTCAGCAATAGTGTGGGAATGTGAAGAGAGGCAAAAGCTACAGGAGAGAGAGTTTAAAAGTAGAAGGGCCTTTGGAAGTCAGTTAGTCCAACTTCTCATCTTACATATGAGGAAATGAAGGTCTAGCAAGTAGTGGGGTGTAGATTTGAACCCAGTAGCACCAAATCCTGATTGCATTACCCTATCTGGGAAACCACACTGTTTCTGGAAGAAGGAAGATGAAAACATTTATTGAAATGCTTCCTTTTAGTGCTCATATACTAATGACCAGAATGTTGTTGTTTGGAAATGGGCACTTGTTGGATTTAAGTGAGGTAGAGTTGTGCAGACTCATTAGCCTCACTCTCTCTTCTAGAGTCCTACAAGACCAGTGGCAAGACAAAAATCAGGACAGCTGGTGATGGCCTGGGATGCAGAAGATGGCCTTGGCACCTTTGATGTCTGAGTAAGCTCTATGGGATCCATTGTGCCTGCTTTGGCCACTTTCATGGTTGTTGAAAGAAATTGTTCTCATCTGTTCATTCTGCTGGGGAATTCTTCATATGCTTGGGGTAGACATATCTACTAAGTTATTGACAGGCATGAGGTCTATTGGTTACCCTCGACCTGGCTTAGTACATCTTTTGTGAAGAGCTTACCACTGACTGCTGAGCTTGCTGCAGCTCCTTGGTTCCACAGGTGAGAACTGGGTGACAAGTGGACTGCAAATGTGGATAAGCAGTCTTCAAAAGGGCTTGGCAAGCCCTAACACCAGAAATATTCATCCTCCCTTATCACTTCATAAGCTCCTAATGGCTCATATTTATGAAAAAGGGTCCACTCTAGCCCTCATTAACTAGAAGGCCAGTTGGATTAGATTTCACTCCCACTCCAGGATTCTCCAATAGCTTTAAGGAGGTTGGGAGCATCTAGGCTGAGAGGAAACCCTTTAAAAATAGCCTTTCCTTACTAGTATTGGTTCTAAGGCAGAAGAGTGGTAAGGGCTAGGCAAGGGGGTTAAGTGACTTGCCCAGGTCACACAACTGGGAAGTGTCTGAGGCCATATTTGGATTTAGGACATATCCCATCTCTAGGTCTGGCTCTCAATACACTGAGTTAGCCAGCTGCTCCAGGAAACTCTTTCATTGATTTCCTCAGTGCATAAAGATTCTTTTCTATATAAGTCACACTAAAATTGTCTAGGCTTTCCCATAGAAGTCCAGGCAATTTTCTCTGGATCCTTTATTCCACAGGGCATGAATGCATGCAAATGATAGGGCAAACCAAATGGAATTATAAACTTATTCATTAGGACAAGAAGCAAAGTAGGCTCTTTTAGAGCATAGCACAGAAATGTCAGCCCAGGTATTTTCACACAGAAATTTTAGGTATGTTTTGCCTTCACAAAAGGCAAACAATCTAGCTCTGATTAAATGGACAAAGAACAATGTGACAATTTCCAATAGATAGTAGCAATCTAATGATTCCAATTTTTTTCATAGTAAACTTGAGACTGGTAATTAAACTTAACATCAGTACATATCAGAACACCAATCTTTACACAGAATTCAGCAATATAAAAAGTTTCAGTACTTAAACAGTCAAGCAACAAGACATGAAAAGTTTAGAAAATTATCCCAATAGAACTGACTTGTGAGGGAAATCTCAACAGAAGCAAAAGCAAAATAAAAAAGAATCTCCTGTGTATTTATGGTCTAAAAAAATCACCAAATTTCTCAAGAAGTTCTCAGTCTAGAGAATGTAAAAAAATTAAAGGTTATAGGCAGGGAATCTCTCCAGGGGACCCAGCAAGGAAAGGGCTCAATTTTGTCCCAGACAGCATCCCACATGTAACAAAGGAATGTCTATTTCAAAAAACAACTTAAAAGCATATAAACTTAGTCTTCCCAACAAATGGAAGGCATAATCCCCCTGCCACTTTGAACTCTTCTAGTTTCTGGAGAGGGGAAGAGGATTAAGTTTATAGTTTAGCTTGCTTCCTATAGGGCAAGCTCAATTCTAAGTCCAAAATGGCCCTTGCCTCAAATTCTAGGCGTCCTGATTTCTTGAGGCTTCCATTCTATACCATCCCATCTTGACTCCAAAGTCAAACATGATTCAAAGCCTTGTCTTCTGTGAGGATCATTAAGGTACCTGAAACAACTTACAACATAAACATATACCCCAGACCCATTACTCAGAGCCTGATAAAAGAGGGAGAACAGAGAAAGAAAAATCTTTCTCCTCTCACCAATTTAGCTCATAGCATCTTTGCTGTGGGTGACTTGGATCTTTATCCTTTGTATGTAGCTGGTAAGAAAGCAGGAGGAGAGCAAATGGTTTAGTCTCACCAGTTTTAAAGATGGAGGCAGTCAATCAAAAGAGGCTACCCTATCCATGTGGTCACAGTGGGTTCCATGTTAGGCAAATAGTGTATGCAAAAAAGGCCCCTAAAAGTATCTCCATGTTAGGACAAATAGGCGTGCCCAGAAAAAGCTTAGGTTTAAATTACAAAATAGAGAATAAGAATGGAGAATTTTTGAGCTAAAACTTGATAATAGCTTCAATTTTTGTTAGTCTAGGATGGACATCATTTTGAAGTGTTGTTTTTCTTCTGTTAAAACTCTTATCTTCCATATTAGATTCAATACTGTGTATTGATTCCAAGGCAGAAGAGTGGTAAGGGCTAGGCAGTTGTGGTTAAATGACTTGTCTAGGGTCACACAGCTAGGAAGTGTCTGAGGCCAAATTTGAACCTAGGACCTCCCACCTTTAAGCCTGGCTCTTTATTCACTGAGCTATATAACTGCCTCATATATATATATATAATAGAAAGTTGGCATAGTCTAGATTTGAGGCTAATTTTCTGAAGTCATCTTTTTGAAACAGGCGAATGTATAGTCAATCTCATTGGCGAAGGTGTGTCACACAGGCAAAGCCAGCAATGGAGAGCTGCTCCATTCCCCCTCTTCCCAGCACCAGGGTGCGTGTGTGTGTGTGGGGGGGGTGGGGGGGAGAATTTTTGTATATCCCACTCCTCCGTCCAGCCACCCAAAGCAAACACTTTCTCCCTCAGCTCTCTATGGTAATGCTGGGGTTTACAGACAGCTCAAATTTGCCCTCTAGGCACCCTAGCTTTTTAAAGGTTCACCAAAGCTGCCAGAGAGCCAGGAATGGTCTTCAAATCCAAGAAGACCTGAGTTAAAGTTCTGCATCTGACAAATGCCATCTGTTTGACCCTGGGCAAGCCATAAAACTTCATAGTGCCTTAGACAGTTCTTTAAGAATTTAAATTGAATAGAAGATTCTGGCCTGAAGTAGTAGAAAGAATTTCCTCACTAGGGAGTTCCTTATACCAATGGAATCTGCCATGGAAGATACCATGAACTGGACTGGTGAGGAGGAAGGATGTTCCTTCCCTTGCTTCCTCTCTTTTATCCTTTATATAGTCCTCCCTTTCTCCCAAAATACTCTCCAACTTTTTGCCATACTACTTTAAGGAACTTTTCATTTGAGATAAAAGGTAATAGGCAATTGGTCCTTTAAAACATAACTTTTACTTCTAATTCCTATTTCAAGAACAATAGTTCAAGATCCAGCCAACTTGTCTATCAGTTGGTAGAGTGGCAAAAACTTTGGACTTGGATAAGAGGTCTTGTGCTCAAAACCAGCTATGTGACCTAGATAAGTCATTTTATTCTCTAGTCTTCACATATAAAAAAATGATCCCTGATGGTCCTTCCAGCTCTGGGCTACATGAGAACAAGTAAAGAAGAGTTGTTTGCTTAGATTAGCACCTTTCCAAAAGAAAATAGACTGTGAGTACCAGCTGAAAACTCCTAATCACATAAAAGTTTAATCCAATTTTTATCTTGATATGAGGCATCTAGCACAAGATTGTGTCCTTCATTATATTGCTTTTCATACTTCTCACTCTAACTTAACAGGGACCTTCTGTTTTACAATGTGGGCATCACTACTGTTCCTTATATGAGAAGTATCAAACTCACAAAACTCCAAAGTGCTGCCTAAATAGATTAAAATATAACTGGGAACTGTTTAACACAATACAATGCAATACAATGTAGAGAATGATAACCTGTAGTTTTCAAAGTCAATATGCCACCAATAGGGGTCTAGTTTCTATTTGAATGTGTTGAAAATTCTTGGGGGCTTAAGCCTGTCTGCATCCTATCTTTATCCTTCCTGCTCTCTTCCCCTTCTTTCAATGTCTTATCTTCAAGACCTACCTACTTCGTGCCTCACTTTTCCCAATAAATCTTCTATGATCAACTTCCCCTTCTCTGAACTCCTTTGTAGTTTTGTCCCCTGGTTTAGAGTGCCTATCTATGTCAAAAAATCTTCCTGAATAAAACATTTATCATGTAAAATGACTTCATAAAAATAAAATAATGTTACTATTTGAAAACACCACAAATTTGTGTATGATATAATGTTGTTGCTGATTTTCTCTGTGTATGTTTTGGCTAAAAGCTTCTTTAGGAAAACAATGTCTGATATTTCTCTTTCTCTGTGGCATATATCATGATATAGGCATATAGAATGTGGTCAGTTTGTAATTATCTTGAAAAGAATATTGGATGTGGTCATAAGATTTGGATTCAAGAGTGGTTTTGCAACTTATTGGTTGGGTGACTTTGGGCAAATCATTGAGCCTCTCAGACCCTTAGTTTCTTCTTTGGAAAACAAGAGTGCTAATAACTGCACTGAGAGGCACTATGATGTAGAGGTTATAGGACTAATCTTGAATTGGAATTGTTTCTGACACACACTAGTGGTGTAACTAGAGAAAAATCACTTATCTTTTCTGTGTCTAAGATGGTACTCTAAGAGAGATGTGTCAAATATCTAGATGAAAATATAATTGAGAAATGGTTAACAAAATAAATAAAAGTCACAGAACATAATAATGTTAAATTTTTTTTTCAAGTCAATGCGTGACCCATGGAGATCCTTACATAGGGTTTAGAGTGCTTCATTTCTATTTGAATTTGACACTACTGTTATAAGACTCTAAGTCACAGATTGATGTTTTATATAAGTAGAAGGAATTTATACATCAAGAGTTCTTAAATGAAAGCATAAGTCCAGAACAAATCTATGGGCACTCATATTTACCCTATATACTTCATAGAATTATAGGATCAAATGACAAAATGCATATGAAACAGTTAGCTGGTGCAGTGGTTAGAATGCTGGACCTGGAGTCAAGAAGACTCATCTTTGTGAGTTCAAAACTAGCCCCAAGAGAACACATGTTCCCATGGTCTGAGAAAGGACTTAGTACAACACAAAGCAGATTTGTGATTTCATGGATTGGATAGAGCACTGGCCTTGGAGTAACATTCAGTATGCCTACTTCAAATCTGGCCTCAAATATTTAGTTGGTATGTGACCTTGAGGAAGTCACAACCAGTTTCCTCCCCTATAAAATGGGGATAATAATATCATTTACCTGCCAGAGTTGTTGTGAGATCAAATAAAGTACAAAATGCTTAACACAGTACCTGGTACACAGGAGGGACTTAAATGTTGGCTATTAGTATAGGAATGTAGTTTTAAAATTAGAAAGGACTTTAGGGCTATTGAGTCCCATTTCATCTTACAGATGAGGAAACTGAAGCCCAGAGAAATTAAGTCTCTTACCTAGGATCTTCTAGTTAGTGTCTGCAATGGAATTTAAGCCCAGATCTTCTTGACATTGATACCAATGCCTATTTACTGCATCAGATTCTAGCTCATCCTTGATTGCCCATCCTATGGGACTTCTGCTTGTGTCTTCCCATAAGTTCCCCAGAAGGAGCGTGCCTACCCTGCTGGTCACTTTCTCTGCCTTTTTTAAATCTTGAGGATGCAAATAAGAAATACACCTGAGCAAAAGAGATTTTCTTGTCATTAATTAGGATAATTAATTAAGAAAACATTGTAGTGTCAGGCAAGCTACAAAACAAATGACCACTAGATGGCAGTGAATAACTATGGAAAGAATAAAAAGGCCCCGATTTATCATTAGGGAGGTTTTCAGGATTGGTATATTTCCACTGGGCTGTCTTCAGTCACAGACATTGCCAATAACTCCTTAATTTCTATAAAATTCCTAAGCTTCAGATTTCCAGAGGTTTTAAAAGCAATTGCAACACACTCCATGAAATATACCAGCCAGATATTTTTCCACTACCACATCTAACCCTAGACTGACCTTTTATTCCCACCCTCCCCTTCCAATTTTCATAAACCGTGCCCTGACCTAAAAGGGAAAGGAAATAAATTCAATTAATAGTAAAGCATTTTTTGGGGAAAAGGGAAAGTAACATAAGTTCTTCTTTATAGGAAGTACATGTAGTTTACTTTAAAATTTGCTTAAGGATCATTTTTAAAACCATTAGAGCAAACCCCAACTCTGCCAGGAGTATTTAAAGGGTTCCATGACACTGATCCCTCTGGGAGGGAAAGGCTGGCTTTGTCAATGAGTCCACTTGACCTGTACTGTGGTTGTTTGAGACAATTAGCAAAGCCCATCAGAGAAAACCCCAGTTTCACCTATCTGTTCCCACCTACCAAATCAGTAAGAAATCTGTATTAACATTTGTGCATTCAGTTTTGCCAGAAGATGTTGTGGTTTCTTTATATGCCAGTTGCTGTCTCTCTGTCTTTCTCTGTGTCTCTTTCTCTCCCTGTGTCTTTGTTTCTCTGTCTCTGTCTCTTTGTGTCTGTCTGTCTCTGTTTGTCTCTGTGTCTGTATCTGTCTCTCTGTCTCTGTCTGTCTGTCTGTCTATCTCATTTTCCAACATGTCATCTGTTTCTGGTGATGCTCTTGGAATAGGGAGGTAAAAAAAGTAAAAATCTCCACTTATACCCCTCAAATTAAACAAAATGAGTGAGAGTAATAGAAGCATGCTGGAGTTTAGCCTACCAGCCATAATCAAACATTAACCTTATAAATACAAACAAAAAATTAGGAGAAAAAGCTAAGAGAATTAAAATTTCATCTCATTAGAGGATGAAGATGTGCATATTTTCAGACCTTGAGTATCTTGAAATTCATTGGTACTTTACTTGTGGAAAAAAGTGGAACAGTTTCTCATTGAATTGAAATAAAAAAATAAAAACCCCTTACCTTTTATCTTAGAATCAATATTATATATTGGTTCAAAGTCAGAAGAATTGAAAAAGCTAGGCAATGGGGGTGCCAGAGGACATATTTGAACACAGGACTTCCCGTCTCCAGGCCTGGCTCTCTATCCCCTAGCTGCCTAGCTGCCCCATGTGGTTGCATGTTCAGTGACTATAAACTTTTCATAGGCATCAGACTGTCTACATTAGTATTTATCAGCAGTGGTTTAGTTAAAATGGAATGTGTATCTTGCAGTAAGAATACATAATGTCCTTTAGAAATGATTGTCATTTTAGGGGGCAGCTAGGTATCTCAGTGGATTGAGAGCCAGGCCTGATTAGTTCTTAGGAGACTCACACCCAAGTCTAGACTCTGCTCTTAACTAATACTCTGATCCTAGGAAAGTCATTTAAATTCTCTGAGCCTTAGCTTTCTCCTTTGTAAAATGGCTGGGTTAGACTAGAGCAGGAATTCTTACCCTGGGGTTCATGAAGTTGTTAATTTTTTTATTATTTAGCTTCAATATAATTAATTTTGTTTGTAATTCTACATATTTTGTTTTATGCATTTAAAAACAATTCCAAGAAGGCATCTACAGCCTTCACCAAAGGGCCAAAGAGATCTATGATATGAAAAAAGATTAAGAAGCCCTGGACTAGAGATCTTCAAGGTTCCTTCTGTCTGGGGCATTTTGTACCAGAGAAATTCTAATGTTAGTGAGGAAAGAAATTATCTATGTCTGTTTCTCAAACTTTTCCTTTCTAAGGTGACTTCCTGGACTAACTCAGCAAGAAACTGAGGGACAAGGTGTCTGTTAAAAGCCTATGTTTGTCACTGAATAGCATCTATATCTTATTAGAATAAATCATAAAGCATTTTAGATTTATTTAAAAGAGTAGAAGCAAAAAAGAAAAATTATTGACTTGAAGGTACCTGGGATTCTCTTATAAAATCTGTGGGTACCATTTGAATACATTTCATAAATGCAAATATTAATTTCTGTAATTTCAGCATGTAATTTGTCAGGCACTTAATAAATGCCCATCAAATATAGTAAATTAAAATTGGAAAAAATCAACTTTTGGCATTTGAAATCCATTAGAATGAAGAGATAGTACTAACTTTAACTGCATTTACATTTATGTTCAAGGAGATTGAGAAAGATAAGGTCTGAAGTGGAATTGTAAGTGACAGTTCTAACAGAAGCAGATGGTTAATAGTGGCCTTGATTAAATATTAGACAAATGTGGCCTCAGACACTTCCTGGCTGTGTGACCCTGGGCAAGTCACTTAACCCCCATTGCCTACCTCTTACCCCTCTTCTGCCTTGGACCAATACTTAGTATGATTCTAATATGGAAGGTCAGGGTTAAAAAAAAAAGAAGATGGGAGAAGAAAATGAACAAAGTAAGAGCAATAAATTAGTTAAAAGAAATCCATGGAAGAAATTAAATACTGCTGAGGGTGGTAGCTCATGTCTGAAATCTAAGCTAATGGGAAACCTGAGGCTAGTGGACTGCTTGAGTTTTGTGAGTTCTAAATAGCGGTAGGGTTAATACACCAAGTCTGGCCTCAGGGAAGTAGGGCCATAAAGACCTCCTAAATTGGGGTAGGGTCATAGGCTAAAAAAAAAGAAAGGAAGAAATAACAGAAGGAAGAAGACAATAAAGAGAAAGGAAGAAAAGGTACAATCTTTCCATTTTTAAAAATAAGAAATCTTTGTCTACTCTAACCAGAAATATCTAATCAGAAATAAACTTTATCAGGAATTATAGGAAGTTTTTCTAAGATGACTTTTCCTCCTGTAATCACTTCCATTCAATTTTTGAGGAATTTATTAAGCACCTATTTTGGGCCAGGCACTGACCTTAATTCTGATTTGTGACCTTCCTCACTCCAAATATGAAACAGGATATTAGTCATCAAAATGACCTTTTCCAATTTTTCTATATTTGCCTAATTATTTTGTCTTCAAGTGATATTTTGGTTTCTGATTAGTTTTGAATGAGAAGCAATGTGGTATAATAGATAGAATGTCAGGCTTAGAGTCAGGTTAACCTGGGTTTAAATTCTACAACACTCATTAATTAGCTATATGTCCTTGGGCAAATCATTTACCCTCTGAGGGCTTTTGTCAACTCCCTATAATTTATGTAGATAAATTTTAAATGATTTGTAATCTGCACTGATGGAAGAAGTACCCCACATTGATGGAATTACCAATTCTGAATTGAAAAGAGTCTGGTCCAATGAAGATCCCAGCTGATATATAACTGGCTTTCTCTCAGGGAAAGTCAATTTTATTTTCTTTGAAGAGACTTTGAATTGAAGCCTTCAATCAGAGATAGAAGTTATAGCTAGGGAAATTCCTCCCCTTCTCTCCTTTTATTTCCTTATTCCCTTTTCCCAAAGGAAAATAAATTAGACCTTCAACTATAAGAAACTGTCTTCAAACTTTGTAGTAGAAGGGAGAATTTAAAATATTCAAAGGAGAAAGTTTGGGAAGGGTGACACCATCCATTAGGCTGAACAGCAGAGAGAAACAAGAAGGAAGTTGTGACCCTGAACTCAGTCCTTTACCTCAACTGTTTCTTGTGTCATCATCTTACTAGTCCCCCTCTCTCAGTATCCCTCTCCACTACAAAGGAAAACAAAAAAACTGGGAAAAATATTTATGGCAATGTTTCTGACAAGGCCTTATTTCTTCAATATATAGAAGAATGAGTCAAATTTATAAATATACAAAGCATTCACTGATTGACAAGTGGTCAAAGGAAATGAACAGGAAATTCTCAGGTGAAGAAATTAAAATTATCTTTAGTCATATGAAAAATGCTCTAAATCACTATTAATTACAGAAATGCAAATTAAAATAACTCTGAGGTACAACTTCATACTTAATCAACTGGACAATATGATGAAAAAGGAAAATGATAAATGTTTTGGGGGATTTAGAAAAATTGGGACACTAATATACTGTTGGTGGAGCTATGAATAACCATTCAGGAGGGCAGTCTGGAACAATGCTTTAAGGGTCACAAAACTATGCACACACTTTGTTAGCAACTCATTCCTTTTTATTATTTTTTAAATTACATGTAGAAAAAATAAAAAAAACCCCAATTTCCTTCTGACCTTTTGCAATCCAAATTCTCTTCCTCCCTCTTTTCCTCCTTCCCAAGAGGCAAACAATCTGATATACAGTGTTGTCATGCAATACAAATTTTTCTATTTCTCATGTTGTGAAAGAAGATATATATCTCATACATAAGAAAAAACTTATGATAGATGGAAGAATGCAAGAAATGGCATAGTTCAATCTACATTAATGCTCTTGACAGTTCCTTCTAGGGCTGTGGATAGCATTTTCCATTATGAGATGGGGTTTTCTTGGGTCTTCATTTTACTGATAATAGTTTAATCTTTCACAACTGATCATAGTACAATATTCCTCTTACAGTATGTATTTTCCTGGTTCTGATCACTGCACTGTACAAAAGATGTTCATATAAGTTTTTACACATTTTTCCAAAATCATCCCCTTCATCATTTCTTATGGAACAATAGTATTCTATTACAACCATATACTACAATTTGTTTAGTTATTCCCAAATTGATGGATATCCCTTCAGTTTCCAATTTTTTGCTGCCCCAGAGAGAGCTGCTATAAATATTTTTGTACACAACAGTCCATTTCCCTTCTCTATGATATCTTTGAGATATAGACCTAGTAGTGGTGTTGCTGAGTCAAAGGATATGCACAGTTTTATAGCTTTTTGAATATAGCTCAAAATAGCTCTCCAGAACATTTGTAGCAGTTTATACCTCTACCAACAGTGCATTAATGTTCCAATTTCCCACATCCCATCCATCATTTGTCATTTTCCATTTTTGTCATATTAGCCAATCTGTTAGGTGTGATATAGTATCTCAGAGCTATTTAAATGCTCATTTCTCTAATCAATAGTGATTTGTAGTATTTTTTCATATTCCTACAGATATTTTTGATTTCTTCATCTGAGAACTGCTTGTTCATATCCTTCAGTCATTTGTTAGTTAAGAATGACTTATATTCTTATAAATTTGACTCAGTTCTCCATATATTTGAGAAATTAGACTCTTTTCATAGATAATTGCTACAAATCCACCCCTACCCTCCCCCCCCAGTTATTTGTTTCCCTTCTAATCTTGGCCACATTTGTACCTTTTTAATTTAACGTAACCCAAATTATCCACTTTACTCTGTATTATTCTCTATGTCTTGTTTGGTCATAAATTCTTCCCTTATCCATTTGTCTGACAGCTAAGCTATTCTGTGTTCCCCTAATTTTATTATATTGCCCTTTATTTCAAGATCATGTATCCATACTGATGTCATCTTTGTATATGGTGTGAGATACTGATCAATGCTTTGTTTCTACCATTCTGTTTTCAAGTTTTTCCAGAAATTTTTGTCAAATGATTAATTCTTTTCTCAAAAGCTTGGATCTTTGGGTTCATCAAATACTAGGTTGCTATGGTCATTTTCTACCATGCATTGATTCCTTATTAATCTCTTCCATTGGTCCACTACCCTATTTCTTAGTCGGTACCAGATTGTTTTGATGATTACTACTTTGTAGCATCATTTGATATCTGGTACAGCTCTCTGTCCTTTGTATTGGTTTCCATTAAATCCCTTGCTATTTTTGACCTTTTGTTCTTCCAGATAAATTTTTTTATTTTTTCTAGCACTATTAAATAATCTGTGGGAAGTGTGATTGAAATGAGATTGAATAGGCAAATTAATTTAGGCAGAATTGTCATTTTAATTATATTGGCTCAGGCTACATACAAGCAATTAATATTTTTCAGTTGTTTAGATTTGACTTTCTTTGTGTGTTGTAAGGATGATATTAGAAAATAAGTACTGTTTTTATTAGTTTAGAGATAAGAAGTAAAGTGGCTGGCTTGAGAAAAAACTGTAGTTGGAAGCAGAACTGAGAGAGCATGTTGATTTCAGATGTTGACAATTATAACTGTTTTTCTGTGTCAATTACTCTGGCAGTTGGGAGTTGGTCTCTGGCAGTTGGCAGAGACAACCACTCAGAGACTCTTTCTCTCAGGGCTGGAGGAGGTAACATCTTTGCCTCTCTCTCTGTCTGAGGGAAAGACCTGAAGGAGCTTAGTGTTTTCCTTTCCCAAATTGGGAAAACTATTGAATATCTATTGTGTTTTTTTTTAATAGATTGTTTAACTCTGAGAAGACCAAAGAAAAAACCTGGTCTTTGGTTGGGACTCTGAGTCTGTTAAGGCTCAAAGTCTTAACTTGATTCTTGTTGAAACCCAATCAGCTAGCCTTTGCTATTTTATAATTTGAAGGCAAAGTTAAGAGTTATAAGGATGATAGTGATAGCTTTTATTTAGATAGTATAAATTTGGGTTAGTCAGATCAGGGAGGATTAGTGTAGCCTGTGAATCACAGGAGAAGCAGTTCCTTGCAGAACTAGGGAGTTTATTTGGGTGGATTTAGAATCCCTTAGAATTAGAAATCCGTCTTTATCCTTATATATTTCAATAAATATTTTATTTTTATAATGAGTCTCTTTAGTGTCCTTGTGCATGGCCCTGAAAAAGTTCACATTTGAGCTTTACTTCATCACTGAGGATATTTTTGAATCTATCAAAAGTATCTGAACAGTTTTGAATCTATATTGAACAGTTTTGAATCTATATTGAACAGTTTTCCCATCAAAATATTTTATTTTTTAACTCATCAACTTATTTTTACAGTGTAGGGTGTTTTGTAATTATGTTCATTTATTTGCTAGGTTTGTCTTGCTAGGCATGTGTAAACCCTTTGATCCAGCAGTATTACTACAAGGTCTGTATTCTGAAAAGATCAAATATAGAGGCAAAGACCTACTTGTACAAAAATATTTATAGCAGCTCTTCTTATAGTGGCAGAGGAATAGAAACTGAGGGTATCATCATTAATTAGGAAATGGTTGAAGAAGTAGTGGCATATGATTGGAACAGAACACTATTGTGCCATAAAACTGACAAATAAGATGATCACAAAAAACCTGGAAATACTTTCATGAAGTGATGTGAAGTGAAGTATGAACCAGGAGAACATGGTACATAGTAACAGCAATAGTGTATGATGATCAATTTTGAATGACTTAACTGTTATTAACAATCCAGGACAATTCTAAGGAACTCATGATGAAAAAGATTATTTACCACCAAAGAAGGAACTGATAGTCTGAAGGCAGATCAAAGAGTATCATTCTTTTTTCCTTGAATTTTTCTCTAACGTAAGCAATATGTGTTTTGTTTCAAAACATGATGAACCTGGAAATTTGTATTATATGATAACACATATAACATATTATGTTATCTTCAATCTTGGGGAGGGGGCACAATTGTATCAATATAATTTTGAAAAAATTAAAAATTAAAAAATGTTAATAGAGTTCCATTGATTGATTGATATTATGTAGCCTACAAGATAAGAACTCATCATCAACAATATTAATAATCCCACTCTCTAAAGGTTATCCCAGATGAGAAGAAGTTAGCTGTTTTATGGGAATCCAACCTATAATATGGGTGGGAATTGGGAGAGCAGACCCAAAGATGTGCTACATTCATTTTAGGAAGAAATCGCCAACTTTCTATTGGCAAAAGGGAAAATTATAAAGGAAAACTCCATCAATTAAAACTAACAAAAAAGATAATGAGGTCCAAATATTCAGATCTTGAATACCTTAGACTTACTGGGGAGATAATGAGTTCCCTCTTATTTGAAATATAGCTAGGTGGCATGGTGGATATAAAGCTGGACCTTGAATCAAGAAAACCTGAGTTCAAATTTGATCTTAGTCATTTAACTAGCTGTATGATCTCAGGCAAATCATTTAATCTCTATTTTCCTTAATTTTCTCATCTTTAAAGTTCCTCACAGGAAATTCTGTATTCTGATAAAATCACAGGTCTGGTAAAATATTCATAATAAGAGAGGTGATATCTCAGTACTTTGCCCTGATATGACTTTATCTGGAATAGAGTGCTTAGTTCTAGAAGCATGGTTTAGGAAAAAATTTGAAAAATTAAATTGAAGTGGAAAAGGTAGTCCTACCATGACAGTGAGAAGATGGGAGGCCATTCTCTATGGAAGGAAAGAAGGAAACAAACATTTGTTAGCTACCTACTATGTGCTAGGCACTGTGTGCTAAGTATTTATATTATCTCATTTGAGCCTTACAACAACCTGGTGAAGCAGTGCTATTATTATTATCTCCATTTTACTGTTGAGGAAATAGACAAAGAACAGTTAAGTGACTTGCCCAGAGAAACAGCTAGTAAGAGAGTCCAAGGCTGAGTCTGAATTCAGGTCTTCCTGACTCCAAGTCCTGTGATTTACCTAGCTCTATTCTAGAATTGTTTGTAGGAATTAGGGGAATTTGGCAGAGAGAAGACTTTTTTTGCAGGGCATGAAAGTTGTTTTCAAATATTTGAAGATCTGAAAAGCATAAAAGGATTAGGTTTGCTTTTCTTAATCCAGAGGGAAAACTAGATACATGGAGTGGAAACTATGAAGAAGCAGTCTTAGGTGGAAGATAAAGAAAACATCTTCTGACTATTAAAGGTGTTCCAGTGTGGAATGGGCTACTTCATGAACTGTCTCAAGAGGTAGTGAATTCTTTTTTTTAGACCCTTACCTTCTACCTTGGAATCAATATTGATTCCAAATCAGAAGAGTGGTAAGGGCTAGGCAATGGGAGTTAAGTGACTTGCCCAGGGTCACACAACTGGGAACTGTCTGAGACCAGATTTGAAGCTAGAACCTTCCATCTCTAGGCCTAGCTCTCAATCCACTTAGCTACCCAGCTGCCCCGTGGTAGTGGATTCTTTATGGCAAAAGGCCTTCAAATGAGAATGCAAGAATAATGAAATGGAAAAAGCACTTGGGATTTAGAGGTGGGTTTAAATCTTACCTCTGCTAACTATTATTGTGTGATTTTGGGCAAATTAATTAATATGCCTGGTCATTATCTGCATTTGTAAAATGATGGAGTTGGACTAGATGATCTCTAATATTCCTTTTTGTTCTTTATCGATTACTCTGTGTTCTTATTTACTATGTATGTGATCTTGGATGAATCACATGAATCACATAGGTTCTCTGTCACTCAGTTTCCTCATCTTTAAAATGGCCTGGCCTGTAAAATGATTGTTCTCTAAAGTATATTTTAGCTTCAGAGCCAGGATCCTTAGAGAACTCTGGTTTTTAGTGAAAATGAACAATCTATGATCTAAAAATCTATGATACTCTGAGATTGGATGACCATTTATTGAGGGATTTCATAGAGGGGATTTCTTATTTGCAGTACCAGATAATCTCTTATATTCTTTGTAACTCTGGACCTCTGTGATTAATTCTATGATTCATCTGTTGTGCAGTCTTGTTAGACATCTTGGGATTTTATTCACATGGATCCTTTGGCATGGAACAAGACCCCAAAAATGAGATAGAGGGAACAGTTGTTCATTTTCAGTTACTGAGCACTTTGATAAGAGGAAATGCATTAAAATAATAAGCAGTGGAATCCCACCTTCCTCAGCAAGTTTCTGTGTGCTCATTATAGCAATGTTTCTACTGCCAGGAGATTTGGCAGAAAAAAAGGAATGAAGTGTAAAGAGACAGATTACAATCTCTGAACTAGGGAATAAATTAGAGTTCCTCTATCCTTCCTGTAGTAAACTGCCAGGAAAAAACAAAATGAAAAAACCCCAAACCAAACCCTAAACACACACACACACACACACACACACTCACTCACTCACTCACTCACTCACTCACTCACTGTCACACAAAACCTCTTAGCAGAATTGCAAGTGGGTTCCAGCACAATGCTCTTTAGGATGGAGCTTAAAAAGTGGTCCAGGCACAGTTAATGAGAAAGCACTTACTCAACATGTGTTGTAACTTGTGAGCCCTAATTCTAGCCACATTTTCCTTTCATTTATGAGGCTTGCTTTGGTCTTTGGGTCTGCCCCACAGGTGTCCAGGCTTCCAGAGAAAAGAGATCAAAAGGGATTCCATGAAGTTGCCAGTGGAGAATTGACAAATGCTCAGCATTAGCTAAGAATTGCACCTCCAGTCTGGTCTGGGTTTTTATAGGGAAGGGGAACCTTCTTAAAGAAAGATGGGCCCTTTAAACAAACATTTCATTTTAAGGGCTTAAAACGAGCATTTGCCTTCAGTCTCTGATCTTCAGATTCTTTTTTTCATAATTACTGTAGAGTATCAGGGTTATAATAAATTCAAGGGGGAGAGACTCCATGTTTCTCTTTGCCAAGGGAATTCAATTGACTTTTGCTGATAACACACACACACACACACACACACACACACACACACACATTTCACAGAAGTTGTTGAAATTCAGCCTTTGGAAAAATTTTTTAGCAGTCAATGAAGAAGGCATAGTTGCTGCCTAGAGTATATATCAACATGAATGCAATGACCTGGTGGAGAAGGAGAAACAGGAATCCTGTAGACTCTACCTATGAGATCTTACCACATGGAGTCTGGGATATATAGTAATTCTGGCTTCCAATGTTGGCGTTACATCTGGAAACCAAGTTTTACTCTACCCAACCTTCGTGTGGGCTTCGTGTGAAGAATCATCTGGGATCTTACTTTCTTGACATGAATACTTTAGACTAATGCCAAAGCCAAAAATGTGTTGCTAACATTTAAATCATTTTTAAAGACTTGGCATTACACTTGGGAATTATAAAAACTTTAGCTGGCTCTAAAAAAACCCTTTATTGTTACTCTATGACAATTTGTCTGGATGATTATTGCTCAGATGGTATATTTCAGCCACCAGACATGCTGTTAGTATGCCACTGGCAATGTCATCTCAGACACATCTGTGTTGTTTAGAGCACGTAAATTTCCCTGCTTCTAGACTTCTGAAGTCCTCTTTATCCTTCTCAGAGGGTCTTCTGCCCACTCTCTATATTTTGTAACTACCCAGCTGTTTACATGTTGTCCCTCTTTAGAATGGAAGTTTCTTGAGGGGAAGAACTGTATTTAGCATTTTTTTGTATCCCTAGCACTTACTATAGAGCTTGGCACACAGTAAGTGCTTAATCAATGCTCATGGACTTGACTTGACTTCAAGGCTCTGTGGCCAACAACAGATAGACCACTTCACATAGTCTCTCTATATTTCTTCAGAGTCACAGCCATTTTTTCATCTTATCGTCTCATGAATCTCTGATGCTTACTAACACAACAACTTTGAAAAAGTCTCTAAACCTATCTGGAACTCAGTTTTCTTAGTTTTGAAAAGGGGGTGGAATCATTACCCTTAATATTATCTCTTCCTGTGTCCTCTATGACTTTGCTAATATGTCCTTTTCCTGCTGATGTGTATCTCTTTTTGCACATCTTTAATCTCTTTATTAGGGCCTTGTCCTCAGCTTATAAACATGATAAATTCTCTCATTCTAAATAATGTAATCAATAACAAAAAATGAAATCTTTCCTTGTCTCTTCTACACCCACAAAACTATTTTCTCCTCTCTTCTAGTTCCATTCCCTTTAGAACCATCTCTTTTGTTATTTCTTATGGTAAAATAGTATTCCATTACCTTTATATATCATAATTGGTCCAGCCAATTCCCAGATGATGGGAATCCCTTAGTCTCCAGGTTTTTGCTGCCACAAAATAGAACTGATCTACATATTTTTGTACATGATTGTTTTTTTCCTCTTTCTTTGATTTTATCTTTGGGAGGTATAGATTCATTTGCAAATCCTCTGCTCTTTCTCTACAGTATTCTGTCTCCTCCAAGAGGACTTTCCTGAAGCAACGATTTCATGAAGTCAGAAAAATTCCAGCTGGAAGGAATTGAAGAGATGCTACCATTTAACAGAAGAGAAAAATGAAACACAGAATGTTGAATATATTTAACAGGGCATATTATATCTAATTCATGCCAAAGTTTGAACTAGAACTCAGGTCTCTAGACCCCCAGTCTGAGAGGAGGGGGCTGCTTTTCATTAAACCATGGCTTTGCAGAAACAGACCTATACTTTGTGAATGAAGGGAATGATAATAACTTGTTAACAACAACAACAGAACCAAGATTTGGCTTTATTATCATTTTATGGGTTCCTGTTTATAAAGCAGAACTGAAGAGACACGCAAAAGGTGTTTTCAATCAACATCCTTCTACATTTTTTCTGTTTTTGTTCTTTATGTATCTAAGAATGCATTTGGTTATTTTTATGAATAATCAATCATAAGATAAGGGAGATTCCTTTGTATTTAGGAGTTTCATATTTTTCATTTTGGTTAGTTAAAGGCAAGATGTTTAGTTTAGATTAGTTTTTTTGTTTGGGACTTGGGATTTCATTGGTCTAAGTAACTTTAAGTATGGAAACTCCTGACACTAACATGGATCAATAATACATCCTTTCTTGTCTTAGAGACTGTTTTGGCTTTGTTTTTTTTCATCTCTGGAACCTAGCACAGTGTTGGGCATATAGTTGGCATTTTATAAAATGCTTGTTGAATGAATGATCTGGGACCACTGAAAGAAAGGTTAAGAGACTTGTTCTAGCCCCAAAATTAGTATGTTTCAGTCTGGACTTGAATTCAGGCCTTTCTGACTCCTAGGCTTCATTCATTATGAAGCATTTATTAAGCATTATCTATAAAACACTGTCAAATTCTGGGGGTACAAATAGAAAAATAACAATATAGCCCTCGATCTCAAGGAGCTCATATTCTGTTTCCAGGCCTGGTGCTCTATCCATCGAGCCACCTGGTTGTCTCCTTCCTATCTTATTCTGTGTGACTTTTGATCACATCTTCCTAGAAGACCTCTGTAAGGAATAAATTCAACATGTGGGACCCCCTCTAAAACTCAACATGTCCAAAAAAGAATCTATTATCTTGCCTCAAATTCCCCTCTTTCTCATTTCCTTATTACTGTGGAAGCCACCAGTGTCCTCCAAAAATGGGAGATTTCAGCTGCAAGTTGGATGGAAAGGTACTATGGTAGAGCAAAAGAGAGCAATGCTACTTCTTTAAAGCCATTTTACACTAATAAAATCATATCATTTCTGATATTGATTCATTTGACAGTGCCAAGGACTTTGGGGGCAAGATATTTCCTTTCTGGATCTTTGTTAACTGTGGCTGTTGCCCCTGCAGAGATGTTGCTGGGTTGTATCCTCACAGGGTTTGTTTCCCAGGATGATGTTTGGGGGAAGCGGGCTGGAAGCATTGCTATTTGGAAGACTCTTGGGTTCAGGGTGCTTGGCTGTCTCCTTCAGGGTCTGAATGGATTTGGATGGTGGTCAAGATGGTAATGATGGTTTCATTTGCCTGGCACATGCAGCATCCAGTCTATCCCTCAGGGTGCCTTGCTGCTTTGGCTAGGCTGGTTTGCCTGCTCTGTGTGTGGCAGTTGGTTGGCAGTTGGCATCCTGTACAATGATGTCTCTCTAGAGGCATCATAAATGTGTTTTAATGGCTTGGGCAAACTTTCTTAGTGGCGAGGGAAAATGTTCTCACATGCTAAGAAAATGTTCCTTTTCTGTTTTTGTCTTGTTAATGTGTGACTTTAATTATGCTATGTATGGGCTTCTGAGAGATGGACTGTGGATGGGTCAAAGCAATTTAGGAAGTGATTGTAAACTAGTCCCTGGAGTCCCAGGGAGAGATAGAGATCAGCACATGAAATAGTTTTAAAGAAAAGAAGAAATAGGCACAGGATTATTGGATGGCAACATTAACTTAAACGACAACTATTTCCCTGTTTTCTAAAGGCCAGATAGAGGACACTGCTCCTTTTCCCTTCATAGCTGTTCTTTTCTTTTTTGCCATGTTGGTACATTTAAATGAAAACGCTACTTTATTTTCTTTTAGCCAAGAAAATGGTGCTCATTGAGTCTTGGGTTTATTTTCAACTCTTCTCTGTCACTTAACTCTTAAAAAAACAACAAAAAAAAAACAACAACAAAAACACCTTACCTTCCATCTTGGTTCTAAGACAGAAGAGTGGTAAGGGCTAAGTAATGAAGGTCAAGTGACTTGCCCAGGATCATACAGCTAAGAAGTGTCTTAGGTCAGATTTGAATCTAGGACCTCCCATCTCTGGGCCTGGCTCTCATCCACTGAGGCACCCAGCTGCCCCCTATCACTTAACTCTTATAGTCCCTCAGTTGTCCAGGCTTGCTGATAACCTCCTCAGCATTTCTCATATCCCATCACTTTCTCTCCACTCACATTGCACATCCTGGTCCAGTCCCTTAGCACCTCTTGCCTATCCTGTTGCCAAGAGCTTAAGTGATCTCTTTGGTTTCCACCCTTCTCAGTAGCACAGCACCACCTTCCAATCTTTTTTCCATGCCACAACCTATATAATCTTCCTAAAGTACAGCGATGACTGTATCACTGCTCTACTCAATATTCTTCAAATAGGTCTCTATGGCCATCAGGATAAAGTATTAATTTCTCAGTGTAGCATTAAAAACCCTTTATAATAGAGCTCCTGTCTAAATCTCATCACTTATTTTACATTATCCCCTTCACATGTTATATTCCAACCAAACTGTCCTACTGGTTCTTCCTTGAACTTTGATTTTTGGTTCCCATCTACATGCCTTTTTCCAAGCTGTCACTCATTCTTGAAACATTTTATCCTCATTATGTGTTTCCCTAGAGTTCTTTGCTTTTTTCAGGGTTCTATGCAGCCATCCCCTTCAGTAAGGAGTATTTCATGATCTCCCTAGTGATTAGTGCCTTCTTCTAGCTCCAGTTATTTTGTGTTTACTTACCTGTTTATGTGTTTTTTTCTCACAGAAGACCATAAGCTTTTTGAGGTCAGGAGTTCCTTCTTCCTTTCTGTCTTTGATTCTATGATAATTAGCACAGAACTTGCAACACAGCAGGTACTTAAATAAGAATTTGTTGAATGAATAAACTTTGGAGTTATTTTCTTTCAATTTTCACATCCTTGGCTTGAGTTCCTTGTCACCTCATTCTTCTGTACTGCACACATATACCAGATTCACCCAGAAGTGCTGATCTTAGTTTTGCTGATTGATTTTTTTCAAGTAGTGGCATAATTATTTCCATAAAAGTCAAAAGTAAATTATTTTTCTGTCTTTGAGAACTTTGTGAATTCTCTGCACCGCTATGTCCTCTTCAGTAACATCACTTTTTCTGCCTAGTTAACACAATTCAAGATTAACAGGACAATTAATTAAGACTAATTTTGAATGACTCCTCATCTTGACACATTGATGGTTCAATGGTGGGTTTACCATGTGGGTATAGTGTAGATCACAACCCATCTTTGATTGCTTTTTAAAAAGCCTTTACCTTCTATTAGAATTGATACTAAATATTAGTTCCAAGCCAAAAGAGAGGTAAGGGTTATGCAACTGGGTTTAAATGACTTGCCCAGGGTCACACAATTATGACCTGTCTGAGGCAAGATTTGAACTCAGGACCATCCATTTCCAGGCCTGGTGCTCTATCCACTGAGACACCTGGTTGTCTCCTTCCTTTTTTTATTCTGTGTGCCTTTTGACCATGTCTTCCTAGAAGAAATAAGGAATCAATTCAACATGCTGGTTCCTCTCTAAAAATCAACAGATCCCAAAAAGAATCTATTATCTTTCCTCTCAAACCTTCCCCCTTTGTAACTTTGTTATGATGTGGAAGTCACCACTATGCTCCCAATAACACAGGTTCACAATACACTGCAATACACTGCTCTTACTTTAGGCATTGCCCCACCCGTTTTGGAGCCAAAATCAAATGAATACTTACAAAGTTCTTTAAAAAGCTATACCAATCTGGTCCTCTGTGACTTCAGTCACCAACCTCCTCATTTTATAAGTGAGACAGCTGAGGTCCAAAGAACTTAAATGACTTATTCAAGGTCACAAAGATAGTAAGGAATAGCCCGGGATTTGAACTTGTATCCTTCAATTCCAAATCTAGGATAGTTTCCATTCAGTGATACTACTTTATCAGGTTCTTTAGACAATCAGGTCAAAAAGACATTTCATTTCCTTGAAGATGGCAATCCTCAGGTCTTTAACTAGGTTGTAATGACTGGTTTCATTCCTTCCCCACAAAGGATGCCAAAATTTAGGCAGCTAGTTGGCTCAATGGATAGAGCATCAGACCTGGAGTCAGGAAAACTGGAGTTTAAATCTGGCCTCAGACAATTACTAGCTGTGTTACCCTGGTCAAGTCCTTCAACTTCTGCCCACATTTCCTTAAATGTAAAATGGGGATAATAATAGCCCCTACCTTCCAGGATTAGGAGAATCCAATGAGGTAATATTTATAACACATAGTAAGTGCTTTTTAAAGATTAGCTATTATTTTTATTATTATCAGGTCTTCCTGATTCCAGACGCTAGTTGCTCACTTATGATTATTATTGTTATAACTCTTATTATCATCACAAAAACTGGGTTTAAAACCTACTAGCAAGATTTGTTTAAATAGCAAGTTATCATGAACTTGGTTCCTCCCTGCTTCCATAATCCAGGTGAACCCAGAATAGCTTCATTCTCTTCTTCAACCCCCACAACCTTGCTGTCTCTATAGATTGTTTTCTCCCTTCATTAGAATTTAACACAAATATTTTTCCAAGAGTTATGGTTGGAGCAACATCTCCTAAAATCTGTGCTACATATGATAGGTCCTAAGATAAAAGAGGAATAAGGGTTATGCATTTGGGGTTAAGTGACTTGCCTAGGGTCACACAGCTAGAAAGTGTCTGAATCCAGATTTGAACCTGGGACCACACATCTCAAGACTCAGATTTCTATCCACTGAGCTTTCTGGTTGTCCTCTCTGCTCTGAGTCTTTCCCCACTCCAATTTATCGTCTATGAAATTATTAAAGTGTTCTCCTTAAAGCACAGGTCTGACTATGTCACCTCTGTATTCAATAAACTTCAATGGTTCTCTATTTCCTTTAGTATCAAATATAAAATTCTCTGGCTGTTAAAGCCCTTCTTAAGCTATCCCCTTTCTACCTATCTAGTCTTCTTATATTGTACTCATTTCTTTTTTTTTTTTTAATATATTTTATTTGATCATTTCCAAGCATTATTCGTTAAAGACATAGATCATTTTCTTTTCCTCCCACCCACCCCCCATAGCCGACGCGTAAGTCCACTGGGCATTAGATGTTTTCTTGATTTGAACCCATTGCTTTGTTGATAGTATTTGCACTAGAGTGTTCATTTAAAGTCTATCCTCTGTCATGTCCCCTCAACCTCTGTCTTCAGGCAGTTGCTTTTTCTCGGTGTTTCCACTCCCATAGTTTATCCTTTGCTTATGAATGGTGTTTTTTTTCTCCTGGATCCCTGAAAGTTGTTCAGGGACATTACACTGCCCCTAATGGAGAAGTCCATTACGTTCGATGATACCACAGTGTATTAGTCTCTGTGTACAATGTTCTCCTGGTTCTGCTCCTCTCGCTCTGCATCACTTCCTGGAGGTTGTTCCAGTCTCCATGGAACTTCTCCACTTTATTATTCCTTTGAGCACAATAGTATTCCATCACCAACATATACCACAGTTTGTTCAGCCATTCCCCAATTGATGGGCATCCCCTCGTTTTCCAGTTTTGGGCCACCACAAAGAGCGCAGCTATATTTTTGTACAAGTCTTTTTGTCCATTATCTCTTTGGGGTACAGACCCAGCAGTGCTATGGCTGGGTCAAAGGGTAGATATTCTTTTGTCGCCCTTTGGGCATAGTTCCAAATTGCCCTCCAGAATGGTTGGATCAGTTCACAGCTCCACCAGCAATGAATTAATGTCCCTACTTTGCCACATCCCCTCCAGCATTCATTACTTTCCTTTGCTGTTATGTTAGCCAATCTGCTAGGTGTGAGGTGATACCTCAGAGTTGTTTTGATTTGCATCTCTCTGATTATAAGAGATGTAGAACACTTCTTCATGTGCTTGTTAATAGTTTTGATTTCTTTATCTGAGAACTGCCTATCCATTTCCCTTGCCCATTTATCAATTGGAGAATGGCTTGATTTTTTGTACAATTGATTTAGCTCATTATAAATATGAGTAATTAAACCTTTGTCAGAGGTTTCTATGAAGATTTTTTCCCAATTTGTTGTTTCCCTTCTGATTTTTGTTATATTGGTTTTGTTTGTACAAAAGCTTTTTAGTTTGATGTAGTCAAAATTATTTATTTTACATTTTGTGATTCTTTCTATGTCTTGCTTGGTTTTAAAGCCTTTCCCCTCCCAAAGGTCTGACATGTATACTATTCTGTGTTTACCCAATTTACTTATGGTTTCCTTCTTTATGTTTAAGTCACTCACCCATTTTGAATTTATCTTGGTGTAGGGTGTGAGGTGTTGATCTATTCCTAGTCTCTCCCACACTGTCTTCCAATTTTCCCAGCAGTTTTTATCGAATAGTGGATTTTTGTCCCAAAAGCTGGGATCTTTGGGTTTATCGTATACTGTCTTGCTGAGGTCGTTTTCCCCCAGTCTATTCCACTGATCTTCCTTTCTGTTTCTTAGCCAGTACCAAATTGTTTTGATGACTGCTGCTTTGTAATATAGTTTGAGGTCTGGGACTGCAAGGCCCCCATCATATGTGTTTTTTTTCATTATTTCCCTGGATATCCTTGATCTTTTGTTCTTCCAAATGAACTTTGTTATGGTTTTTTCTATATTGTACTCATTTCTACATACTGTATGATCCAGTCACAATGGATTCTTTCTTTGCTATCCCCTCCACAAGACACTTTGTAGCTTTTAACTGGCTATGCTCCATGACTAGGATTCTCTTCTTCATCATATCCATCACCTAGCTTCTCTGATTGTGTTCTAGTCTTGACTAAAACCCTACCTTCTGTAAGGAGACTTTCCCAATCCTCCTCATGGTTTCTCTCTGGGAACAGTTCCAATTTATCTTGTATATATCTTATTTGTACATGGTTTGGATTCCTAGTATTTAGCAGTGGGCCTTGTGCATGGCTGACATTTGATAAATGCCTTTTGATTTTATGAAATGTGTTTCATTAGGTTTATCAATTTATCAAATAATTTGTTTGTAAAACTAAAATACCCAGTTTATTCTCTCCCCTTTCCCCCATTGGAGAAGGCATTATTAGGCAAATAGACATTTGTATATATAAAACTGTCTTATTTCTATTGATCAGTTCTTTCTCTTGAGGTGGACATACAGAAATCATTCTTCAAAGAAAAATTTGTTCTGTATATAATGTTTTCTTGGTTCTGCTCATTTCACTCTTCATAATTCCATGCAGATCTTTTCAAGTTTTCCCAAAATTGATCTGTTCAAAATCTGTTTATTATAGTGCAGTAGTATCCCATTACAATCATATTCCACAACTTGGTTTAGTTATTCCCCAAGTGATGGACATCCCTTCAGTTTCCAGTTTTTTTGCCACCATAAAGAGACTTGCTACATTTTTCAGTGACTTCCTTTCTCTTTTAAAGTTTCCCAAGAAAATAAAAAATAAAAAATGTATAAAGTATTCTTATATGGCATTGAATTTACATTATATGGTTGGCTGGTTGTTGTCCTTTGTATAATTGAAGAGGACCAAAATAACACCGCCAGGTGATGTCTTTTGACTCATACACATTCGATTTAAATGAGGCAGAGTTGTGCTAAGTCATTGACCTCACTCTCTTCTTTAGAGTCATCAAAGTCCAGTGGCAAGACAAAAGTCAAGATGACCAGTGATGACTTGGGACATAGTGGTTGACCTTGGCTTCTTTGATGTCTAATGAGGCTCTAAGCCTTCCACAGCTCCTATTTCTATCATCTTCGTGGCCATTGGAACAAAGTGTTCTCATTCACCCCTTTGAATGAGGGACATTTTAACATGCCTGGGGTAGCTCACCAGTGTATTTGAGGCCTATTAGTTACCCTCAACCTGGTTTAGCTTAGAGACAGTTTACTGGAGTATGGCACTGCATATGAGAGCTTGGGGGCATGTGCACACCAAAGGAGGAAAGGAACCCTGAAAAGGGCTCAGCAAGTCCTCACCTAAAGCTACTAGCATTCTTGAGCACCAGTACACTCCAGATATGCATGTTATAAGGATTCATTAAGAGAGTTGGAGATGTTTAGCCAGGAGATGAGAACATGGGAGAATATGATAGCTATCTTCAAGAATTTGAGAGACTGAGAAATTCAGCTTGCTCAGTATGGCGCCAGATCATAAGAAGTAGGAACAGTGGGTGAAAATTGTCAAAAAGAAAATTTAGGCTTCAAGTAAGGAAAACTTGTGAATAATTAGAGGTGTTCAAAAGTGGAAGAGGGCTGCTGGTTCAGGTCTCAGTTGGACTAAATGGCCTTTCAAGTTTCTTCCAGCTCTAAAGTTCTGTGAGTATGGGAAAATTCAAGATTTTAAAACCTGTACTCATATAAAGAGCTACAATGTCTATATTGGAACTAGAACCCGTTGTATTGGAAACATATTACCTCAGCGTAAGGCAAATTACTAACTTCTATTAGGCTGATTCCTCAACTGTAAAATGAGCATAATGATATTTAAACTGCTTGTCTCATAGAGTGACCATGGGAAAAAAGATTTTATAAATCTATTAGTGTACTTTTCAAAAGTGAGCTATTATTACAAACTGTTAACAGTCTTAATTACCTTGTGAATTACCACACCATTAGAACAAGAGGGTTTTGCCTAATTTTTTGGACTAAAATTAAGGTGGGATTTGGGCAGATCAAAATTCCTTGAAACAACTTCCCTTCTTTTCTTTTCCTCTGTTCCTTTGTAGGGTCATGGCAACTTATTAAAAATTACATGTGTTTCCATGGCTAGTTACAATCATAGCTACCTCTGAAATTACCCAGATTTATTTTCTTTAAACTATTAAGATATTACATGTGATTTGTTAGGGTTCTTGAGTTAAATTAGAAATTAGATTATTTGGACATTGTTTTAACTTAATAGTCTGAAAAGAGAGTTAACTTACCAAATCATCGGATTATTCCTCAAACATAGCTTCTTATTTTTTGGTTATTGTCTTCTTTTCCACCAGATGCAGCTATGTGGTACAGTGGACAGAGCCCTGAGCCTCTAGTGAGGAAGGTCAGTGTCTATATCTAGTCTTAGACACTTACTAGCTATGTGACTTTGGCCAAGTTACTTTTCCTCTATTTACTTGAGCTCTTCAACTCTAAAATGGGAATAATAGCACCTGTGAAGCAGGGTTTTTGTGGGGATTAAATAAAATAATTGTAAAAAGCACCTAGCAAAATGCTTGGCACATGGCAATTGCTATTACAAATTTACTCCTTTTCTCTCCAGTTTTATAGTATATAGTCATCCATTGAGGACATTTAGAATGAATTAACTGATTGATTTTTCAGCAAAATATCATATTTTTTCCTAAGCCTTGTCTTGCATTTGAAGGCTCAATTAAAAAAAAAGTAATCTGATTCATCTTTTTAAGTTCTGGCAATACTATTTTCTTACTTCTTAGTCATTCATTTGGTCTGACCAGTAGTTAACACGTAACTATTTGGAATGAGGTTAAGCTATTTGAAAATGTTTTGTTCTTTAGTCTAATTAGTCATAGATCAAAAATGGACTTGAGCTCCATTGGGTAATATTTTGCCAGGAACAATAAATGAATGACAAAGTGAATCTTTTTGTGCTCGATTTCAGAAAGGTAGGGTTTTTTTTTTAAATTATGAAAGATATTACTCACTTTGCCTTCTAGTCAATCCAATTTTCTTGTTTCTCATACACAACAATACATCTCCTATCTAAGGCTTGATATATCGATTGTCCTGCATGGCTGAGAATTGATGCCTTTTCTCCTCAGCCTTGTATCTTTAAACCCCTAGTTCACCTCAGATCTCACCCTGTGAACCACATACCCTACTGTTAATATCTTCTATCAAATTAACTCCTATTCATTTTGTATTTTGTTTTTCTTATACATGTACATATTGATAGAAGGTAAGCCCATTGTGGGAAGGAATTTTTTTCACTTTTATCTTTGTATCCCTCAGTGCAGGGCCCATCACATAGTAGTATTTTAGAAAGGATATTGATAAGTCAGAGTACATCTCCAGAAGCATGACCATGATGGTGAAGGTATTGGAGATGATGACTATTAAGTTTTGTTTGAAGAAACTTCTAGACCATAGAGAAAAACTACTTAGGAAAGAAATGATAGCCATCAGAATTTTGTAAAGGCTTTCATGTAGAAGAAGGATTAAACGTGTTTTGCTTGATCCTAGAAGCCAGAATGAAGAATGCTGGGTGTAAATTGTAGAAAGGAAAATGTTGGCTTCCTACATTTGGGAAAAAATCAGTTTCCTTCATTAGAGTTTTTCTAGCTGAGTCTGGATGACCAATTTCTAGGGAAACTGAAGGATAGACACTTTTTAAGGTTCAGGTTACACAAATCACCCTTCTTGCTCTGAGATTATTTGATTTATTTTTAAAATCCTTTTCTTTTATCTTAGAATTGACATTAAGAATCTGTTAAAAAACAAAAGGGGGGTAAGGACTAGGCAAACATGACAAAATAACTTGTCCAAGTTCACACTAAGCCAGGAAGTTTTGAGGTTATATTTGAACTCAGGATTTCCTGTCTGCAGGCCTGGCTCTTTATCCACTCAGTGATCTAGCCACACCTGATTAATTTTTCTTTAATGTATCTATTTTTTGAAGTTAAAACTAATGTCTTACTTCCTTAATTAAGGATTTTTTATTCCTGATACAATCAAGGACTAGAAATGATTTTTCCTCCTCTTTTAAAATTTTATCATACTCATGTCTATGCCATCCAATTTAGACTTTCAGATGACTTTGAACTTTTTTTTAAAGAATGTGTCTAGATAGTATTTTACCAACCACATATTAAGTCCAAGCGAGCAAGGACTATGTCTAATCAATCAATTATTGAACATTTATTATGTGCTTACTAGTCATTGGGTTAAATGTTGATAATAAAGTGAAAAAGGTGACATGGTCCCTTACTTTCAATAGTTTATAATTTAACAGGAAAGACATTATGTTGGTACATAGGTATGTGCAGAATATATACCCAAATGAATACAAGGTAGTTTGGGGAGTGAGTGTAATAACTTTTGGGAAGAAATCAGGAAAAGTTTCAAATAGAAAGTGACTCTTAAATTGTGTCTTCAAAGAAACTAGGAATTCCAAGAGACAAAAGTAAAGTTGAATACCATTTCATAGGGAGTTCTTTGATGGCTTGTTCAATTTCTTTTTCTGATATAGGGTTGTTAAGGTAATTTATTTCTTTCTCTTTTAGTCTAGGCAATTTATATTTTTGTAAGTATTCATCCATATCACCTAGATCGCCATATTTGTTGCCATATAATTGGGCATTGTAGTTTTTAATGATTGCCTTAATTTCCTCTTCATTAGAGGTGAGGTCTCCTTTGGATACCATTTCAAAATAGGGAACAGTCAAGTGTAAAGGCAGAGAGATGAGAAATGGAATGCTGTGACAGAGGCTGCTACTAAAGAAAAAGTGCCAGGCTGAAGAGTGTGTGACCTCAACAGGGTCAGGGACCCCCAAGGGATCGGAATCTTGAGGAGGAGAAGACTCTGGCTGGTAGAGGAGTTGCTCTCTCAGTCTTGAGAAGCCAAAGAGAGACGCTGGAAAAAGAATTTCTCCTGAGGGTTACCCACCTTTCCTGCTGGTGACTGGAAATCTTTCCCCTCAACATTTCCCAGTTGACAAGACTACTGAAGAGGAAGCCTGAGAAAGACGTTTTAAATCTGTCTGACTTTACTTCAGCTCCTGTTACCCTCAGTTTGAACTGTGGCCAAGGGGCCAAACCCAGGGTGAGTCAACCTGACTTTCTCTCAGGGGTCTCAGGCTGCCAAGTTCTGAGTTCCCCCAAACTCAAGGAGGGAGGGAAAAGGGTTTTAGATAGAGACAGGGACTCCCTTTTCCCACTTTCCTTTCCCATTCTTTCCCTGCTAGTCATTCTTTGTTAACACCTGATTGAGTTGACATTAAAAGTTATCTGTTCCCCAAGCTGTGAATCAAGTGTGAGTGAATAGATCAAGGGGAGACCCTTTGGTCTCAGTGGAAGGGGGACAAGAGGGACAAGGGCGAATCTGGGAGAGCAGCCTTAGCTAAGGAGGGGAGGCAGAAGGGGGAAAATCTTCAAACCCCCTCTCCTCTCTCTGAGCCAAACCTAAGCATCAGCTGTATCCCCTGAACCCAACTTTTGAGAAAGGGGGTCTCCATTCTTCTCCTCTCTTTCCCCTACTCTATACTGAAAGATCAAACCCCTCAGTTACAACTAAACAACCCCTCGAATACAGTGCTGGGGGCAGCGAGGTGACTCAGTGGATTGAGAGCCAGGCCCAGGGATGGGAGGTTCTGGGTTCAAATATGGATTTGGACACTTCCTAGCTGTGTGACCCTGGGCAAGTCACTTAACCCCCATTGCCCAGCCCTTAGAACACTTTTGCCTCAGAACCAAAACACAGTATTGATTTTAAGACACAAGGTAAGGGTTTTTAAAAAAGAAATGGAGTTCCATATGTTAAAAATGATGGGTGAGTTCATACAAAGACCCCAGTTATGATTATAGTATCTTTATTTATAACACGCAATAGTCTCTGTAAATGATTACTTGAATGAATTTTGGCTTGTCATATAGATGTAGAATTAAAAATGTGCAAGTTTGAAACCATCTTTTCCTATCAGATGTAAAAATACTTTAGAGCTGTAGCTACATTAATCAATTGGTTTATGGGGGGAAAAACCCACCCTCTACCACATTTGTATTCATCTACTTTGGTTATTAAAAACTTAGAGATAATGAGTGTTCACCAGAATCTAAGCATAATATTCCATTGCCTAATCAGTTTATAGATGTAGACATTAGTTTACATATCTCCAGAAAAATGACATAGATACATCACATGTGTAGGAAGTAGTTGCCGAGTCAATTATATAATTACCTGCATATTTGTTTTGATAGATCTATACTTTCATCACTGTGGATATTTTTTCTATTAGGTAAGTATGCAACCCCTTTAAGCCTTTCTAATTTGTGTCAATATCATCTTTATCCCTTTGTAAAATTTTCATTGTGGTCTGCCATTTTCCTTATCCTTATAATGTCTTAAAAGTGCTTCCTGGATTTAATTAAAGTTTTCTATCCACAATACCACACTGTTACTTTCATAGGTAACCTAAGGAAATTTCTTCTGTTTGGATTCTTCCATCTAGCTTCAGGGCTAATGATTGTTGCTGGAGATCAAGAAATTGTATCAATTTTCATTGCTTTTAAATGTATTCTGGATAAATATTATAGGACATTAAACTATGATAACCATAATTATTTCATAGAGTTTTTGATTTATCTTACCTTTTATGGTCTGCATGCCTCATAATCAAGAAGTACCAAACTGAACATACTACATTTCCCTTAAATCCTGATTCCCCTTTGACTTCATTTCTGTCAGTGACACCTTTATTCAATCAGTAAAATGCTTGTAACTCTATTTTCTGGTAAAAAATAGTTAGGCACTAATTGGCATTAAGGGTCCTCCAAATTATGCTGGCATCCTACCTAAGTTTATCTTGCAGCCTCACCTCCATGTACTTTGCTTTCCAAGACAACTTAAGTATTCACCTTTCTCTGTAAAAAAATATTTTTGTGCCTTTTTACCCATTGTACCATATGCTTGGGACATTTTCTTCTTCACACTTCTACTTAATAAAGTCTGTCTCTCTGTCACATCTTAGCTCAGATGCTTCCACTTATATTACTTTGATCTAAGAAGTTAAATGGCATTTCTTTCCTTGACATTTGCTTGTTATACCTCTCTCACACACTAACAATTTCTTATATTGTAGTTGTATGTATACATATTACATTCCCCTTCTTTATCAGAAGTTTCAAGAAGAAATATATATAAACTTTATATATAAACCTCATATATAAACTTTGGATTGCCCCCAGTACCTACCACAATGCCACCCACCAAAGATTGCATTTTGCTTTATATTTAATTAGATAGATTTGAAGAATCAGTTTGAGCCAGTGGATTCACACATGATGTCACATATGTCCATATAACATTGACACCAGGTCAGGTGATGGACCTGTGATTCAAAGGTTTAACACTGTGTGATATGTAAGTGGGAGGAAATTCTCTAAGGATTCTATTGGAAAATAATGGAACTAGTGACTTAAATGTGGGAATTCACAGAAAAGTATCAGTTCAATAAATAGCCAGTATAACATTTATTAGATAATGGCCTATTCAAAAGCAAAATAAATGTTTTTCTAATATTTTAGATGAAAATGTTTTCTTTTTTAAGGTATTTATTTAGGTATTTGTTTGTTGAATTGTTACAGATACAGAAAATAAACACAGCATTTGACCTGAACACAACTTTTTATTCTTCTGCTGTTTATTAGCTAAAATGTGAACCTTACTCGGAGCCTGAATTTTTCTATTTTTATTTTCCTCTTTTGTTTCCAATTCTTTCCCCTCTTTGGTCAATCAAAATATGGCATACATTTTTGGCATTTCTTGGTCCATTTTCCACTTCCCCCTTTTACTGACTACCCCTTTCTCTCATATGTCTAAAGAGATATAAGTAAAAAAGTAGATTAAGAAAATGTTTTGCATTTTTGTCTATGTATGGATTTTAGAAGTGACTGTAAAAAGACTTGTATCATTTTAAATATCAGAGGACAAGAATGAACCCTTCTTTTTTCACTAGGAAGATCACTAGGGTTATTATGCAGAGAACCAAATCTGGCCTTCTTCCTCTTTGTTTCTTTGATCTTCTATAGTGTTGGAGGTTGGGGGTGGAGAGGGGGAATGAGCTGCCCTTTGGAGGCCCTAGTTGTTCCCCAGCTTGGACATTTGCCTGGGCAGTTTGTGTGGAAATCCACACTAACATCCCTCCTGACCTCCTCTAGGCTTTGAGAAGATGTATGTTGTTATAGCTCAGAGTTCACCCCTTCCCCAGGGACTCAGGCAGGGAAACCGGACTTCACAGAGGTACTTTGGAAAAAAAATACTTTTTACTTCCTTGCTTCTCTTTGATAATGGAAAATTTCTGGGAGAAATGTTTTTGGTATCTGGGGTGGCATATGGGGAAATAATTGTAGTGTGAAAAAATAGAGAGTGTAAATAGGATTGTAAAAACAAGCAAACATTGGATTGAAAATTAGGAGAACAGATCTTTATTCCCAGCTCTGTCCCTATTTCTTATGGGACCCAAATCAAATCATTTCCCTTCCTTGGGGCAAAGTCTCTTGATCTGCGAAATGAGAGCATTGGACCAGGTGATTTTCGAGGTTCTTTCCAATCAATTAATGATTTTAGTATTCTTTATTAAACTTGCCATGCAACTATTTACTTTGAAATAAATGAAAGTTAATATCTAACATGGCATAAAAACTTTTCAAGTACCCCTTCTGAGTCTCTATAAGGATTTTTTGGTGCTACAGTCCCATTATTATTTTTAATGTAACAAAGTACTGGTCAATGATCACAGTCCTTATGAATATGCATGGAATGCTCAGCGGATGCAATGCCCATAGGATTGTAAGGGTTAAAAATAGGAGTTCAACAAAACTGAGGAGAGCAGTTGAATAAAAACACTTAGTTTAATTTGAGAAATACAGATAGAAAATAAAAAAAGAGGAAAGAGAGATTATTATTCTAATACCCTATGACTATACCTAAATTTCCTAATACTATCTAAAATTTCTAATAACCTACCTGTAACTCTCTTCTGAGGACAGTTTCTTCTTGCCTGGTAAACACCAGGTCTACTCTAACCTACTTGATCTAGAAATGATTCACAAACTACCTAACTTCCTAAATAATTGATAACCATCACCTACTCACTCCTTCAATCAGTTTCTATCACTCAACTTTCAGTAGTGAATTGTCACTAGCCCTTGACTCAGAGACAGACCTCCTTCTCTCTCAAGATCCAGAGGCAAAAGCCCCTAAATGTCAGTGCTGCTTCCTTTTCACTCTCCTGTTCTCCCTGGTAATGGAATCTTTAGTCTAGGCTCACTCCTGTCGGTTGGTTCTGATCTCCTTAGAAATCCTGCTTTCTTGCCTCTTAAGGAGACAGAGGGAAAGATTAAGAAAATCCCTTTAATATGAACTTTAGAGGAGGTTAGACATTATAAAAATACATTTGATTGGTGTATTTTTGTTTATAAATTGCAATTATTTCTGGATATATCATATCTTCTTCCCTTTCCTCCAAGTCAAATCCTTGTCTTTTAAGTAAAAATATCTTATATAATAACTTTGCCTGACAATTCATGCATCATGTGTCCAGAGGAGGTTCTCATCTCTCCATCCAAGGTAGGAAGGTATGCTTTACTAACAATTCTCCAGGACCATAACTGTTTTTAAAAAAAAATTAAACTGAATTTAGCTTCCTTTTTGTTGTCTTTTGGGGGCAGTAAGAGGCTCAATGGACAGAATTCTGGGAGTGAAATAAGGAATATTTATTAGATCTGACCTGAGACACTGACTAGTTCTGTGTTCCTATTTGCTTCAATTTTCTCATTTGCAAAATGAATTTGAGGATGAATGACAAACCATTCCAAGTATCTTTGCCAAAAAATCCTCAAATGGTAAATGACCTCAGCAAGACAGTATATAATAAACCCAAAGATCCCAGATATTGGAACAAGAACCCACTACGACAAAAACTGCTGAAAAAAATTAAAAACAGTTTGGGAAAAATTAGGTTTAGATAAAACACCTCACACCCTATACCAAGATAAATTCAAAATGGATAAATGACAAATATAAATAGAGAAATTATAAATAAATTAGGTGAACACAGAAAAGTGTATCTGTCAGATCCATGGGAAAGGAAAGAATTTAAGAACAAGCAAGAGACAGAGAACATTACAATATGAAAAAATGAATAATTTTGATTATATTAAATTAAAAAGTTTTTGTACAGACAAAAGCAAAGCAATCACAATTAGAAGGAAAGCAACAAACTGGGAAAATGTTTTTATAACAGGCTTCTCTAATAGAGGTCTAATTTCTCAAATATACAAAGAACTAAGTCAAATTTATAAGAAATCAAATCATTCCTCAACTGACATAAATGGTCAGGGGATATGAATAGGCAGTTTTCAGATGAAGAAATCAAAGTGATCTTTTAATTTACATTATTGTAATTACTGTGCCCATTTATCTGTTTCCTTTTCTAAAGTTACAGTTCTCTTTATATATGTTTTCTGAATCTGCTCTATTAGCTTGGAATTATTTTATTAAGAAAGGGCTTTGCTAGGATTGTCATAAGTAATGACGGGCTAACAATCCTTTTTTAACCTGTTAATATACCATTAGTAAAAGAGTCTCTTTTCTCTTTAGTGTTGTTAATAGAAATGGAAAAAATGTAAAGTTAAACAGCATAGTATACAATATGGACTCGTAGGATTGGAGGGTGTCCACTCTTTGTTTTTCTGTAAAGCCTAGAAAGGTCCAAGTCATAGTCTCCCCTCCATCTCCTATACTCCTCAGCTTAACTGAAGTACTCATTATTCAATTCCAGTCAATAAACACTTACTAAGGGCTTACTGGAATACAAATGCAAGTAGAAAAATTTAGTCCATTGTCCTCAAGGGCCTTACATTCTAATGGGAGAAAACTACACTAAAAAAGGGGCAGGGAAGGAGGGCAGAGGGAGCCTAGAGAGGAATGAAGGCCTGGGCATCATCCTTCAAATGGGGGGACTTTTAGAATCTACCCAGAGGAAGGGGCCAAAAAGGAGAATAGCACTTCAGTGTAATAAGTCTAGGAGTACAGTGAGCTTCCATAGTAAAGAGAAATCTATCATTCACCATAGGAATTCCTGTGACTTTGGCAAATGATTCAACTGTTCAAGACAATACACTTAAATTCAACAGTTAATTGTGGACTTTCTGGCATTGTTCTATATATAGGGTAAGAGTTCAAATACAAAGTTTATATGTTAAATGATTCTTCCCTTATGGAGTTTCTGATTTAGAAGGGGAATATGAGACAGACATTTTTGATGACTGATAAAGAGATACAAATAAAGACCAAGTGAGTACTCAAGAAGGAAATCCCATTTTCTCCTAGGGAGATCAAAGAAATATCAATAAAAGATATATTTTAGATATGTCTTAGAGGGTGCATAGACTCAAGTAGAAATGTGAAGGAGAGGACATTCTAGAAATAGGGAATGATGTTAGTAAAGGCACAAAAGTAGAGTATTCTTTAGAGGGAGTGATTAATGCATACTCTACTTGGCTTGGAGAATAAAGAACATAGAGGGAGAGTGTGAGACAAGCATTTCTAAGCTTTACAGAAAAATAAACAAAAGTGGAATCACACTTAGATCTTTCAAGCATTTGCTTATGTTTCCTCTTCTATCTCCTCTGTATTTTGTATTTTTGCTCCATAAAATGTGTCCAAAGTTGCCCACTTCTTGTTTTTCCTGTTGTTTTGAGGCTTTTTTGCTTCTGTGCTGTTTGCCATCTCTATCTGAGTGAGGGGGGCTGGCTCTTCTGTTATCTGTCTGGTGTTCAGTGGCTTTAGCCCTAGGCAAATTGTCTGTCTTCCCCAGAAAGCCCGGAATTGCTGGTGTTTCAGTGTTTCGGTGTTACTACCCTCCTCAATTCCCTCCTGATGCTTCTCTGTTGCCTAACTTCTATGCTCTGCGCCTGGCTTGACACTCTCAGATGTATTTCAATGCCTTTGCTGGCCAGAGGAGCCTGCACTCTGAGGGGGAGGGGCTCTGAGGGCTGGTGATAGGATTAACCTCAGACTGAGTATGCCCTGAGGCAGGGACCTTCTGTGAGACTCAGATGGAAAGATCTGGTCAGGGGGCTACAGGCTCCCCCACCTTTCTCCCCCTCCCCCTGTCTCTCTCTGTTTCCCTGCTGTCTGGGTGCCCCCGCAACTGGGTTAGGTTGTTTTCAGGATGTGGCCTTCAGAATAGCCGGATCCCGAGGCCCTTTTGACTGCCCTGAGGTTCCTGCGGCTGCCTTGGATTCAGCGCTCTGGGTTGGGGGGGATGGGTCCTGGGACCTTCCTTTTGCCTACCCCTTAGATCCGAGTGATCTCGGATTCTGACTTTTGGGGGGTGGTATCTTTTGATCCAGGTCCAGGAGGAGTGTTCCCGGGGTCTATTCTGTTGTTTGTTTTGAATTTCGGTGCCCCAGGAGCATTCAGTTTGAGATCAGTAAGGAAGGGTTTCTGGAGCTCCGAACTTTAGCTTTCTCTAAGCTGCCATCTTGACCGGAAGTCCACTTAGATCTTTCAAATCCCTCTTGAATATGAACCTTTTCACATGCTCACCTTTTTTAGTGGGTAGGCCTGGCAAGATCAGGAAAATATGAGTTCAAATCTGACCTCAGACACTAGCCGTGCGACCTTGGGCAAATCATTTAACCTCTGTTTGCCTCACTTTCCTCATCTGTAAAATGATAATAATAATTGAATACCTTCCAAGGTGGTTGTGAAGATCAAATGAGATAATATTTGTAAGCACCAATGCCTGGCACATAGTAGGTGCTATGTAAATGTTAGTTATTGTTAGAATTATCTTTCTCTTTCCCCCCCAGTCCTTGGTGATTTTTCTGGTGTGTTTAAATGAAGGCATTTTACCCCACATAGAACAAATCCCTAAACCTTGCCCTTTGTATGTTTTCTTTTAGCACATGCAGAATGTTTTTATTTGAAACCATAAGCCCTTCTCTGTTAGAGGTTAGTTAGGGTCACAGGCACAGGATTTCAAGTTTCCATGCAAGTGTAAGTTAACACTTTGGGTAGCAGCAGTCAGTCCAGATCAGCTGTGACTATGTGTTCTGAGACTTCTCCTGGGACTGACACAACCTCTGTGGCCTGGCCTTGTTTTTATCGCTGCCAAGAGGAGGCAATTAGCTAGGAATGTTTGGTGTGAGAAGAATTGAGGGCAGGAGAATTACAGGCTACTCTGACTTTAGCTTTTGAGCATAATGCCTTGGAAACTACTTATCCCTCCAAGGCTATTGGGAAGGAAAGATTTAAACTGTATGCCATAAAGTTGTTGTACAAATGGTAATTACTATTATCATTTAGCCTAATCTAAACTCAAGCTAATAAAATTAATATCATATTGAATGTATCCTGCTGCTGCTGGCCATTCCTATAGAGTCCTGGGTGATGTATGAGGCAATGTAGTGCTGATAATATAGATAGTATGTCTCCTGGAATTCAGCAGATCAGAGTTGAAATCTCTACCTAGATGTTTGGTCTCAAGTGAGTTAACTTCTTCATCTTTGAAAAGATAGTTGGCTTCCATGCTTTAACTAAATAATGAAGAAGATAAGTGTGAGGTGGGGGAGCAATAATGATTGAAATCAATAAATTGGAGAAATGAATAGCAGATTTGTACTAATTAATGGCAGGTCATTGTAGTAGTAGAAGTAGATTAGATATAGCGAGCTGGTACACTTTCTTCATTCAGTGCTTACATCAATATTTTGCCTTAAGCTATATAATTAGTTCAGTTATCCACTATTACATATTTAGATGTGTATCTATTTGTAGATATATAACATTTACATAGGAGAAAAAACTCATTGTTGTTCAGACCTGCCCAACTCACCAAAACCGCCTTTTGGGTTTTTGTGGCAAAGATACTTTAGTGGTTTGCCATTTCCTTCTCCATATCATTTTACAGATGAGGAAATGGAGACAAATAGGGTTAAGTAACTTGCCCAAGTCATAGAACTAGTGCCCGAGGCCAGATTTGAACTCAGGAAGATGAGTATTTCTGACTTCACACCCAGGATTCTATAGGAATAGCCAGCTGCACCACCTAGCTGCCCAAGAGAGATAGCATAGCATAATAAATACAATATAAGACCGAATAAAGACAATCTATGAGCCCCTTTTCAGATATTTACTAGCACTGTGCAAGATACTTAACCTTTCTGCCTGAGTTTACTTCTTTGTAAAATGGTGAAAATATAGCTTGTCTCACTTACTTCTTGTGAAGATCAAATAATTTACTGTAAGATAAAGTCTTAGAAAACCTTAAAGCAGGTCAGGGCATGTTGTTGCATTCCTATAATCTGGTGACCAGGTAGATTGACGCTGGTGGATCTCTTGAGCTCAGGAGTTCTGAGCTGTACTAGATCTAAATCTGATTGCATGTTCACACTAATGAGCCCCCAGGAATGGAGGGAGGGAAATTAGGATGGGAAAACTAGTCTAGATTGGAAACTGAGCAGATTGAAGTTCCCATCCCATCAGTAGCAGACTTAGTCCTGTGAATGGCCATTACTCTCTTCTAGCCTGGGTCAGATAGACTCATACTCAAAAAACCCCTTCCAAGTTGGAATGCACATCAAAAAATATGATTTTTCACTCTAGTTTATGTGGGTTTTTATTTTGGGTTTGGGTTTTATATGATTATTCCCTTACAAAAATTAACAATATGGTAATATGTTTTGCACGATAATACATGTATAACCCAGATCAAATTACTTTCCAGCAATAGGGATGGGGGCAGAAAGAAGAGGGAGACAATTTGGATCATATAAATTTGGAAAACATATGTGGAAATTTGTTATTACATGGAAAATTAAAATATCTTTATAAAAAAGAACTATAAAAATCCCCTCTAAAACAAAACCAAAACTAAAATATCAACCTAAAACACCACATAAATATAACCTATTTTCCTTCTTATTATTCTTGTTGTACTTCTTAACTTGAGAAGTTTCACTTCTTCTCTCTGGACCTCAATTTTCAGTCATCATCAAATGATCTCTAAGTGTTCATTTATACGAAATCATTTCTGAAGTTCCCTCCAGCTCTAAATCTATGATCTTATGTTATTTCTTTTGATATGATAGATCTAACATACAGATATACTAGCACACAGACTCTAAAAAATTACCCATGTTATGAAGTATTGAGAACAAGGGGAATGTTATACAAAGTAATAGCAAGAATGTAAGATGATCAATTGTGAATAACTTAACTATTATTAGCAATGCAAAGATCCAGGGCAACTCCAAGGGACTCAATAGAAAAGGCTATTCACCACCAAAGAAGGAATTAATGAAATCTTCATGCAGACTGAAGCAGACCATTTTTACTTTATCTTTTTCATGAGTTTTTTTCTTGTACAACAGTATGTGTGTTCTTTTAAAACATGAAGAACATGGAAATATATATTACATGGTAGTATGTGTATAAACTATATTATGTTACCTGTTGTCTCTGGAAGGGGAAAATGGAGGGAGGAAGGAGAGAAACTGGATGGAAAAATGTCAGAAATGATTATTAAATATTGAATTGATATGTATCTGGAAATATATATGTACACACACACACACACACATATATATAATCTATGTAGTTTTGGAATGGCTTTCATCAAGAAACAAAATGCAAGGTTATATCTTGCTTCTTAAGACGCTGGGTTTCTTGAACACACAGCTGGTGATGAGTATAACAGTTTCTCTTCAGGTCATCCTCTACCTACCTGCTCAAGTGATATTTCTAAAGCACAAATATGACTTAGTCTCTCTCCTGCTTGAAAAGTTCCCCTAATTCCCTGTTGTGTTCAGGGTAAAATATATAAATCTCTGCTTTGCTTTCAAAGTCTCTCATAGTTTTGGCTTCAGCCCATCTTTCCAGACATTACACATTTATTCTCTTTGTTCACTCTGTGTACCATCCAAACTGTCCAATGGTTATTTTTCATTTAACAGAATTCATTTGCCATTTATTTACTTGGACCATATTCCTTCTTCTCCCTGCCTTTTAAAAAAACACTTACCTTCTGTCTTAGAATCAGTACTATGTACTGGTTCCAAAGTAGAAGAGAATAAAGGCTAGGCAAAGGGGCTAAGTGACCTGTACAGGGTCACAAAGCTAGGAAGTGTCTGAGACCAGATTTGACCCTAGGACCTCTTGTCTCTTGGCCTGGATCTAAATCCATTCGACTACCTAGTTGCCTCTCCCTTCTATGTTTTAGAATCTGGATCTTACTCCAGAGTTTAGCTCAATTGCTTCTTATGAGATGCAACATTTCCTGTTCTCTCCAGTAATACCCCCTTAAAATTACTTGGTATATAATTTGCATAAAATTTGCATTTACAAACATTACATAAATGTTAGGTGGTATGAACGGAGGGATGATTTTGTTTTTGTCTTTGCATCTTTGGTGCCTAGCATCGAATATAGCAAAATTGTTTTTCATACATGTTCAACTCTTCATGATTCCATTTAGGACTTTCTTGGCAAAGGTTCTAGAATGGTTTGCTTTGTCCTTATCTGACTCATTTTATAGATGAGGAAACTGAGACAGAGTTAAGTGACTTGCCCAGGGTCACACAGAAAGTGTCTAAGTCTGCATTTGAACTTAGTAAGAGGAATACATAGTAAACACTCAAATGCAAATTTGAATGGATTTGACATTTAGTACTTCATGACTGTAAGTGTCAGATTCGACCTATGAAGTAGATTAATCAATTAACAAGCATTTAACTAAGTTGCTATCATGTGTGAGGCATTGTACTAGGCATTATAAATACCAAGACAAAATGGAAGTTTCTGTTATCTACAAGCTTATATTTCATTGGTAGAGAAAATGATACAATCATAAATATGTACAAGACATAAAAACATGTTAAGTAGATAGATTAATGTTATTACCACTGCTTTAGAGAGATATTTCTAAACTCTGTGAGCAAAAGAGCTTATTTTTTATTAATTGATTAATTTTGTTGAGTTGAATTGAGAAAACCAAAGCTCAGCCAATTTAATCAACTAGCCAATGTCATCTAGATGTCATTGCTCCTAGGGTCTTTTAATATTGATTTGTTTAGATAGCCTGGAAAAAGTAGAGACTTCCTAGCTGTTTTAGCAGTTGCATGACATTTTATTATCCAGGCATATTTTGATGACCATAGATGATGTGACTGTAAAATAATGAAACCAAATTCCCACGCCTTCACCAATTAGGCTCACTATTTTTTAGGAGGCTCTTCTATCCTGTTGTATAAATGCTCAGCTTTAAACAGACCATAGGACATTTTTCTTATTCTTCTGCTATTGGAATGGAATTCTGGTGTGAAGGAGAAAACAACATTGGAGTGAAATCTCTTGGACCTTTCTGACTTCAAAGCAGTTTCCTCAGTGATGGATTATGGATCAGTGACAGGTCTAAAATAATTCCAGGGACTCTAATAATTGGAATCATTCCCTTTCTGAGTAAATTCATGTCTAATGATAAAGAACTAAAAAAAATACTCACCCAAAACAAACAAACCAAAGTGACTTTTGGTAGTTGCCTCAGAAGTTGGCATTTTTTCAGCAGACAAGTAGTGTTTTCAAGATTTTCTCCAAGTAACTGATAGCCATTAGTTGAGAACATAATAAATATTATGAAGAATATGAAGAATAAAGAAAGAAGTCTGACCAGCTAGAGTCCTCTGAGAGTTTTCATTTGACTTCAATCGAGGGGAATTTTTTAAACAAATAAAGCAAATGTTAAAATTGAAGGGACACAGTTACAATGAAATAACTTGTGTTTAAGGACCTTGGGTTGGAGAAATCTACCCTGTTCTATGAGCTTGGTCAAACATTAGAGGTATCAAGATCATCCACTATGGCTCACACCATCTTTTTTAGTCTTGACTTTTCTTTTTATCTTGGTGCTAGAGTTTGATGACTCTGGGACAAAGAGACTGATAACTTTGGGAAACTGTCTCATTTAAATCCAATTTATGCAAGTTTCAAGACATCACTTTTAGGATAGCCTTGATCTTCTTTAAAAAGAAAGGACTGACAATAATAACACATTCCAGGGTTGTTGTGAGTATCAAATGAAATAATATTTATAAATTTGTAAATATTTGCATAGAGATTAGCATCTAGTGCATAGTGCCTAGCCAATTATAGATGCTTAATAAAGGCTTCTTTCTTTTCTTCTTTCTTGAATTCATTTGTCCTGTAATGGTTCTTAATGTATTTAGCCTGTTCTCACTCTGTATCCTCATGGCTAAAGACTGTACACATAAGTTTTAAGTCATGTAAGGTAAGAAGAGTGAGAGTATGTGTTAGTATAAATTATATGTCATTTTGGATTGTTGATATTTCTACTTCCTTTCTCTGTCAAGGAAAATTAACATTTGGTTTTATAAGAATTATGCTCTGACTGTCATTTTGATGAAGATAATGAGAGATGAAATTCACATGTAATTCTGGAATATTCACTTAAAAAATCTCCAAACACTTGCATATCACTCACTCAATTGTATTATTAGAAGTAATAGAACCTTAACAACCTTGGTGGGCTGTGATCTATTTTTAAATAAAGCTGACACTGAACATATTTTAGGAATTATATTTCAAGGAGACTGTCAGAAGACAATTCCTTCAGGATTTATAATTTTATTCTGTGAGTAGGAAGATTGATGCTGATGTATGTAAGGAGAGAAACTGTTGAGAATTTTCAGATCATGACAAATCAAAAAAGTCCAAGTCAATATCAGTGATATTTACTAACTGTGTGATCAGAAGAAAATTACTAAATGCCTATAAATCTCAACTTTTATCAGCTGTAAAAGATAATATTCAATTACAATCAATTCAATACAGTTGTCCTTCTAATCTTGGTTGTGTTAGTTTTATTTGTAGAAGCCTTTTCTAATTTAACATATTTAATATTACCCATTTCCATCTCATGATGCTTTTGAGTTCTTATTTATACATAAATTGTTCTGTCTATAAAACTTATAGTTAATATATTCCCTGCTCTAATTTGCTAATATCTCTTTATTCCCTAGGTCATGTATCCATTTTGATTTTTTCTTGGTAAGTGGTATAAGTTATTGGACTATATCTAGTTCCTGCCAGACTGTTTTCCAGTTTTCCCAATAATTTTTACCAAATAGTGAATTCTTATCCCCCAAGCTTAGATCTTTACTTTTGTCAAATGCAAGGCTAGTATAATATTTTATAATTGTTGTTGTATATATGCCCATTCTGTTCCACTGATCTACTTTTCTATTTCTTAGCCAGTACCAGATAGTTCTGATAAAGACTTTTTTCTAATATAGTTCAAATTCTAAATCTCCTTCCTTTACATTCTTTTCTTGAATTAATTTGATATTCTTGGTCTTTTGTTTTTTCTAAATGATTTTTTCAGTGAAATAACTCAACAAAATAATTTTTGGTAATTTAATTGAAATATCATTTAATAATTAGATTAGTTTAGGTAAGATCATTTTAATTATGTTGATTCTGCCTATTTGTGAGAAATTAATATTTTCCAATTATTTAAATCTGATTTTTCTTGTATAAAATATGCTTTATATTTATATTCATGTAGTTTCTATGTTTGTTTTGGCAGATATAACTCCAAGTATTTTATTCTATCTTTGGTTATTTCAAATGGATTATCCATTACTATTTTGTTTTAAAGGAGATTGCTAGAAATGCTGATGATTTATGTAAGTTTATTTTATATATTTCTTCTTTGCTAAATTGTTGACAGTTTCAACTAATTTTTTAGTTAAATCTCTTGGATTTTCTACCTATCATCTTATTGTCTGCAAAAATATGATGTCTACATCATATTGCCTTATTCCTTTGATTTTTTCTTCTTATTGCTATTGCTAGCATTTCTAATACAATATTAAATGATATTGGTGATAATGATATCCTTGTTTCATTCCAGACCTTATAAGGAAGGCTTCTAACTTATTCCCATTACAGATAATGTTTGCTGATGATTTTGAGTATATATTTCTATACACAATACACAGGGTTGTTCTGAGGATCAAGGGAGATAATTTATGTTTGGTTATTTTTTACAGCATTAAATAAATACTAAGTATATTTTCAATTGCACTTAATCACCGTTGATGCAGTTTTACCATTATCTCTCCATTGATGACTCTTCTTGTTTAATTCCTGAATTATTCCTTTTTTCATTCAAATAAGTATAATTTCTCTCCAAATTTAGAATCCATTAAAAGAGTAAACTCCAGAGATTATGCTGGGTATTTTACCAGGGACAATCTCACCACTATTAAATTGATGATCAACTTAAAAGAGAATCAAGTTATGGAAGCATGCCAAGAAACTTTCTGATACAATATAATTATGAATTCTGGGCTGCAAATTATGAAAGCATCCTTGATTGTTCATTAATAGTTAATACCAATGGAATCTTAATTCCATATCCTTTTTAGAGGGAGGGGAAGGGGAATTACATCAATTTCTTCTGGGCTACTATGAGATTTTTGTGTTTTACATTTTCTTTGGAGTGAAATAAAGGTTGTGTTGTATCTGAAAAAAGAGTTTCAAGGTAACAAGGTATACAAGGTATATTCAAGGTTCAAGGTAACAGTTATAATTTGAAGAAGATCTTAGATTTTTTTTCTACTTGACTTCAAAAGGTAGAATTAGGAGAAATGGATGAAAGTAGCAAAGAAGCACATTTAGGCTCAAAGTAAGCCAGGGGTTCTTAAATTAATGTCTATAAAATTATTTTTAAATATCTTGATAATGCTGTTTCAACCTAAGTGGTTTCCTTTGTAACAATATACATTTAAAAACTTTATTTTTTGTAACCACATATATTTGTAACTATGTATTTTATTTTAAGCCTTTAAAAACATTGCTCTGAGAAAGAGTCTATAGATTTTAACAGACTGCCAAAGGGGTCCAAGACTCCCCCAGAGGTTAGAGACCCTTCATATAAGGAGGCAAAAAGATTTCTCAACAATTAGGACTATTTCAAAGTAGAACGAATTGCCTTGAGTTGAAGAGGGAATGGGAATGGGTTCTTCTTCATTGGAAGTTCTCAAAGCTGGATGATGATTCATTGGGTGTGCCATAGAGAGAGTTCTTGATTGGATGTAAATTAAACAAGATGGCTTCTTGTGCTACCTTCCAATTTGGAGATTCTGTAATTCTCTGGAATTTATCATTGACATATAAGGATGTCAGGATCCAGTACAATTAGAGAGTTAAAGAGTCAGCAATAAAGAAAGGAGCTGGAAGAGTGGTTTGTTGTGGTTTAGAACAAGCTGAAGGTTTAAGAGGCAGGAAATCAATAAGGTGATGAAAATGATCAGACCACAGAGGTCAAGGAAGGTAAAAAATCAGAACTATAGAACACTGGGTCATTCTAAGTACAATACTCACAAATAAAATACTCTAGTAAGGTTCTTTGCCCTCTATTTTTTCTTTTTCATATCATGTGTGATATGTGTTCTCAGAATCTAGCTGGCTATGCAAGTACAAGAAAGGGCATAAACAGCTGTGGACAGAACCCTGGTAGTGGTCTTTACCATTTGTGAACTTATCCAATACTATTGAATGAAGGAAGCTCATTTCTTTTAGTCCATTTTGACTAAGTTGTTTTGTTTTTTGTTTTTTGAATATCACTGGATAAAAGTATGTCTTTGTCTATGTTCTAACAAAACCCACTGAAAAGTGAAAACTAATTTACAATACATCAAACTTCTAGATATGACTGTGTCTTTTATAAAAAGAGCAGGGCATCTGAGAGTCAGGAGGCCTACATTAGGTTCTAGTCCTTACTCACTTCTTCATATAGCAGTGGAGCTTTATGGAATGGAGTGAAAATAAATTTGGTGCTCTAAAACCAGAAGACCTGGGTTTGAATTCTGCCTCTGCTATTTAAGTGTCAGAATGATCCTGGACAAAGCACTCACATTTATAAGTCATGTTGTCCTTATCTGTAAAACGAGAGTTGAACTAGATATTTAAAATTGATTTTATTTTTAAAAATTTATTTGTTTAATTAATTAATTTAAAATATATTTCCATGGTTACATGATTCTTGTTCTTTTCCTCCCCTCCTCCTACCCACCTCCCATAGCCAATGAGTAATTCCACTGGGTTTTACATGTGTCATTGATCAAGACCTAATTCCATATTATTAATATTTGTATTAGAGTGATCATTTAGAGTCTAACTCCCCAATCATATCCCCATTAAACCATGTGATCAATCATATAATTTTCTTCTGGGTTTCCCCTCTCACAGTTCTTTCTCTAGACATGGATAGTGTTCTCATAAGTCTCTCCAGAATTGTCCTGGATTATTGCATTGCTGCTAGTAGAGAAGTCCATTACATTCAATTGTGCCACAGTGTGTCAGTCTCTGTGTACAATGTTCTGGTTCTGCTCCTTTTGCTTTGCATCAGTTTCTGGAGGTTGTTCAAGTTCACATGGAATCCCTTCAGTTTATTATTCCTTTTAGCACAATAGTATTCCATCACCAACAGATACCACAATTTGTTCAGTCATTCCCCAATCAATGGACACACCCTCATTTTCCAGTTTTTTGCCACTACAAAGAGTGCAGCATTAAATATTTTTGTACATATATTTTTTTCCCTGTTATCTCTTTGGGTTACAAAACCAATAGTGATATAGCTGGATCAAAGGATAAGCAGTCTTAGGTTTTATTTTTTTGTTTCTGGAATCTTCACATTTATTAGGAGTTTTAAAATTAACTTTACTTTTTTATTTTTAATATAATGATCTTCACAAAATAGATTTCATTACACAAAAAACAAAAAAGGTGATTGTATGTGCATCATTAAGTTCTTTTAATGTCATTTGCTTTTTAAGGGAATATATACACTTTAACAAGGTGGTAACAAAATTGCTTTGAAATTCTTATGGACGTGGGTTCCATTTTTAAATGTTCTAACAATCCTTTTGTTTTTAAAAAAACTATCATTATTCACAAACTCACAGCAACCCAACAGAAGTTTCCTTTGAATAAATATCTGTAGTTGGGCAAAATAAACTAACAAAATGTCTAAAAATGAATTTCTCATTGTATACCTTGTCTGTCACCTCTCTGAAAAGGGATGGGTGGCATACTTTGCCAGTTTTCTGAATTATAATTGGTCATTGCTTTGACAGGTTGAGCTATGAAGCTGAGTGATACCTGTGTTTTCTAGGAACTGGATGAAGTTCATTTCAGTCCCATCCTAAGGCCCCATCTTTGTAATTTTTCAGTTAGCCTTATGACCAGGTACCTCTGATACCCTTATCAGTGACTATGATCTCAAGATGCAGTTAGACCCAATAAATTCATACATTCCTAAGAGACAGTGAGGGGGTGAATCTGATCCCTTGTGTACTTATGCCCATCTTCATTAATGTAATCTTTTGTAATTTCCTAAAACTATGATGTTGCCAATCTCATAACTAATGATGTGATTTTGTCCTCCGCTTATAAAAGTATATTGTACTTCCTATTCAAGGTCTTTTGGATACTGGAAGGGCCAAGAGATACACTTTACTGGTAGATAGCTCCACCATTAATAAAACAACTTTGCTCAGTGAAGCCTACCTTGACTTACCCATTTGGCCATAAATTCTACTATAACTGTTACATGTGTAAAGTCTCTCAATCATAAGTCTTCTCTATAGCAGGAATTATATGGTTCATATTAAGATCTGTGCTTTAAAGGGCTTTTCATATTGATAAAAAGCAAATTTTCTCTAATATAGATGGAAGAAGAACAAAGTATTTGTCTAGAAAAACTAGCCCTCACTTATTATCCATCAAGTTTCTCTCCAATGTGAACTCTTATGCTGAGTAAGACACATTCTCAATTGAAAGGACCTTTCATATTCATTAGGTTGCTCTCTAGTAACAATTATCTCACATAAAAATAAGGAAAACTTGTGTATTTTCATCACATTCATAAAGTTTATCTTCAGTATGAAACATCTGATGTTGAATAAACTGTAGCATCACCCTGAAGACTTTCCCACACTCATGTTTATTTAGTATCTCTTATGTGAATTTCCTGGATAGTAAATAAATGCTATGTTCTAAGAAAGTATTCTGGCATTAAATGAATTCAGGTTTCTCTCCAGTATGAGTTTTTTTTTCAATATGATGCACATTAATGTTTCCTCTTTTCCTAAAGATCTGAAGACATTTGTTACATTTGTAAGGTTTTTCTCTAAAGTTAATTTTGTGATATACAGTAACTTTTAAGCATAGGTAAAATGCCTTCTCACAATCATTACAGCTGTAAGATATTTCCATGATCAATTCTTGAAAGCAAATGTGGCATGATGGATAGTCTTTTTGAGAATAATCAGGAAGACTTGGTTGCAAGTACCACCTCTGACACATAATTGTGTCATCCTTGGCAAGTCACTTTACCTTCTCAGGGTAACTCTCACATTATATGCTGCAAAGAAGGTACAAAACCTAATTTTGGAGAAAATTTCCTCATTTAGGAGTTTCTGATACCAATGAAACAAGTCCAGTTCCTATGCCTATCTCATGAGTTTTCTAAAGTTTTCTTTCTGGCTAATCTTGCCACATTATTTACATTTTAAAGAACTTTCCCCAAAATGAATACTATGAGGTACACCAAATAGCTAAGAATGCCTATCCACCCTCAATATATATATATATATATATATATATATATATATAGTTTCTCTACAGGATGAATTGGCTAATGTCAGCTGAAGATCTAAGAACTGAAAGGGAAGCCCCCCCTATTTATAGAATATCTTTCAAGTATGAATTCTCTGATGCTGAATAAGAATTGAGCTCTGGTCAAATTACTTTTCATGTTCATTAAGTTGCTCTTTAGTATGAATTGTCTGATGTGTAATAAGATGTGGCTTCTGGTGAAAGAACTTCCCACATTCATTACAGGTTTTTTTCCAAGATGAATTCTCTGATGGAGAATAAGTTGTGAGCTCATTTGGAATGCCTTTCCACATTCCTTACATCCAAATGGCTTCTCTCCCATATGACTTCTCTGATGTACAGTAAGATGTGCAGTCTGGCAGAAGAACTTTACACATTCATTACATTTATAAGGTTTTTCTCCAGTGTGAATTCTTTGATGGAGAACAAGCTCGGCATTTTGACAGAATGTCTTCCCACATGCATGACATTCATATCAAGCTTCTCCAAAATGAATCTTCTGATTTAGAGTAAGACTTCTACTCTGGACAAAGACCATCTAACACTCACTACATTCATAGGATTTCTCTCTACGGTATGAACTCTCTGATGTTGAGTGAGGTCTGAGCTCTGGCAGAAGACTTTTTCACATTTACTACATTTATATGGTTTCTCTCTAGTATGAATTCTCTGATGTGAAATAAAATGTGCATTTTGTTGGAAGAACTTCATGCATTCAATACACTTATATGGTTTTTCATTCTCCTATGGAGAGTAAGTTGTGAGCCCATTCAGAATGCCTTTCCACATTCCTTACATTCATAAGGCTTCTCACCAGTGTGACTTCTCTGATGTGCAATAAGATATGCAGTCTGGTGAAAGAACTTCCCACATCCTCTACATTGATAAGGTTTCTCTTCAGTGTGAATTCTTTGATGAAGAATAAGTTCTGTGCTTCAGGAAAAAGCTTTCCCACACTCACTACATTCATGTGGTGTATCTCCAGTGTGAATCTTCTGATGTAGAGTAAGACTTCTATACTGGACAAAGGTCTTCCCACATTCATTGCATTTGTAAGATTGCTCTCCTCTAGTATGAAATCTCTGATGTTGAATAAGGTCTGATTTCTCATAGAAGGTTCTTCTATACTTATTATATTTATATGGTTTATCTTCAATATGAATTCTCTGATGTAGTTGAAGGTTTGTTTTCTGACCAAAGACCTTCCCAATTCATTACATCTATAAGGTTTTTCATTGAGGTGAATTTTCCGATGAAGAGTGAGTTGTGAGCCCATTCAGAATGCCTTTCCACATTCCTTACATTCATAAGACTTCTCGCCAGGGCGATTTCTCTGATGTTCAGTAAGATGTATAGTCTGGTGGAAGAATTTCCCGGATTCATTAGGTTTCTCCTTCTGTGGAAGACCTTCTCACATTCATCACATGTATAAGGTTTCTCTCCAGTATTAATTCTCTAATGTTGAATAAGCTTTGAGCTCTGATGAAAGACCTTCCCACATTCACTACATTCATGAGGTTTCTCTCTAGAATGTATTCTATTATTTTCAATAAGGTCTGAATTGTAACTCAAGGAGTCCCTAAGTCCATGATGCTTAAAAATAATCTTATTCTTTGAAGTAGTTTTATTTTTTTAGGTCTGAATATGAGCTAAAGCTTTTTCTGTAAATATCACATTCATAGAAACTTTTTCCTGTACTTACACTCTGTTGTGGAAATAGCACTGGCCTTGGTATGAAGCTTCTGTTATTTTTATCATATTCATGGCCTTTCATTTCATCAGGTTTGTTTTGAAGGATTTTTATTTGCTGGAACAGTTTTTCCTTACTACTCTGTCTTTCTGAGCTGGTATCAAATCCACAGGCTTCTCTCACCTTGAAGATACAAGCACCCTTCTTTATGAGTCTTTTCTGGGATAAATCTTCCCAAGAGAGGCCCAGCTTTAGAGTTGGCTCCCTGCTTTCAGGCCTAGTCTTGCAATTTTTCCAGTGGGAAGAAAATTTAATCCTTGATCCCTGGAGCACAGCTCCCTGTGGCATCCAAGGCGCTTCCCCACACTCCAACTGCTGGATCACGTGTGGTTTGCAAACCTTGAGTTCCAGGCACACCAGGGTCTGGTAGTTCTCCAGCATCACCTTGCAGTACAGCTCCTTCTGGGCTGGGCCCAGGTGCCCCCACTCATCTGGAGAGAAGTCCACGGTCACATCCCTGAATGTCACAGCACCCTGTTGGGTGCTGGCCACCAGGAACATGGACGCCATTCCCCCTCCTCCTCCTCGAAGTCACTGGGATGGCCAGCTGGCCCCCAGGGGAATGCAGAGGTCCACCAAGACAACAGGGAACAGGAAGTGTAGGCAGTCTTTTAAAGCCATTTGGACATAATTCCAAATTGTATTCCAGAATGGTTGGATCAATTCACAGCTCCACCAGAAGTGTATTAATATCCCAATTTTGCCACATCCCCTCCAACATTTATCACTTTCCTTTGCTGTCATATTAGCCAACCTGCTAGGTTTGAGGTGGTACCTCAGAGTTGTTTTGATTTGCATCTCTCTTATTATAAGAGACAACTTTAGCAAAGTTTCAAGATACAAAATAAACCCACATAAATCATCAGCATTTCTGTATATTTTCACCACAACTCAGCAGCAAGAATTAGAAAGAGAAATCCCATTGAAAACCACCCTTGATAATATAAAATATTTAGGAATCTATTTCCCAAGACAAACACAGGAATCATATAAACACAACTACAAAGCACTTTCCATGCAATTAAGACTAGATGTAAATAATTGGAAAAATATCACTTGCTCCTGGGTAGGATGAGCTAATATAATAAAAATGACCATCCTATCCAAATTAATTTACTGATTTAGTGCCATACATATCAAATATCAAGAAACTTTTTTTTTACTGAATTAGAAAAAACCCTAACAAAATTCATTTGGAAGAACAAAAAAATCAAGAATATCAAGGGAACTAATGAAAAAAAAAATCCATGAAGGGTGGGGTCCTCATAGTACCAGATCTTAAAGCAGTGGTCATCAAAACAATATGTTACAGGCTAAGAGACAGAAGGGAGGATTAATGGAATAGACTTGTGGTAGATGCCCTTAGCAAGATAGTGTACAATAAACCAAAGATCCTAGCTTTTCAGACAAAACCCCACTATTTGACAAAAACTGCTGGGAAAATTGGAAAACAGAATGGGAGAGATTAGGTTTAGATTAACATCTCACACTCTATACCAAGATAAATTCAGATTGGGCAAATGACTTAAATATAAAGAAGGAAACTATAAGTAAATTAGGTGAACATAAAATAGTATATCTATCAGATCTTTGGGAAAGGAAAGTATTTAAGACCAAGCAAGAGATAGAGAACATTATAAGATATGAAACGAATAATTATGATTACATTAAATTAAAAAGTTTTTGTACAAGGAAAACCAATGCAAACAAAATTAGAAGGGAAGCAACAAATTGGGGAAAATCTTTATAACAAAAACCTCTGACAAAGGTCTAATTTCTCAAATTTATAAAGAGCTAAATCAATTGTACAAAAAAATCAATCATCCCCCAATTGATAAATGGGCAAGGGACAGAAACAGGCAATTTTAAGATAAAGAAATCAAAACTATCAATAAGAACATGCTTTTATTCTTAATATATTAAAATTCTATATTATACCCATGTAGTTGATTTAAAAAAATTCATCTGTGGCTAAAATAAAAGAAACAAGAAACTAAGAAAAAGCCAGTTTCCAAATTTTTTATTTCCTTGGCAGCAACATATCATATTTAAAATCAAATTTCATTTAAAAAATCTTGGCTACACAAAATTGTTGGAATATTATCAGAAACCTTTGAAAATTAATAGATTATTTAATGGAAAATATAATGGAAAATTACAGGAATTAGTTGCTAAAAGGAAGGCATTATTTAATGCTGAAATAACTGTTAGGAGGAATGTACACATTTTCCCTTCAAACTGTTTAGAATGGGAGAAGCAAAATATTGGCTCCATTCATTCAACACTTAGTTTAAGTCAGAATAATAGATCTTTGAAGAGGGAGAATGAGTGGGTCATCTTAATAGACTGAAGCTAGAAGGATAATAGATTTAGAGCTGTAATGAAACTTAGAAGTCTTTCATTTTACATATGAAGAACATGAGGCACAGAAATGTCAAGTGACTTGCTTAGGGCCATACAGCTAGGAAATGTCTGATGCTGGATGTGAAGTCAAGTCTTTCTGACTCAATGTCTAGCTCTATGCATTGTACTAGGCAGCTAGGTAGTATAGTTACTTTATATTATTAATAGGGAAATATTGTTATTAGTTCAAAATTTAAAATTCCCTCCCTCCGATATCCACCAAATCTAGAGTGAAGAGGTACCATTTCCTGCTAATCTTGAATCGTAAATAATTTCAGGTTTGAGACAGTTGAAGAAAGTCATTTCTTCTGATCTGACTCAAAAGAAAGTAGTTGGAAAGTCTTATTTATATAAGCATTTAAACTATTTTTTCCCTCTCTCTACTCTTTTCTCTGGCAGCTGTATGTTAAGAAGTGGGTGTGTATGGGAGATACAAGCATTTATTAAACATCTACTATGTGCCATGCATTGTCCAAAGCTCGTGTTAGCAAACTTATGGCACACGTGCTGGTGGGGGCTGCTCCTTTCCCCCTTTCCACCATGCCCCAGGATATTTTTTCACATTGCCTGCCCCTTTCCCAACCAGCCCAATGGGAGCACTTCCTCCCTTTTCTTTCTAGGTAAGGGGACAGCTCACATGCACCATAAGGGTGCAGTTTGGGAACTCAGTCTCCAAAAAGTTTGTGATCACTGTCCTAAGCACTTTACATATAATATTTCAGCTTTGTTCCTCTTCTCTAATGAATAAAGAAGCAAGCTATAGGTTTCCTTTCCTTCTCATTTTTTGTTGTTTTTCTTTGGTGCAGCAGAGCCCAAGTGAACTAATTGCACTGTCCCAGTGTCCTATTGGGATTTAGGACCAATGTAATCTAATTCCATCCTATTGCAGAAGTGCTTCTTTACCTCCATATTTAGAGGTTATTGTTAAGAATTATATTTTCAAGTTAAAGAAATATTTTTTGATCAGTTTACATGTTCATGCTTACCTAAAAAATTCCTAAAATGCACTCATCAATCCTCACTGAATATCAAATTCTTATTCTCTTTGTAAAAGTTGAGAGTCCTTGTTGATGCAGAGCCAACCTATAACAATTCCACCAACAATGCTATAGTGTGCCTGCCTACCTTTTCACAGGACCTGTAGCATTATTTATTTCTGCATTTTTTCATTGTTGTCAATTTGCTGGCACCTCATTTCATTTCATTCTATAATTACTTTTTAATTTTGCATAAATACATCCAGGGTGGGGGTGTTATTGAAGGAAATGACAGAAATATGGCAAGGCTGTATGCTCTCCTGAATTGAAGGCCCTATGATACTCAAAAGAAAAGATCTTTCTACCCCTAGACTTGATGCTTCTCAACATTAAATAAAGGTTGAGACAGGAGTGGCAATGGCCATGATTAGTTTGTGAGACTAGAACTATGCAAGTATTGCTTACATAAATGTTATATAGAACCACTTTAAGAGACAGAATTTTCTGTGGAATAATAGTTCTTCAGCAAAACCACAATGATATTAGTTACATGGCAGCAATTGTAAAATGTTTGTGGTGCAGCTATGTGGAGAAGAGGTTAAATCTGTTCTACTTGATCAAAGATGGAAGAATTTGTACCAATGGACAGAAGTTATAAGGAGATTGAACTTGTCTCAATACAAAGGAAACATTTTCAAATGAACAGAGCTATGTAAAAGAGAAAATGGCTTCTTTAAGAAGAGGCAAGGTTCCTGTTGCTGAGGGTCTTAGAATGGAGACTGGGGGACTAACTGCTCTTGTAGAAGGGACTCATGCTTTATGAAAGTATGTGGCTGAACCTTCCAACAATGAAGTTCATTGATTTTTGGTTGTTCATTCAAGCGAATTGCTCTAAGGACAGCTAGAAAAGGTCACAGAGATGAAAGTTATTTCATAAAGCTAGCCACAATACTGCTATTTTCCCAATGGATTTGTATTTAATTAGCTCTAGTGAACTCTTACAGCTGCTGTTTCTGTTTGCTCTTTTTTTTCCTCTTCCATCTTTTCATGTTTATATTTTTATTAGTTTTTAAATATTTATTTAAAAATTGTTGAGATTCAAATTGTCTCCCTCTTTCCTGCTCCCACTTATTGAGGAAGGAAGCAAAATGATATCAATTGCACATGTGAAGCCATGCAACATATTTTTATATTGGCCATGTTGCAAAAAGAAATAAAAGTGAGATAAATAACATGCTTTAACCTGAGGTCAGAGTTCATCATTTCTTTCTCTGGAAGTAGATAGCATTTTTCATCGAGTCACTGTTGATGTTTCAGCGGAATGAATGCATCATTCATTTTGACTTTCTAGAAAATATGGGACTTTAACAGGGAATTAAAAGTCAGAAATGTCATCCTTATGTTACTAGGGAAGCACCCTTTCTAGGGTTACTTTCTACCCCACCACTCACATGGTCAGGGCAAGTTAGTCAGCCAGTCTCCTTCTCCTCAGGGTTCTCTTAGCATAATGCTTTCTCTGCTAAGTTACTAGCAACTTTGTTGTTAATGAGTTCCATCCATAGAATGGATGTTTTCCAGATCCTCGGGTCTACTTTCATCTGAGGGTGTTTATTTAAGGGAAAAAAGCAGGGGATCGATCATTTAGTTAAATATAGCAGAGATACTGCCAAGGATCTAATCTGATTTTCTGTAGATTTCCCCCCAGAATCATGCTTTATGCACTGTTGTGATTACCACCATTTTCATGGCATCAATTGGCCAGACACTTTTCTGAATGCTTGTTTCTTTTACACAGATTAAAATAGGATCTTTTCTACTTGCCCTCTCAATCAGTAACACTTTATGCTGATTTTATTTGCAGCCAATTTCAGAGCACACATTTGGTCCAGTAGAGACTATTTTCTTCTTGACTCTTCAGTTCACCATAATTGAAGGCTGGACACATAACTAGGACTATCAATCTGGTTTTTTTTTTCCACCATTACTCTTTGCAAGGCCTAAACCCATTTCTCCTATATTATATCTGAGTTTGTTTCTCATTTTGCATATGTGAATACATATTCACATATTCTGTTTGTAGTAATAGAAAATTCTGTTTGTATAGTGAATAACTAACTCTATTAGGGCTGTTGATTCACTTTTTAGACCCCAGCAGGAGAGCATCTATCTCTGTCTCTCCCTATCTCTGTCTCTCTCTTTCCTATATCTATATCAGGATTTGAACGAGGCTTTGCCATATACTTCTAACAAATGATAAACTGATTAAAAAGCACCCAAGAGGACCTGGCTTCAAGGCCTGCCTTTCATACTGACCCAGAAAGTCAGTTAACCTCTCAATATTCTAGGTAATTCTCTAAGGATATGAATTAAAGAGAAGGTGGTAACCCGTATTGGGAGCATTTTCCTTACTTTTCAGTTGCATGTGCCAGTGAGAGTACAAGTTTTTCTTTCTCTATTTATTTCTTATCTCCATTTGTGATAGAAATGATATCTATCAGCTTTTCTGTACAATATGTATCAGGCCTACATCCTTTTCCTTTCTAAGTTCTCTCCCTAAAAGGGGACAAAATGATTCTAGGACCTGACTGGATCCTGCTTTCCTGATCCACTTTCTGCTCATCTAAAGATATTAAAAGTCCCAGTCATAGGCAGCTGAGACCTCTCTTTGACTTGGTGGATTTCTGAAGATGTGAGTCACCATATACATCACTGTATTCTGCCCTGATGATCAGTCATGCCTTCAGATGGAGATGAGGAGGGCTATTTCTAGAGAAGCTAAATGGCACTGTATTCTTACTCTATTTGGTAAAGATTGACCTCCTTTATGTGAATTCAATAACTTGCGAGTACTTCATTTGGTCCCAATGTAGAATTGGAACCAATAGAATACCAATGTCAGAACTTCTTCCAATACCAGTATATTTCTCTTCTTCTGCCTCTCTGAGGGATAGAGTTGTGCTTTTGGATCTCCAAGGATGTAAATAGTAACAGGTACTGCCAAGGCCAAATGGGATTCACATACTTTCTCCTGATATTCTCTTTCCAGTCTCTCCTTTTAGCATGGTAGAACTGGCTTAGTTAAGTAAGCAGGACAAGGACAAGGACTCACCACCAGTTTGGCAATGAGGCCAATCCTCTAAGTTGTAGAGGAGTTTCTGTGTAAGAAGTATCCAGATCAAAGAAATCACAGATATTTGAAGATATTAGAATATTTACTTCATAGTTAATTCTATAGTACCAAAAAGGTTTTGGGGAGGAAGAGTGGGGAAAATTCTTATTACTTGAAGGAGAAATCAATATGGAGAGAAAGCCCTTAAAGCACTATCTTGCAAAGGAACATCAAAACTCCCAAGATACAAGTAAAGAATGGGGGAGTTAAATTAAAAAGCAAATTGAGTTAGAGAATGGAAAACTCAGTTCTGCTGGTCCGAGACTGTGGGAGTGTATGCATTTCAAAGATAGCATCTATGAATGATTCTGGCTGCTGGTTCAAGTATGTGCTTTTTATTGAAGAATGAAGATTTCAAAACTCTGCCAAAATGATGGACTTTGGTCTTATTTTTGAACTCAATTTTATTTATTTTTGTGGATGTTTTTCTGGCTATGGACTGTAAAGTCTGTGCATGAAAATATGCTTGAAATCATGTTATTTCAATGAGATCTCCTTTGGTGTGCTATTTGATATAATGATGCTTTCTATCTGTAGGCTTCTTCTCATTAATGTCTTTGCCAGACTGAAACAACCTGACTGCCTTTAGGAGCATGTAGCCAAATCAATTTCATACTAAAATGAAAGATAAGACATTTAAGCAAGATAAACACATTAGTGGTCACTGAAATAATGCAATAAAGAAGTGACTTCACCCGCCAGATAAACAGTGACTCTGTAAACTAGGAAAGTTACTCCTAACTTAGAAATGCAGTTAAGACTACAAGAATAATGAGGGAGGCTAATGGATTTTTTGTTCTTTCTTGAACAAGACATCCCTTCTTCTTGTTCTGGAGATTTTCATTGGCCATCTCCCATGTTTGAAATACTCTCTCTCCTCATCTCTGACTTTTGGCTTCTCTGATTTCCCTGATTTCCTTCAAGACCCCAGCTAAAACTCCAATGTTTACAGGAAGACTTTCCCAGTCTTTCTGAATACTACTGCCTTTCTCCTGTGGATTATTTCCTACTTGTCCTGTACATAGCTTGTTTTAACAAAGTTGTTTACCTGCTTTCTCACCCATTAGATTGTAATCTCCTCAAGGCCAAGTATTATCTTTTGTCTTTCTTTGTAGTCCTAATGGACAAGGCCTGTAGTAGGTGCTTAATAGTTATTTATTCATTGATTGGCACCCCCATTTCATGGAGTAGCTCACCAGGAAGCACTGAATAAATTTATTTCCCAGTTTTAGGTGAAATCACTTTCAGGCATTGCCCTTTTCAGACCTTGAATATCAACTTGTGGTGGTTAAAGGTTTTCTAATGTTGAGTGCTCACATTTATATATGAAATGGGAAGGAATGCAGGCTTAGGAGATAAGCAGAAACATTGAACTTGCGTCTCCTTCCATTAGCTAAATACCATTTTTCTCCTCAATTCTGAGGTGATTTGGTCTTAAAGGAGTAGTAAAGTAGCCCCATTCAGAACATAATGGGCTGATGGTGGAAAAAAAAATTAACCAAGGAAGCCTAAGACACAAAGGAAATTGTCTTAGTTTTAGGAAACAACGTGAAGAAATCAGTCCCCATGCTTTCAGGATTTTCCCCTCTGTGCATCTGTTTGGGCTAAATGTATTCTCTACATACATATTTCTCTACTTGTGGTCCCTCTTTGAATCCATTCTCCTTGTTGCTATTTGGTTATATATGCCAGACTTACAGAGGTAATGCTCTGTTACTTCTTTTCTTGCTATACCATTTTAGTAGATACCTTTGCTTTGAGCTAAATATGGTCTCTGGCTACTAAAAGGTAAACATATTTATAGGAGCTTATGAGCTATAATTTTGAGAGTTAACCATGAACCCATGATAATCATCCTTTCTTTTGTTTTCAAACAGTAAATTGGGGAAATGTTTTACTTATATGGCAGACTAGTTGCTTTGACCTAATTTTTGCATGGTTAAATGCTTTGTTACTAAGATTGGTTGGATTTTTGGGTCCAAAATGAAAATTGAGACTGCTATGAGCAATATAGTTTCTGTTCCTTAGAACAGTAGTATCTAGTAACATGCCTCGAAAACTATAGAAGACTATGGTTAAGGGAGTGTTGTACTGGACAGTAACCATTGCCACATATGTACCAGGAATGCATTGGTGCTGCTTCATACATTTTGTTCAATGCCCATGAAAGGATTATATGATGATTTCAAACATTTAGATCAACAGAGAACTCTTCAACTAATGAGAAACAAACTTTGCTGTCCCCCTGTGCATAATGTTTTCTCCTTGTGCTGAAAGGAAAGCACTACAAACTTGTGCTATGTATATTTAGAGAGTACAGCAAGTCTTTGGAGCTCCTGTGCATTGATTTTTTTTTCTTTTGTCTCTAGAGAACATACCTTAGTGGTTTCCATTTCATCCAATATACATAGGCATGCAAGCCTAATGGGGAACTAGAGAGGCAGTATAATTGTTAATGTGTTATGAGAAAAGTATTTTTGTACAGGTGGATTCTATACCAAAAAATTTCCTTTGAAAATGAAAAAAGGAAGAAAATAAAAAGATTAGCCTTAGTGACAATCAAGAAAGATACAAGGATTCAAAGCCCCTTTCACACTTTGCCCTCTATCAAATGCAAGTGAGACAGCCATTTGAGATCTGAAAAGAGTAAAGAATGAAAGGAGTTTTATACCCCAACCTTACATTTATATTGCATTCTTGTTGCTATAAACATATATAGTCAAGCAAAATAAAATTCCAAATTGACCCTGTGCAAAAAATACATATATATATATCTCATTTTGAACCCTGAATCCTTCATCTTTCTATAAGGTGAGAAGCATGTTTTATCTTTATCTCTTGGAGCCACAGTTGGTTATTATGGAGATGCAATTCCCTAATTCTTTTTTCAAACCCATACCCAGATGATTATGGGGTTCAGAGGAGACACACATATTATCTTACTATATTTCAATGTAAGCTATTCATCCTTGTTTAGTCCATTTTTATTGTTTATTAATGTTTGCCATTTCATCTTTCTCTTAACTTTTGTGTTTCAACTTCAAAGTGTCTATTCAGCACTGGTCTTTTCATCAGGAAGGCTTAGAAATCCTCTATTTCATTAAAGATTTATATTTAACCTTGTAGAATTATACTTAGTTTTGCTAGGCAAATGTTTCTTGGTTGTAAACCTATGCTAGAGTAACATTCCAAGTTCTCTTCTCTTATAAAATGGTGACTACTAAATTGTTTGTGGTCTTGATTGTGGATCTGGTTCATGAATTCTTTTTTTTTTCTGCTTCCTTGCAGTACTTTTTCTTTGACCTAGAAGCTCTTGATTTTGGCTTTAATGTTCTTGTGATTTTCCATTTGGGGATTTATTTCTGGAGATAACTGGTGGATTCTTTCTTGTTCTACTTTGTCCTCTCTAAGTGGTCTGGTCCGTTTTCTCCTAACATTTCTTGACATATAATATCTAGATCTTTATTTGATCATGTCTTTCAGAATATGCAATTGTTGTGGTTGAACATGAAGTGAACCCCAGGTTTGGGATAGGTATCATTTGCAAGAATACAAGACTCCCAAACAGCTTAGAAATAAAAAGAGAAATTTATTAATTTAGAAGTAATGTTGAATTGGCTGGGAGAACAGTGCAGGTGAATCACTGCCTCCTAGAGGAGATGTGATCTGAGCCTTTTATACCTTTTAGATAACACGGGTTACATGATTAGAGAAAGGGAGATGGAATGAGGTTAGGCAAGATTGGGGAAGGTTTTCATCTGACTGGGGCTAGAGTGATGTCTTGTGTCCTGAAGACACAGGGGGTAACCTGGGATACAGCCCGGTGGTATCAGAGCATAACCAGGAGATGTATATTCATGTCCATCTCATAATCCAGGGGAGAAAGTCTTTCCTTATAATGGGCCTCTGATGCTTAGGGTCACCTTTCCCTCAAGAATGCAAGGAGGGAAAGGAATTTTCCTGCTTTCTTTTTGACCTGAAATACTTCTGGAGTTTGGGGTGTCCAAGGGAAACCCAGGAACCCCTGCCTCTATGATCCTTGAATTTTTTCTCAACCTCTTTTTGCTGGGATACCTTGAATTTTCTTCTATTTTAGCATTTCTTGTTGTTCATAAAGTCATTGATTTCTCTATTTAATTCTAATTTTCATGGATTTTATTGTTTGGATAAGGCTTTGTAATCTTATGCTAAGTTATTAATAACCTTTTCAGTGAATTCTCTGATAATTCTCATTTGTTTTCCAGTTTTTCTTCTAGTGTCTTCATTTAATTTATGAAAACATTTTTGACTTGAAAGTAATCACCTCATTTTTTCCACAAATTCTTGTTGAATTTGTGCCCAAGTTGTGTTTTTTCTTCCTTTTTTGTTTTTGGTGAATTTTTGCTTATAGATGTTTTAGAGTCATTCTGTTTTTCTGAGTTTGTGTCTTGAGCTTCCCTGACATCATAATAGTACTTTGTGGGGAAATTTTTTTTTTAATCATTCTTGACTACTTCCTGATTTCAGAAGATATTGGACTTGGACTCAGAGAACTTCTGGAGGGAAAGTCTTGGCTGGTTTTATTATTGACTTTTTGAATTTTGTGTTATGTTATTATATTGTGTTATGTTATTATAAGATCTCAAGAATAGCTCAGACTGAGTATCTGCAAACTAACAATGTTCTCAAAATGGTTTGACTATGAAAAGATCAAAATTACTATTACCTCTGATTTCTTCTGTATTGATTTCTACTGATTTGATCCTAGAATGTAACTTATTTTATGCTGTATTAATTTTATTATTGGGTTTGTATCTACCTGGCTTAAGTTGAGCTCAGGAAACCAACTGAGCTAGCTTAGTTTAAAACAAAGTTCGTTATATTTCACATCAATAGTTCCTAAAATACTTTATAGATATCTGTTTTTTAGCTTCACACAACTATAATTTTCTAAGGGTATATAGTTTATCTTTACTGGCCTTTGGGCCTTATTTCCCTAACAAACCCTTCTAGGTACCAGAGTCTGTTAATTGAGGACTATAAGATGTTGATAGATTCTGTAAAACAATTAACATTCCATCCAGAGAGGAATGATGACTAGTTCCACATAGGTGTGCTAGCCTGTTTCCTTGAAAACAACTATCCATCTTGTCTCCACTCTTTACCACCCCTTCCATAATGATGCTGTCTATTCTGTAAACAATTGTATGTCTTCCCCACCTGCCAAACTCTATATTCACCAAACTTATATTATGGCTGGTGATGCCCACCTTGGAGTTTATGATTATTAAGAGAGGTCATCAACCCAATTTATATGCTCTCAGCTAGTCTAATAAATTGATTATGCTTAGATCATTGTTTCTCAATTAATCTTAATTTTTTAAAAAAAACCCTTACCTTCCGTCTTGGAGTCAATACTGTGTATTGGCTCCAAAGCAGAAGAGTGGTAAGGGCTAGGCAATGGGGGTCAAGTGACTTGCCCAGGGTCACACAGCTGGGAAGTGTCTGAGGCCAGATTTGAACCTAGGACTTCCCATCTCCAGGCCTGACTCTCAATCCACTGAGCCACCCAGCTGCCCCCTAATCTTAATTTTTAAATGTAACATTATCCAAAAAAAGTATGTTTGCTTCCCCTCCAGGTTTGAGCTGTGGAAGTAAGGGAAGGAGAATTCATTAAGCACTTTCTTTGTGCCACTACTGGGCTAAGCATATGACACATATGTCATTTGATCCTCACAACAACCCTGTGAAATTGGTGCTATTATTATCCCCATTTTATAGTTGAGAAAACCAAGACAGATCCAAAAGTGTGCTCTGGGACATATAACTTGTAAATGTCATAGACTCAATTTGAATTTAGATCTTCCTGAATAGAGGACCTCTACTGAACTAAGCTTAGAATGAAAAGGTGGGAGGAGAAGAAAAGAGAGGAGGAGAAAGAAGAAATATATAAAAAAGAAAAATTGTGGGGAGAGGTGAAATAGTCTGAATATTAATCTAGCCAAGATAAAAGAGCTAGAGGATAATCAACTGTATTTGGCTATGGGATAAAGGTAAGGAAGGGAACTTTGAAGGAGACACATAGAAAAAAGTTCAGGGCATTGAATTCAGTGGTTAGAAGAGGGTCCTTAACCTCTTTTGTATCATTAACCCCTTTGAGACTTTGTTGAAGCTAATAGTCTTGGAATAATGCTTTTTTACATGTATAGAATAAAATACATGGGATGAAAAAGGAAGCCAATTATATGGAAATAAAGGTGTGATTTCTTTTCCCCCATTCAAGTTCATGGACTTCCTGAAATCTTTTCTTAGACTCCTTAGGGGTCCATGGACTGCAGACTTAGAACTCCTAGATTAGAAATAATTAGTTTGGGTGTTTGATGGGTATGGAGGAGAGTATTTTGACTTTGGAAGATATTATTACCACTTCCTTTTGCTTTGGTGACCAAGTTATTGTATTTATGTTGATGCAAATAACTGAACAGTTAGGCAAAAATATTAAGAGATTAGCTAAATTTACTCACTTAATTCAGAATTGAAAATATCTACAACAGGCTTAAAAAGCTTATTGATTCTTACTGTTCTGATATTAGTCATGTATTAATAAAAATTTCCAGAAAGTTTAGGAAATGTTAAATATGAAAATTTAGCTGAAAGATATAAATAATGAGGTAGAAAATGTAGCCTTAGTGATGTATGGAAGAAGGAAATTTGAACCAAAAGAAATGACTTGGAAACCAAGTTTTGTACCTATAATTTACTACTAAATGCAACCTATACCTTGAGATTCCTCATACTGTAACTTGCGTTTGAAATGGTAGTCTGAGAATGTACTCTTCTGCTGGCTTACTGCCTAATAGGGATATCAGTGATAAAAAAGGGTCAAAACTTAGATAATAAAGTCAGTGTTTAAAGAGGAAAATCTTTTCCATGTCTTAGATGATGGTAGCTGCCAAGAACAGTGTTGAGCATGGAAAACTTCTTGTATGGGAGTGTATTTGGGAGTTTCATCACAAACACAGCAGAATGAGTTGAGCTTTTATCCACTAGTGTAAGGAATTTATGAATGATATGACAAATAAATGATCAGTTCCCCAATTTAGATAAATAATAAAGAGGCATCTTTATCAAGTAAGCTTCTGATACAAAGATTTATATTCTTGCAGATGAACATGTCAGTGACAAGTTTTAGTTTAAATTTTGATATTTAAAAGATAATCTTTGGGATAAAAAGACTAAAAACCAACTAGGATGAACCTATTATTAGTTTCAGTACAATATTTTTATTTTGTGACAATCTTTTTTTTACTGTTACTGTTTAAAAGGTAATAGATTCATATTTCCTCTCATCTGATTAAAAAATTGGTGAAGCAAGATTTTTACTGTACTCTTGAGTTTAACTGTTAGGAACATATCTCCAGTTATATCTTGAAATAACATTTGGCCAAAAATAATAAAAATTCCAGACTAACCCAATTTCCCATTTAAAGGGAAAATATGATTCTATTAAGAGAAATTCACCCTCAAGCCAACTTTTCAGGAAGATATTTTTCCTTTAGGAAGTATGGTATTCTTATATTCATGCTGCCCACACTACATTCAATTGTTATAACTAACAGAACTTTTACATAATCATTATTTTGCTAAAACTAGGACATACTTTGGAAGAAGGAAATTAATAAAACATATTTTCTTCTGGATAAATTTAATATATGAGAAAAATAAGCCATGAGAAAAAATGTGATTCATGGTGATGTTGGAAAAGAAAGAAGTTGAGTGGGTCGGTACACAGAAATAACTTCATGGTTAGGCAAAAATATTAAGAGATTAGCTAAATTTACTCACTTAATTCAGAATTGAAAATATCTACAACAGGCTTAAAAAGCTTATTGATACTTACTGTTCTTATATTAGTCATGTATTAATAAAAATTTCCAGGAAAGTATTCTCCCATTAAAAAAAAGTTAAGCAAAACTGAATATAGTGGTAGTGATTCAAAGTATATGAAACTTTAACTCTTTATGGTTTACCCTTTTGTTAATCACAGAAGCATAGAACTGAGATTTGTTCCTATTCATATAACAAAGAAATTCCTATTATAACATAGCAGACATGTAATTACTCAGCCTCTGTTTAGAGACCTCTAAGAAGCGGGAAGTCAGCAAACCCATCCCAAATTTTGGACAGTTTCAATTATGAAGATGTTTTTCCCATCATTAAATCTAAATTTGCCTTTTTGCAACTACAACAATTGTTCTTGATTCTGCCCTCTATGTCCAAAAAGAACAAGTTTAACCCCTCTTCTGTATGATATTTTCCCCAATATTTGAAGATAACTATCATGTTCCCCTTGAGATTTTAGGTAATTGACATTTTCTTTCATTCCTCAAGATTGATGAAGTCTTGTATACTTTTGAATGCTTTCTCTTGTGATGTAAAGCACTTCCTTTTGTTTTTTTTCCCCGCCTCCAGTCCAAGAACTGGGAAAAATCATGTTAATCATAACACACACAAATACTCCTTGCTTAAAGTTGAAATTCTGAAACCTGGTGATTATATTTCTGGGTGAGTTGAATTTGAGTTTTCTCTGCTGACATCCTGTGGATTTTATAGCACTGCATTAAACCTCTATCTTTATTCTTCCTGAGAATTATTTCATTTTCATTTCTGGAGGCTTAATTGTTGTTTCAGAATGGACAGTCTCTCTCTCTCTCTCTCTCTCTCTCTCTCTCTCTCTCTCTCTCTCTCTCTCTCTCTCTCTCTCTCTCTCTCTTCCCTCCTTGATTCCTTTCCATCCATTAACCAAATGCCATTTATTTATCATCTTTGAACTTTTATTTTAGCTTTAGCTCATTTTAAGTCTCTTGTTGATTTTTTTAATGAAATTTTCCTTGTGATGAGTTCCTTCATATCCCCAATAAAATATTATTCTTTTACTTTCAAATATTTATTGTTGTTTTGAAGTAATGATAAACTGAGTTTTGACATAACTGAGTTATGCAGACACCTTTATAGAAGAATAACATCTTCAATTTTCATAGTAATGTGAAATTGTTAATTAGAAAGGCATTACCTTCAGCTGTTTGAGTTTATATTTTTGGAATCCAAGAAAAGTAAAGAATTATCTTGTTTTTTATTGGTGTACACCAATAGTGTAGTGAAATAGTATATGACTTTATAGGAAAACATTCTTTTCTCAAAAATACTTTTGAATTTATTTTATTATAAAAATTGAGGAGATTTTAATTGTATAATTGTCAAGCCAGAAATAAGGAAAAGAAGTCAGAAAGCATTAATGAAGTCCATTTTGATTTCTGTCTTTTATTTAAAAAATTTTTGACAAGACAATATTCCCTTTCAAATGCATAAATGTTCAGAAAACAAACATATTTGAGGAAAATAGAAATAAAAATATGACCTTAGCAAAATTGTTTTTTACAAAAGTAAACTTAAAGGAATTGTCTATAGCTTTTAGGCTTATAAGACACTGCATTTCTGTACCTTATGAAAAATACAATAAATGGACATGATTCTCAATTTTAATAAACTCTTTATCCAAAATATAAACAATTAGAAAGGTCAAGTAACTAGTTTAATTAGTAATACTTAATAAAGTTCTCCACTAAAGTTGTATTAAAAACCTTATTCTATATTGAAAGGAGACTAGCTCTGATATACAAATTGTGCCAGTTTCCATTAAAATGGAAAGGCTGAGTATAAACCCTATATTGGAGTCTATATGAATTGTACTAGGGCTTGCCTGACTTAATAGAAGCTATTGTTTTCAGTTCTGGGTAATCAGTTTAAGAGGTGGGATGAAAAACTAGATAATTTCCACAGGCAGATGACTAAGATAATGAGGGGACTCTAAAATTCATGCTGTGTGAGGGATGGTTAAAGTAATTAGAAAGTAAAGACATGATAATTACCTTAAAATATTAGTATTTGTTTTTTTAAAGAAAGAATATCTAGGTCAACCATCTCATTATTTTGACTGAGAAATTGAGACCAAAAGATTTAGCTGTGGGAAGACCATTGAAATTGGATTCAGAGAACCAGAATTCCATTTTAATTGACTCCTTTGCTTATGGCAACAAGAACTTGGATGCATGAGTCTGCAAATACAACATTCATTCTAAAAATATGTCAAATTAATTTGTTCAACCTTTCAGTATGACTAGTTTGATTTGATTCTCTATAGTTCTGATGAATTTGCAATAATTGTCCTGGATTCTATCTCTCAGAAGAGTTTTAAGGCCACAATATCTGGACCATCCTTATTAGAACAATTGCAAGGATGCAGAATTAGTTGTTACAACCAATGGAAAGGATAAAAATCCTGTTGACTATGCCAATTGGAAGGATACCTTGATTATACCAATTTTAGGGTGGCTGACCTTCCTTGAGAATACTGAGATACTGAAGAAAAAGTAAATTATGTTGATTTGTAAAGGTTTATTAGGTTAATTAGGTTGTTTAAGGGAGTTTACTCACAGGAAGCCAGGCTTGGGTGGCTACTTATTAAATGGTGGATTCCTAAACCAAACCCATACCAGGTCAGATATTACATAGAAATTGAATATAGAAAGAATAGTTCCAGGAACAGCTCAGGATCATGTGTAAATTTTTTTTCCCATAAGAAAGTTGGAGCTTCTTTTACTGTTTACATTTCCTCAAGGTAGTTTACATTCTATGAGGAGTCATAGGTTGTGTTCAAATTGGCTCCTGCTGTACAGAATAGATGTATGTACCCTAGAATGAACTAGACCTATATTACTGAAGAACAGATTCTTCTATTCACCATTTCAGACTTTGAGCAGCCACTGAATTTCTGAAAATCATGAAGATGGAGAGTCTCTATAGGAATGAAGATAGTGTATTTTATAATTTGATTAAGTGGTTAGAATTATTTTTTGTAAGGTGTAATTTAGGAATTCCATATAATTTTGCAAATTGCTCAGTGTATACTGATGTATAATACAAATGATTTGCACTCTAATTTTTTTGTTGTTGTTGAGGGCAGACTTTTTTTTCTAGGAACCCTGAAGAATGAAAGGTGACATGAATATTAGGAAGCATCTATAATATTTGTCCTTTGTTGGATGATGAAGATGAGGAAAATTCATTATAAAAACCCTAAATATTACTGATGAAATGAGCTTTCTAAAAGGTTGACTTTAGTTTGTTTCTTTTTTCCCTCAGCAGCTTTGGACACATTTAATTTACAAATCATCTTTTCATTTCTGTATCAATTTGGATTTCTTGTAGATCAAATTAATTTTAGTTTATCATTTCCTTTTTCTGTTTTTAAAAATGTGCATAAAAAACAAACAGAACTATATATTGGCTCCAAGGCAGAAGAGTGATAAGGTCTCTTGTGGCTATTACATGACTTGCCTAGGGTCTTGCAGCTAGGAAGTGTCTGAGGCCAGGTTTAAACCAGGATCTCCAATCTCTAGGCCTGACTCTCAATCCTCTGAGCCACCAAGCTGTCCCCTAAATGTTCATTTTTAATTTAAAATATTTATTTCCTCCTCTTCTCAGATCTCCCCAATTTATTTTTATTTTTTTTTCACTGTAAACATTATTTTATTTGGTCATTTCCAAACATTATTCATTGGAAACAAAGATCATTTTCTCCCCCCCACCCCCCACTTCCCACCACCTCTCCCATAGCCAGTGCATGATTCCACTGGGTATCACTTGTGTTCTTGGTTCGAACCCATTTCCATGTTGTTGGTATTTGCATTAGAGTGTTCAATTGGAGTCTCTCCTCAGTAGTAACACCTTCCCCCCTGTAGTCAAGCAGTTGCTTTTCCTTGGTGTTTTTACTCCCATAGTTTATCCTCTGCTTGTGGATAGTGTTTTTTAGATCCCTGCAGATTGTTCAGGGACATTGCATTGACACTAATGGAGAAGTCCATTACCTTTGACTGTACCATAGTGTATCAGTCTCTGTGTACAATGTTTTCCCGGTTCTGCTCCTTTCGCTCTGCATACTTCCTGGAGGTTGTTCCAGTCTCCATGGAATTCCTCTACTTTATTATTCCTTTTAGCACAATAGTATTCCATCACCAACATATACCACAATTTGTTCAGCCATTCCCCAATTGAAGGGCATCCCCTCATTTTCCAATTTTTGGCCACCACAAAGAGTGCAGCTATGAATATTCTTGTACAAGTCTTTTTACTTATTGTCTCTTTGGGGTACAAACCCAGCAGTGCTATAGCTGGATCATAGGGCAGACAGTCTCTTATCTCCCTTTGGGCATCCAAATTGCCCTCCAGAATGTTTGGATCAATTCACAACTCCACCAGCAATGAATTAATGTCCCTACTTTGCCACATCCCCTTCAGCATTTATTACTTTCCTTTGCTGTCATGTTAATCAATCTGCTAGGTGTGAGGTGATACCTCAGGGTTGTTTTGATTTGCATCTCTCTGATTATAAGAGATATAGAGCACTTTTCCATGTGCTTATTAATAGTTTTGATTTCTTTGGCTAAGAACTGCCTGTTCATGTCCCTTGCCCATTTATCAATTGGAGAATGGCTTGATTTTTTGTACAATTGATGTAGTTCTTTGTAAATTTGAGTAATTAAACTTTGTCAGAGGTTTTTATGAAGATTGTTTCCCAATTTGTTGCTTCCCTTCTGATTTTAGTTACATTGGTTTTGCTTGTACAAAACCTTTTTAATTTGATGTATTCCAGATTATTTATTTTGCATTTTGTGACTCTTTCTAAGTCTTGCTTGGTTTTAAAGCCTCTCCCTTCCCTAAGGTCTGACATGTATACTATTCTGTGTTCGCCTAATTTTCTTATAGTTTCCTTCTTTATGTTCAAGTCATTCACCCATTTTGAATTTATATTGGTGTAGGGTGTGAGGTGTTGATCTAAACCTAATCTTTCCCACACTGTCCTCCAATTTTCCCAGCAGTTTTTATGAAATAGTGGATTTTTGTCCCCAAAGCTGGGATCTTTGGGTTTGTCATATACTGTCTTGCTGAGGTCACTTACCCTGAGTCTATTCCACTGATCCTCTTTTTTGTCTCTTAGCCAGTACCAAATTGTTTTGATGACTGCTGCTTTATAATATATTCTGATATCTGGGACTGCAAGGCCCCCTTCCTTTGTATTTTTTTCTTTTATTATTTCCCTGGATATCCTTGATCTTTTGTTCTTCCAAATGCACTTTGTTATGATTTTTTCTAGATCAGTAAAAAATTTTTTGGAAGTTCCATGGGTATGGCACTAAATAGATAGAAGAGTTTGGGTAGGATGGTCATTTTTATTATATTGGCTCGTCCTACCCATGAGCAGTTAATGTTTTTCCAATTGTTCAAGTCTAGTTTTAGTTGTGTGGAGAATGTTTTGTAGTTGTGTTCATAAAGTTCCTGTGTTTGTCTCAGGAGATAGATTCCTAGGTATTTTATTTTGTTTAAGGTAATTTTGAATGGGATTTCTCTTTCTAGTTCTTGCTGCTGAGCTGTGTTGGAAATATACAGAAGTGCTAATGACTTATGTGGGGTTATTTTGTATCCTGCAACTTTGCTAAAGTTGTTGATTATTTCTATTAGCTTTTTGGTTGAATCTCTAGGATTCTTTAAGTAGGCCATCATGTCATCCACAAAGAGTGATAAGTTGGTCTCCTCATTGCCAATTTTAATGCCTTCAATTTATTTTTCTTCTCTAATTGCTACTGCTAGTGTTTCTAGTACAATGTCAAATAATAGAGGTGATAATGGGCATCCTTGTTTCACTCCTGATCTTAATGGGAATGCATCTAGTTTATCCCCATTGCAGATGATATTAGTTGATGGTTTTAGATATATACTGTTTATTATTTTTAGGAACGGCCCTTCTATTCCTATGCTTTCTAGTGTTTTTAGTAGGAATGGGTGTTGTATTTTATCAAAGGCTTTTTCTGCATCTATTGAAATAATCATGTGATTTTTGTTGGTTTGCTTGTTGATGTGGTCAATTATGTGGATGGTTTTTCTAATATTGAACCAGCCCTGCATCCCTGGTATAAATCCTACTTGATCATGGTGAATGACTCTTCTGACAACTTGCTGGAGTCTTTTTGCTAGTATCCTATTTAAGATTTTTGCATCTATATTCATTAGGGAGATTGGTCTATAATTTTCTTTCTCTGTTTTTGGACTGCCTGGCTTTGGAATTAGTACCATGTTTGTGTCATAAAAGGAATTTGGTAAAACTCCCTCTTTGCTTATTATGTCAAATAGTTTGTATAGTATTGGGGTTAGTTGTTCTTTGAATGTTTGATAGAATTCACTGGTGAATCCATCAGGCCCTGGGGATTTTTTCTTAGGGAGTTCTTTGATGGCCTGTTGGATTTCTGTTTCTGATATAGGATTATTTAAGAAATCTATTTCTTCTTCTGTTAGTCTAGGCAATTTATATTTTTGTAGATATTCATCCAAATCACCTAGGTTGGTATATTTATTGCTATATAGTTGGGTAAAGTAGTTTTTAATGATTGCTTTAATTTCCTCTTTGTTGGAGGTGAGGTCCCCCTTTTCATTCTTGAGGCTGTTAATTTGCCTTTTTTCTTTCCCTTTTTTAATTAGATTGACCAGTACTTTGTCTATTTTGTCTGTTTTTTCAAAGTACCAGCTTCTAGTCTTGTTTATTAGCTCAATGGTTCTATCACTTTCAATTTTATTAATTTCTCCCTTAATTTTTAGGATCTCTAGTTTGGTTTTCTTCTGGGGGTTTTTAAGTTGTTTGTTCTCAAGTTTTTTGATTTGCATTTCTAATTCATTGATCTCTGCCCTCCCTAATTTGTTAATATATGCACTCAGGGATATGAATTTTCCTCTAAGTACTGCTTTGGCTGCATCCCATAAAGTTTGAAAGGATGTCTCACCATTGTCATTTTCCTCAATGAAATTATTAATTGTTTCTGTGATTTCTTCTCTAACTAACTGATTTTGGAGTATCATATTATTCAATTTCCAATTGATTTTTGATTTGGCTTTCCATGTACCCTTCCTGATCAATATTTTTATTGCCTTATGATCTGAAAAGGTTGCATTTATTATTTCTGCTTTTCTGCATTTGAGTGCCATGTTTCTGTGACCTAGTGTATGATCTATTTTTGTGAATGTGCCATGTGGTGCTGAGAAGAAGATGTATTCCTTTTTGTCCCTATTTATTTTTCTCCATATGTCTATTAACTCTAATTTTTCTAAGATTTCATTCACCTCTTTTACCTCTTTCTTATTTATTTTTTGGTTTGATTTATCTAAAGTTGATAGTGGTTGGTTCAAGTCTCCCACTAATATGGTTTTACTGTCTATTTCCTCCTTCAGTTCTCCCAGTTTCTCCATTAAAAATTTGGATGGTATACCATTTGGTGCATACATGTTGATTAGTGACATTTCCTCATTGTCTATACTCCCTTTTAACAGAATATATTTACCTTCCCTATCCCTTTTGATCAGGTCTATTTTTGTGCTGGCTTTGTCAGATATCATGATTGCAACTCCTGCCTTCTTTCTATCAGTTGAGGCCCAAAAGGTCTTACTCCATCCTTTAATTCTAACCTTGTGAGTATCAACCCACCTCATAGGTGTTTCTTGAAGACAACAAATGGTAGGGTTTTGGGTTCTAATCCAATCTGCTATTTGTCTACATTTTATGGGTGAGTTTATCCCATTCACATTCAAAGTTATGATTGTCACTTGTGGGTTCCCTGGCATTTTGATATCTTCCCCTAGTTCTGACCTTTCTTCTTTAGCTATATCCTTTTGAACCAGTGATTTACTTTAGGTCAGTCCCCCTAGTCCCCTCCCTTGATATGCTTCCCTTTCTAGCCCCTCCCTTTTTATACTCCCTTCCCCCTTCCCCTCCTTGATTTTCCTTTCTTTCTTACCCTGTTGGATAAGATAGAATTCAGGATCCCACTGGATCTAGATGTTCTTCCCTCTCAGATTTGATTTCACTGAGAGTAAGGTTTAAGTAATTCTACTTCACGCTCTCTTCCTCTCCTTCTCATAATAGAGTTCTTCCCCTCCCCTTCCCATGTGTATCTTTGTATGGGAAAGATTATTCTATTTAGTCCCCCCCACCATTTCTTGAAGTAAATGTTAGTATTATCAATGCTTCCCCCCTCCCTTTTTCTTTCTTTGCCCCTCCTTTCACCAAATCTTCTTGATGCCTCAATCTTTCCCTATATATGATTCTTCTAACTACTCTTATGATGCATACAATTTTTGAGAGTTACACAATACATTTTCCCCACATATTAATATATATATATATATATATATAATTTGATATAAATGTTGTCCTTATAGAAGAGAGTTTGACTTAAAGAAAAAGATAAGATTTATCTCCTTATCCCTTTCTTTCATATTTACCTTTTCATATTTATCTTGCTTTCTGTGATTGGATGTCAAATTTTCCACTAAGTTCTGGTCTTTTCTTAGCAAATGCTTGGAAATCTTCTATTTTGTTGAATGCCCATACTTTTCCCTGGAACTATATAGTCAGTTTTGCTGGGTAGTTGATTCTTGCTTGGAGACCCAGCTCTCTTGCCTTTCTAAATATCGTGTTCCATGCTTTGAGGTCTCTTAGTGTGTTAGCTGCTAAGTCCTGTGTGATCCTCATGGGAGCCCCCCTATATCTGAAACTCCTCTTCTTGGCTTCTTGTAGAATTTTCTCCTTTTCTTGGAGGCTCTTGAATTTGGTGATTACATTCCTGGGGGTTGTCTTTTGGGGATTTAGTATAGAGGGTGTTCTATGAACCCTTTCTATTTCTATTTTTCCCCCTTGCTCCAGAACATGTGGGCAATTTTCTTCTATAATCTCCTGTAGAATAGCATCGAGGTTTTTGTTTATCTCTGGTTTTTTGGGGAGACCAATAATTCTGAGGTTGTCTCTTTTTCCTCTGTTTTCCAAGTCTGTGACCTTTTCAGTGAGATATTTCATGTTTTCTTCTAATTCATTAATTTTTTGGCTTTGCTTTATTGATACTTGCTGTTTTGTAATCTCACTGTCTTCCAGCTGCTTAATTCTGGTCATTAGGGACTGGTTTTGCTTTTCAACTTTGTCCTTCTATTAGATGTGTCCATCTCTTTCTCCAATTGTGAAGTCTTGTCTATCAGACTTCTGATCTCTTTATCCCATTTTTCTTTCCAAAAGGTTTCCATCTTTTGGGTATGCTTGCTGTCTTCCAGCTGCTTAATTCTGGTCGTTAGGGACTGGTTTTGCTTTTCAGCTTTGTCTGCCCTTCTATTAGATGCTTCCAGCTCCTTCTCCAATTGTGAAGTCTTGTCTATCAGACTGCTGATCTCTTTCTCCCATTTTTTTTTCCAAAAGGTTTCCATCTTTTGGGTAAGCTCCAGTTTGAGATCTTCCAGAGCTTGTGGATAGTTTCCATTTTGGGAGGCATGTTCTGATTTTGTTTGGATTTCATCCTCATTATCTTCTTTTCCTTGGGTACTCCCTCCATAAAAGTTTTCAATAGTCACTTCCCCCCCCCACCCCTTTTCTTATTGGAGGTTTTATTTTGGGACATGTGAGCCATCTTTTTAGTGGTTTTATAACACTTTCTTTTTTTGGTCTGGGGTCTGGGTGATATGGGTGGGGGTTTTTTTTTGTGAATTTAGGTTGCCTCAGATTAGTTCTTCCCAGCCTCTGAGGTTTCTTAGAGCGCGGATCCCTTTGTTCAGCCCAACTTCCCAGGCAATCAGCACAGCCCGCCCAGGTGTTTAGCTCTACCCAGCTGTTCAGCACAACCACCCCGAGTTCAGCTCCGCACCCCCCTGTGATCAGCGCAGGATTCTACCGTGAAACTGCCCTGAGAGGTCATTTCCTTGCAAGCTTTAGATTCCAAGGACTCTGGTGTTCCCCCCCCCCCCCCCAGACAGATATGCTCCTCACTCACTCACTGTCCCAGTGAGCACTCTGATAGCTTACTCTGTTTTGGTGGGGGTGGGGGGAGGGGCAGCTCAGTTCACCTTTTTGTGTGAGCTTTTCCTCCTCCTTATAGTGTGGGAATGTTCAAACCCCAAGTACCTTCGTTTCTGTGGAGTACTGGAGAGTCCCTCCATTCATCCAAAGGTGATTTTTATGCTCTTTTGAGGTAGTCTATTTCGTTTGGTGCTGGGGAGGGGAAGCGAGTCACGTCTAGATTGAAGCCATGTTTACCTGGAAGTCCAGATCTCCCCAATTTAAAGGAAAAAACCAAAATAAAACCCTTGTAATAAATACACATAGGCAAAAAATTCCCACTCCCAAGTGAGTTCTTTTCATACCCCTCTAGCAGCTAGTGTCTTTGCCTTAAGCATTCAATTTATATATACATATATATACACATATACATATATATGCACACCCACACCCACACCCACACCCACCCACACATATATATAAAATTTCTCCTTCAGTAGAATGTAACCCCTTTGAGGGGAGGGGCTGTTTATCCCTCATTATATCCCCAATGCCCAGCACATGGTAGGTACTTAATAAATACTTAGTGATTTATTTATTGATTGTTTATGGTAGTTTTTTCCTTCAAAAAGATTTCTTTTTTTTTTTAAACCCTTACCTTCTGTCTTGGAGTCAATACTGTGTATTGGCTCCAAGGCAGAAGAGTGGTAAGGGCTAGCAATGGGGGTCAAGTGACTTGCCCAGGGTCACACAGCTGGGAAGTGTCTGAGGCCAGATTTGAACCTAGGATCTCCCGTCTCTAGGACTGGCTCTCAATCCACTGAGCTACCCAGCTGCCCCCTCAAAAAGATTTCTAATGAGTTTGAAGATTTATAAAAGAACCTCTTCTAAAAGAACCTCATCCATAACTGTTATGAATTTTATTAATAATTTCTTTATTTAATATTCCTTTATTTTAAGCTATTATCACCCACTAAGACATTAGCAGGATAAGTTAGTAAGATTCTATGTAATGGTCAATTTAAGGAGCCTACGCTCAATGTTGGATTATATTCTCAGAGGCTCCTTCAAAAAATGATCTGGCAATCCCTTCATAGTCTACCTCCATCAGACTCTTCTGAAGTCTTGTATCATAAATTTAAGAAGAAAATTGATGAACTGGAAAATGTCCAGAGGTGGGCAACCAGGATGTTGAAGGGCCTTGAGTGTACATTTCATATGGGAATAACTGAAGGAACTGTAGATATCTGGTTTCCAGAAGAGAAGATTTGGAAGAAAGGGAATCAACAAGATAATTGTATTCAAATATTTGGAGGACTGTCCTTTGGAAGAAAGGAGGGCTGACCTTTTTTAGCCCAAGTAGAATCAAGAGCAAAGTTGTTGAGGCAAATTTGAATTTTCTATAGGTAAAACCTTTCTAACAATTAGAGCCATCCGATGGTAGAATGGGCTGCCTTCAGACATGGTGAGTTTACCTTTTTTGGAGGTCTTCAAGAAATGACTAGATGACCACTTTGGGTATGATGTGGTATGGATTTCTTTTGAGAATGGGTTCCTCTAGAAGAGCCCTGAAGTCTCTTCCAGGTCTCAAAATTTGGTTATTCATTGATCTTCAGAATATGATGCAGTACAAATATATTTTGAAAAGTGGGGATTGGGAGAGAGAGGTAAAGATGCTTGGCTTGAGCAGTACTCTATGGGGTCCCCAGGAGGTTAGTGAATTGAATGGGAACCCAGTGTTTCTGAGCAAATAGGAAAGCAGGTACTGAAGAGATGAGGAGTGAATGTGTGGAGTGGGTTGTTCAGTTGTTTTAGTAGAGTCTGATACTTCATGACCCTATTTGGGGTTTTATTGGCAGAGATACTGGAATTTATTTGTCATTGTCTTTTCCAGCTCATTTTATAGACGTGGAAACTGAGACAAATGTGGCCAGGGTCACAGAGCTATTAAATATCTAAGGCTGGATTTGAATTCAGGTTTTCCTAACTCCAGGCCAGGCACTTAATTACTCTATACATTGTTTCTTCTCTCTGATCTTGAAGTGGGTAATGATATCCAAAATAAACTTGGCTATCTTCAAAATATTTCTTAGGCAATCCCTGATCTAAATTTAGCATTCACAGTTCTTAAATATGACCTGACACATTTGAGTTCACATTTGAGTTGAAGCAACTAGGATAGCTATTTGAAAAGCTAGTGGTTTCTGGTCATGGAGAGAGAAACAAGCTGAATAGAGCTCCATTCTCCCCTGCCCCAAATAAATTGAATGCATTTTAATCTAATTTTCAAATAATTAAATAAATATATTCTATAACAAGCACTCTGCTATTGAAGTTGATTAAACTAAGGACTATAAATTTCTGTGGTCTATGGAAATTCAATTTTAATGCAGCAGAGAAAAGGACCTTTACCTAAAAAATTTATTGTCAGTAGTAAATTTATTGTTAGATATGAAAGATGAAAGTTTTATAATTTTGGTTGTTGAGCTAACTAAAAATATAGTATAAAGGAAACAATTATAGGTATTTTGTAGCACTAGATGGCCTCTGTGATTCCTTCTAACTCTGAGACTTATTTCTATAGATTCAGTTTTATATATATTTATGTGGAGAAATATTATAGGAGAAAATAAAGATTAAATTGTATATGAAATATGAAGTGTTATTTGTCAGTATTACTGCTAGTAATAACAATTTTCATAAACCTATTATAATGATGTCTAGCCCATTTTAATAAAGCATAGGATGGGGTATTATTTAGTGGATAGAGAGCTAGCCTTTAGAACTAGAAAGCTGTGGGTTCAAGTCCCACCTCAGACACATAATGATTGTGATACTGGAAAAGATACTTACCTTCTTGGTCACACCAGGCAACTCTTTCAGACTATAAATGGCAAGGGATATTCTAGTCATTGAATCCAACTCCTTCATCTTACAGATGAAGAAACTGAGGTCCAGAGACATTAAGTGATTTTTCCAGGTTCATACAACTGGTGTCTGAATCAGGATTTGAATTGTTGACTCTAAGTTCAGCACTTTATGCACTGTATCATTCTGTCTTTCTTATAATGTCCTCCCCAACTTATCTTGACCCTGTCTCTCTTAATGTTTTATTCACTGGTCATCAAATCAATATGGTACTGGCTAAGAGACAGAAGGGAGGATCAATGGAATCGACTTACTTGGGGTAAGTGATCTCAGCAAACTAGAGAAACAATCCTTGCTCTTGGGAATCTTACATTCTACTAGGGAAATACAAATATATGAAAATGAACATGATATAAGAGAACTTGAGATGAGAAGAGAGTAGTAAAACCAGGAAAATCAAGGAAGGTGGCACATGAATTGAATACTGAAGGATTGAAAGATTTTGTATGTCTTCTTTATTTAAGTTCAGCTGTTCCTTTTTTGTCACCCACTAGTTTTCCCTTTTTTCTACCTGATGGAGCTCTTATATCATGACCAAAACAGAGATGTTTGAGCTCTCTGAATGATCCACTCTAAGAATCTGATAGTCAGTTATTGTCAAAGAATTAATGTTCCTTAATTATGTGCTTACATTATATACATTATACCTTTTTCATTGAAACTAAGCAATTTATAATTCCAAATGGGTATCAGAGAAAGGATGTTCCATGAAAGGAAATTCCAAACCTTCCCACCTCTCCTTAAGTCCAGCTGTCCCCCTGACAATTCCTGTTTTCTATAGATTCTCTTCCTTACTTTATCAAGAAAAATAAAGGCTATTAACAAGCAGCTTGGCTCCTTGCCTCCATTATCCACACACCTGGATTCATTTAAACCAGCCTACAGGCTCAATCTCACTCTGGCATTAGGCAAAAATCTTGGGATCATATGAGAAAAAAGAAGGCTCCTGTAAAGGCATATATCAAGTGGCTTAGCTCAGCAACCTTATTACTCATCCTGGCAAGGGTATGTAAATGTACTTTCCTATTACCCCATTACCATGTCAGTAACTTTTGGACCAAATTCCTCTTTCCTGGATGCTACTCCTTATTAGAATATAAACTTCTTGAAGACAGGGAATGTGTTTAATTTTATATTTGCATTTCCAATGCATAATAAACCATTTTCATTAATTAATCCACTCTGATTTGGTAGTTTTATTCTAATATCTAGATTCTTGCTGAAATAGGTGGATAGTCTGGATTGATGATTTAGTTAATAGAAAGATACCATGGTTTGATGGTTTCTTGGTAAACCCTAGTAAAGAAGGCCTGCATGCCTCCTTACAGGGTCAGCATCAAAGTTCAGACTCCAAGACTGATTTTACAAAACAAGATAAGAGTTTATTTTGAAACTCTGTAAGCTGAAAGGGAGGATTAGGGAATAGGATGCCCTGATCTAAGAAATCTACTTTCCCCCTTCTAAGACCCCTGCAAAGGGATGCCTTTGTTTCTTCCAGGCTGTTTAATTCCCTACTCTGGCTGTCTAAAAAAATTCCCCAGCTATCTCACTATCTGACACTATAATCCTGCCAGAAAAGTTTTGGCTAGGTATATAGTTCTTCAAAGTAGTTTAAGGTTGAACTCTTTATCTTAGAGTTCAATCCTGGCCAGTTAGGCCTAAGATAGCTATAGCCCTTTCCAGGATAGACAGACAGATTCACTGGTGGGTTGACACATATCTGTAGAACAGATGGAAACACTCTAATAGTAGGCTGGAAATATGAGGGAATCACAAGAGGTTGAAGGATTTCTCCAAACAAGACACGGGAGTTGGTAACTTTGGCTTTAAAGGGAAAGGAAACCAAACCTCTCCTTGGGTCATAGAGATCCCAAGCAGGAGGAAGTTGTAGCTTCAGGCTCTCCCAGAAACAGGGAGTCTAAAAGCCCCTCAGTCACTCCTAGTGTCCACTTTTATCCATTCCCCCACATTCCAGAACACAGCCTATGCTGTTCCCAGGTATGTGGTCTTTGCAAACTTTCCTCTCTGTTACCTGCTTGCACCTCATTTCTCTTTTCCCTTATAACATTGCCTTCTCCTTTATGATCACACCCTTATCCTGTATTTCATTCCTATTCTTGTCATTTATTACCTATCCATGAACCATCAAACTACTAGGTTGCTTAAGCACTCCCATTCTTGGAGAGTGTGGCCTTGAATAATTTTTATAAGATCTCCCAGGGACAGGAATTCTATCTCTGAACCTTCTCTCCTGTGGTGCCATATTCAATCCTGTCTATCAGATCTTGCTAAGATCATAATTGGCTATCTGACTAGATTCCTATTTATTGGCTGCCACCAGATTCTGATGCAGTGAATCTCTCTGCTGACTGGGACTCCTGTCTGCTGTGAGGCCTTCCCATATGAAATAACCTTTGGCTTAGACCTCTGATCTGTTTCTGGAATTATCTGCTGGAGACACCTACCATAAAGATGTCAGGGACTCCTTTTCCCACAAAAATAATATTTCATGGAGAAAGAGTAGAATCTTTCTGTTCAACTCATCCAAGGCTCATATGTCTGGCTCTCAATCCACTGAGCTATGTAGTTGCCCTCTGATTTCTTCCTCCTCCTCCTCCTCCTCCTCTTCTTCTTCTCTTTTTCTTCTCTTCTTCTTCTTCTTCTTCTTCTTCTTCTTCTTCTTCTTCTTCTTCTTCTTCTTCTTCTTCTTCTTCTTCTTCTTCTTCTTCTTCTTCTCCTCCTTCTCCTTCTCCTTCTCCTTCTCCTTCTCCTTCTCCTTCTCCTTCTCCTTCTCCTTCTCTTCTTCCTCCTCCTCCTCCTCCTCCTCCTCCTCCTCCTCCTCCTCCTCCTCCTCCTCCTCCTCCTCCCCTCTTCCTTCTTTCTTCTTTCTTGATCCTTCCTTCTTCCTTCTTCTACGTAAAACTCTACTACTCATCTTGCATATTATCTTTATTCTAATAAAGTCTTATACTTTTTTTCCTTCACTGTCTAGCATATTGTCTTGTACATTGAGAGATGCTCATAAATGTTGCATAGATTAAAAGCACAGATGGAGGAGTTTACTTTGGGAGGAAAAGGAAACATTTGTATGGTAGTGTGGTGCATAATGGGACCTTTCTACCTTTCCTTTTTCTGGTAGAGTGAATTGGGAGATTGAATCAGGTCTGTGGAAAGGCATACATGTTTGAAAATAGCTTTACTCCTAATGTAGAGCAAGCCTGGGGGCCTGGGTGCTGCTGGAGTAGACTAGTCTACAGCATTTCCTTCTTTATGTAGTTCCTAGATGTTCCCAGCAGGTGTCATCAGAAGCTTTCTTTCCTTCTAGCCCAGCACCTTTACTTTGTGGCTTTCACAAAAGGATCCACCATCCCCAGGCATATCTTTCTCTCATTCATTCACATAGTTTTTTTTAGGAGTCAGATTAGCCTAGAAAATGCCCTCTAGATAGGCAAAAATCTTCAATTGGATAAATTCTTTTCATTAATAGGGATATTTGGAGGATAATCCTGAACTCTCTTACTCTGACTATTGACCAATTCTCCCTACAGAGTACCTGCCGTAACTCTTGCCATGTAGTACCTTACCTCCTTTTATAAAGTCTATTAGTTCATTTGGATCACTACCTCAATCACTAATTTACTTATTCTTAGCTCCAGGGAAGTCCAGATCACACATTTAAATTGGGATGCTCTACTTAAAATCTTGGTCATCTTTTCTTTCCTTGACCCCTGCCAGAAACATCTTCTAATAAAGGGAATATTCCCAATAATTCATAAATCGATAGAGCAGGTGTAGGTGAGATTATTCAAATCTTCTCAGAGTATACTGTCTGAGGTGGGGGAATGGGGGCTCTGCTTCTAGCAGTCCTAAAGCATCATACCTTATTTTTATAGCCCATTTCCTTCATTGCAGAGATCAAAGGAGGAAAGATCCCAGGATCCTACATATAGGAACATATTTTTATCCTTCATAACTGAAGAAGACCCAAGCCACATCATAGTGATGTCTTCTCACTCACACATAAATTGAATTTAAACAAGGTAGAGTTGCACAGGCTTGTCTCACTCTCTCTTCCGGGGTCATAGAAGTTCAGTGGCAAGACAGAAGTCAGGACAACTGGTAATGGTTTAGAATGCAGTAGATGGCTCTGGCTTTGATGTCTAATCAAGCTTTCACCTACTTCATGGTCATTGGAATAAATTGTTCTCATCTGTTCCTCTATCTGGGAGAAGTCTTTGAATTGTTAGCATAGGACTCTCCTCCTATCCACCCCCAATTTGCTGATGGGTTTGAGGGATATCAGTTACTCCCAACCTGGTTTAGTCTGTCAGCTGAGGATGTGGATGTGGATGACATACATACTACAGCTCTTTGGAACTACAGTTGAGAGCTGGATTGCAGGGGAATACTAGCGGTAGAAGAAGCCCTGAAAAGGATTTGACAAGCCTTTGCAACAGAGTTACTAGTCTTCCCTGAACCCCTATAAATGCCTTACACAATAAGAACCTAGATTTATAGTATAAGGACCCTGTCTTTAAGGTTGTTTGGTTCAACCTTTACAATCTCTCACATCTGACTTCTCTACATTTACACAGGTACCACTAAACTTAGGCTTTCGTTACATCTTGTCTAGCATCTTAATTGGTTTCCCTGTTTCAAAATATTTTTTCCATTATAATCTGTCCTATATACTGTTGTTCATTCATTTCAGTCATGTCCAATTCTTCATGATATCATTTGAGGCTTTTTTTTTTTGGCAGAGATATTAGCCATTTTCTTCTCTAGCTCATTTTATAGATGATAAAATTGAAATAAACAAGGTGAAATTACTTCCCCAGAGTTACACAGCTAATTAATGTCTGAGGCCAGATTTGAACTCAGGATGAGTTTTCCTGACTTCATGCTTGCCACTCTATCTACTGTGCCACCTACCTACTCAAAAGAATTTTCCTTAAGTGCAAAGTATACTCAACTAATGCCTATAGCTTCTTGTTGCCTCTAGGATGAAATATAAATTCCTCTGTTTATTTTTTAAAGCCCTTCACAACCTGTTTTTGCAGTCTGATTGGATATCACTCTCTCTCCTTCACTTTGTAATCTAGCCAAATTAGCCTTCCTCTTTGTACATCACACACCATTCCCCATCTTCTCAGTATTTTTACACTGCCATCCCACATGCACTTTCTTCTTATCTCCATCTCAGAGTCTCTGTCTTCTTTTCAGTTGCAATGACAGCATCATTTTTTGTATGAAGCTTTTTCTTATCTTCCCACCTCAACTTCTAGTGCCTTTCTTCCTGAATTAGTTTTTATTGAACTACTTTGTATAAACTTGTATTAATTTACTTTATATTTATGTTATTATTGTGGCCTTCCCATTAGGATATAACTTCTTTGCAAGGAGGGATTGTTTGATCCTTTGTACTTGTATCTCCAGCTCCCAGTACAGTGCCTGACACATAGTTGTCACTTAAAAATATTTGTTTTTTGATTTTACAGAGGAGGAAACCAATGCCCAGGAAAGCTAAGTGATTTGCTCAAAGTTACATGAGAAATCCATGGCAGAAATTCTTGATTCCAAATCTTACACACTTTCTCCCATGCAATTTATCACTGTAGCAGAATTCCTTTTCTTTCCTTTCTGAAGTTTTGTCTTCTGTATGAATTGTTCGTTTATTTAAAGGCAGATAGAAAACATTTTCATATTATGGGAGTACTTTACATATATTTTCTCTTTTAATTTTTTCCTATGTAGAAATATTAGCCTCTTTTATTTAATTTCTTTCCATGAGCTCATTTCCTCAAATGTTACCCCATGGATAGACAAAGTAAAATATTTTAGTTTTCATCCCAAGAGGATACACCTTTAGTGAATAAAATTGAAATAGCATTTTGTAGTGCTTACTCAGAATAAATTGTTACTAGTAAAGAGTAATTCTAAACTCCCACTTAACTTGAAATCTAAATAGTCAGAAAATCAGTTAACCAGATTATTTTCTAGCTTATGACAATATAATCAAAATTAGTGCTTGATTTTTAAAAAAATACAAGCTCTAGTGTCTTCTGAGACATCAAATAAAGATAATATCATATCTAGCTTTAGTATTATGTTTAGAATTTAATTATTTTCATTAAAATAAGTTTTAATATCAGAGTCCACTTTGCATTGTCCCCTTTAACTGGAAGAGAAAGAGATATTAGTTATGGGCCCTTTAAGGAAACTTCATAAAAAGAGTTTGGGAAAGAACTCTGGGCTCCATCTTCTCTGATACTCTGAGAGGACAGGAGTGATTTTCTGATCTCTGGGTCTGGGAGACAGTTAATGACAGTTGAAGAGAAAGAAAAAGAAATTTAAGGAGAAGAAAAAAAGATTTTAGTGTGTTGATATATTTTTGGTGAGAGCTGAGATAAGAAGACACTGTCAGAAAGGCTTCTGTTTCTCTGGAAGTCAAGGGGAACAGGGCTCACTGGACTCTGATAGTTGGTGGCAGTTGAAGTGAAAGAAAAAGAGATTCAAGAAAACTGAGGAAGAGAACTTACTATTTTTGTGACTAAAAAGCTTAGTGACTGAAGATTATTCTCTCTGAGAGAATTAAGATTAAGCACTCTGAGAGAAGGGGTCCAGCTATTGGGCCTGTTCAGGACAGGAACCACAGGGGGTGCTGAAGAGCAAGGGGGCTGGTCTGTGAAAACCTGTCACAGGCAGCAGAATTCTGAGAAAAGGGTGCTGCATTTTGACTTGTGAAGATTTTTATATATTTTTTTTCAGGACTAAAGATTTATACATCACTTTAAAGAAGTAAGATATAATTTAATATTAAGACAGTTGTGTGTAGTTGAGTGCAGGTTCACCTCGGTGAACAAGAAGTCCCATGAGGAACATTGAAGGGTCTGGATTTTAGTTAGATAATTTAAGTATTAGGGATTTATAGATATCCTACTTTATTATTAACTCCCATTTCTCCCTCCTATTTCTATTTATACCTCTCCTCATAGAGATAAATAATAAATAAGATTGGATCAAGCTGCGTCCAGCCAGTTCATCCACCACCTAAACCAGATTGGCCCTTAAAGCTTTAACAATACTTAATACCAATGTAGTCAGATCAATTATTTTAATATCATCTATTATATAAGTTCTAATATGTATTACTACATTGATATACAAATTTTAATATGTTGAATATTACAGTATGAAATATATTTCAAAATATTTTAATACTATGAACATTTGTCATTTTAATGGTAGATACATCCTCTGGAATATATTAATCAGAAAATTTCCTTTATCTAAACATGCTATGACTTAAACCACTTTGGTTAAATAGAAGTTTTCTCTATTTTCCATAGTTTTTTATTTTAACTTAAAAAAACCCCCTTACCTTCCATCTTAGACTCAATACTGTATATTGGTTCCAAGGTAGAAGAATAGTAAGGAATAGGTAATGGGGGTTAATGCCCAGGGTCACACAGTATAGCTAGGAAGTATCTGAGACTGAATTTGAACCTAGGACCTCCTATCTGTAGGCCTGGCTTTCAATCCACTGAGCCACCCAGCTGCCCCCATTTGGTTTTCTTGGCAAAGATATGGGAGGGGTTTGTCATTTCTTTTTCCAGTGGCTTAAGGGAAACAAGTTAAGTGACTTACCCAGCCAGTAAGTGTGGTTGGATTTCAACTCATGCCTCCTTGATTCCAAGTCCAGTGTTTTATCTACTGAGCCACCTAGCTGGCTCCTAAGCTTTATTGGGTGTCCCCAAAGTCCTAGTGTAGGTTAAAGTTATTAAAGCTTAGGAAACTCTGACTATTGAGACCCCAAACTCATATCTATTCATCTATCTATGTATCAATTTGAATCTGTCAACTATCTCTATGTATGTTTTTACATTTATTAAATTTTAAGCCTTTGCAGTTTAGAGTATGCCTAATTACCTTGAAGAACATATTTTACTTCCTGGCAAAGAGTGTCCAGTTGGAAAATTGAGCTATGATTATGGCTGAATGACCTTCCAGACTTCTTTCAACACAGCTGGAAACTCTTTTGAGCCAATCATCCCAAGAAAGAGAGAGAAATCATCCTCTGTGTTTTTGTAATAGGCAGCGGGCTGCTGCTAGATCGAGCTCTTGGGTTTTGGACCTCTCTTAAGGTAACCATAATGGGATCTTTGGGCTTGTGGAGGGCTGATTTAAGTGTGGGTTTTTATTGTTTCATTATGTCCCACTTGAAAGACTTTGCACGAGGTCTGCACAAATGAAAGGAAAGTATGGTTGAATGCCATTGAACAGAGACCACATCTAGTTGTCTGATCCACATAACGTCTGGTTCAATAATGGACAATACCCACTATTTTGTTGGCAATCACTAAGTGTAAATAACTGCACCTCATTTGGCAAATACTCTTATCTCCATATACATGGTGGATTAAATGTAGAATGTTCTGTGTTTCAGAAACTCCCATAACTCCCCAATGCTATAGGAAAGCACTCTAGGTATTTCTTTACCTTAAAATGCTTAAATCAATTTCAACATCTGGCTTTTGAATTATGCTTCCCTTGCTTTCAGTGATTACATCACTTGTTCACTTTGTATGAGAGGATTCCTCTTTTTTTGTGTTTGGGGAAATGTATCTTACTTAGAACACCTTATGAATCCAATTCCAGGGAAGAGGAGCCATGACAACCCCAGTTCCTTGTGAGGTTGGTTCCACAGTATGGATCACTGAAGTTTTTAATTTTGCTCAACCTTATGGTGATAGACATTGACAGGGCCAGGTTTGGGATGTAAGTCTTCTGACTTCTCTAACTACTTTTCTTTCTGCCATATAGTGTTATTCCTATAGAAAAGCTTTGAAAAACTATAATGGTGTTACCCAAAGGTAAAGCTTTAGTGAGCTTCCTCTAAAGTTAGACAGTTCTTCCAGGATTCTATGGGACAAACATGAAAGGGAGCCTGGCTGCTTAGAATACATGGGTTGTATGAGTTGTTTTGTACAGTATAGAGTGCTTGCAAACAATTTCCCCAGATTTTCCCAGCTTTGTTCTTGGATGAGGCACTTGGCAGGCTGCCTCTGCTTAGCTCATGCTAAGTAGGTGTGTGGAGAGGTTTCAGGGCCTGGGGGAAAGGGGTTCCTGTTTGGAAGCAGAGGAGGCTTTCTTGGCCAGCGGTATTCTAAAGAGGGGAGGAGATAATCCTCCCCAATGCACAGGGGATGGGACATGGGGAGAGGTGGGAATAAAGAGGAAGGAGGAGAGGGGGAAAAGGAAAAATTCAGGCTTGGTTCCTGAGCTGCTTGGCTTTTCTGCTTTTCTGCTCTTGAAGAGGAAGATTTTTTTCTAATGGTGAGGTCAGAGACGAGGGTTTGAACAGAAGCAATTACACTTACCTCAACATTCCTTCCCATTCCTAGCAGGGGACTTCCACTGTGGGAGAGAGGTAGGGTTCAAGTTCTGCAAAGAGACAGAAGGAAATAGTGGCATTGCTCCTGGTTATTCTTAGCTCCCCTTCCCTTAGCTTCTGCATCATGAAACACCAAATAAAACACAATACATGCTCACTGGGGATAATAAAACCTGTTCTTCCAAACTCACAGGGTCATTCTCAGCACCAATGAAATTATAATATAATGATATCATAATAATATAGAATATTAGAGTAATACAATATGACATAACATATTGGTTAAGGATTAGGCCTGGGATTTCAAAGGCATGGTAAACTCTTGAGAAGAGGAAAATATCTATTAATCTAAGTCAGTACCTTCCCAAAATTTGTCTTCCTAGAGAGTTGTTTGGAGCACTAAGAGGATAAATAGTTTGCCCAGGGTCACTCAGGCAGTATGTGTCAACAGTGTTCATCTTGGCTCCAATCCTGGCTCCAAGGCCAGCTCTCCACCCACAATGCCATGTTTCTTTTCTCTTTTTTTCCTAAGTTTTGGAAAATTTTATATAATTAGTTAATTTAAAATATTTTTCCATTGTTACAAGATACATGTTTTTTCCCTACCTTCCCCCAACCCCCCTACCATAGCTGATGTACAATTCCTCTCAGTTTTACATGTGTCATTGATAAAAATCTATTTCCATGTTATTGACAATTGCACTAGAGTGATTGTTTAGAGTCTATATCCCCAATCATATCCCCATCTACCCATGTGATCAAGCAGTTGTGTTTCTTTTCCCATAGTTCTTTCTCTGAATGAAGATATTGTTCTTTCTTATAGATCTCTCAGAATTGTCCTGAATCAATGCACTGTTGTTAGTAGAGAAGCCCATTAAATTTGATTGTGCCACAGTGTAGCAGTCTCTGTGTATAATGTTCTCCTGGTTCTGCTCCTTTCACTCTGCATCAATTCCTTGAGGTTGTTCCACTTCACATGGAATTCCTCCAGTTCATTATTCCTTTGAGCATAATAGTATTCCATCACCAACAGGCATCACAATTTGTTCAGCCATTCCCCAACTGAAGGGCATTTTCTCCCTCATTTTCTAATTTTTTGCCACCACAAAGTGTGCAGCTATGAATATTCTTGTACAAGTCTTTTTCCTTATGATCTCTTTGGGGTACAAACCCAGCAGTGGTGTAACTGTATCAAAGGGCAGGCATTCTTTTAACACCCTTTGGGCATAGTTCCAAATTGCCATCCAGAATGATTGGATCAATTCACAACTCCACCAGCAGTGTATTAGTATCCCAGTTTTGCCACGTCCCCCCCAACATTTATTACTTTCCTTTGCTGTCATGTTAGCCACTCTGCTAGGTGTGAGGTGGTACCTCAGAGTTGTTTTGATTTGCATTTCTCTAATTTTAAGAGATTTAGAACACATTTTCATGTGCTTATTGATAGCTTTCATTTTTTATCTGAAATTTCTTATTCATGCCCCTTGCCCATTTATCAATTGGGGAATGTGTTGATTTTTTGTACAATTGATTTAGATCCTCATAAATTTGAGTAATTAGACCTTTGTCAGAGGTTTTTATTATAAAGATTTTTACCCAATTTGTTGCTTCCCTTCTAATTTTGGTTGCATTGGTTTTGTTACTACAAAACCTTTTTAACTTAATGTAATCAAAATTATTTATTTTACATTTTGTAATTTTTTCTAACTCTTGCTTGGTCTTAAAATCTTTCATTTCCCAAAGATCTGACCAGTATACTATTCTGTGTTCACCCAATTTGCTTATAGTTTCCTTCTTTATATTCAAGTCATTCACTGATTCTGAGTTTATCTTGGTGTAGTGTGTGAGATGTTAATCTAAATCTAATCTCTCCTATACTGTTTTCCAATTTTCCCAGCAGTTTTTGTCAAATAGTGGATTTTTGTCCCCAAAGCTGGGATCTTTGGGTTTATCATAGACTGTCTTGTTGGGGTCACTTACCACAAGTCTATTCCACTGATTCTCCCTTCTGTCTCTTAGCCAGTACCATATTGTTTTGATGACCACTGTTTTATAGTTCAGTTTAAGATCTGGTACTGCTATGCCACCTTCCTTCACATTTTTTTTTATTATTTCCCGTGATATTCTTGATCTTTTGTTCTTCCAAATGAACTTTGTTATTATTTTTTTTCTAATTCAGTAAAAAAGTTTCTTGGTAGTTTGATGGGTATGGCATTTAATAAGTAAATTAGTTTGGGTAGGACTGTCATTTTTATTATGTTAGCTCATCCTATCCATGAGCAATTAATGTTTTTCCAATTATTTAGATCTAGTTTTAATTGTGTGGAAAGTGTTTTGTAGTTGTGTTCATATAGTTCCTGTGTTTGTCTTGGCAGATAGATTCCTAAGTATTTTATATTGACTAGGGTGATTTTAAATGGAATTTCTCTTTCTAACTCTTGCTGCTGAGATGTGTTAGAAATATATGGAAATGCTGATTCATGTTTCTTTTTATTTAATTTTATAACTGTATGGGCAACTAGGCAGTACATTTTATAGGATACCAGGCCAGGAGTCAGGAAAACTCATTTTACCAAGTTCAAATCTGACTTCAGACATTTACTAGCTATGTGGCCCTGGCAAGTCATGTAACCCTGTTTGCCTCAGTTTTCTTATCTGTAAAATAAGATGGAGAAAGAATTACAAAATCATCCCAGTATTTCTGCCAAGATGAAGGATTGGATGGGACTGAAAAAGCCACTAAACAATAAAATGCACACACACACAAACATATATATATGTATATATGTCATATATATATATATATATATATATAAAATCATTATTATTTTGATGAGATTTGTGATTTCATTACTATAGTGTATTCCCAGTAAGGATTGGACACTTTTCTACACCTACAATCTTAGATTTGCTCAGGCTCACATAGCTATTAAACATCTGGGATACAAACTCTAATCTCAGGTTTCTAGATTCTTAAGGTCCACTCTCTAACCACTATGCCATATTGCTACATCATTATATTTTATATTTGACAATGATATAGAAGAAAGAGACATATTGGGGAGAGATTCATGCTATTGTTGGCTGATGAGAATCAACCCTGACCCAGGATTGTACCACAGAGGATTAGGGAATATTGAGGGGAAGGGGGAAAAGGGCACAAGCATTACTATGTGTGAGGTTCTGTGCTAACCACTTTATAGACATTACTTCAATTGAACCTTACATCAGACTTGTGAGGGAGATGTTATTATTATCTCCATTTGACTGTTGAAAAAATAGAGTTCTACGAAGGTTCTGACTTGCCCAGAATCACATTGTTCAAGTATCTGAGGATTATTTTAAGTCAAGACTTCCTAATTCCAGGCCTGGTATTCTATCCATTGTGCACCCAACTACTCTAAGGGAATCAACTCTTAGCTATGTATAAGAGTGAGCAGGAGGAATGGTGATGGAATGAATAAATAACAAATGCCAGAATATGAAAAACAATGGAATAAAAACAACTCTACTTAGGACAATAAGGTTACACAGTGGATATACAATGGTTTTAATATCAGATCTAACTTTAAATTTGGCCTCCAGTACTAGTTGTGTGACCTTGGGAAAGCTGCTTAATCCCTCTTATTCTCAATTTTCTCATGTGTAAAATGGGGATAATAATAGCATTTAACTTTCGCTGATATTATTATTATAAAATAAGATGATATCTATAAATTGCTTTGTAAACCTTACAACTCTATATAAATGGAATCAACATATTATTTCCTTTTGGAAATGTAATTGGGTATGTATGTGGATAGACTACATTTTTTCCCCAGTGTTTGAGAAAGACAGAGATAGCTTCAATCTTTGTAGTAAATTGTCTGAACTATATTTCCCAGCAGTGTATATATATATATATATATATATATATATATATATATATATATATGAACCCACAGTGATGTCATCCACTGTGAAACTGGTAGCTCTAACAGGCTCACCAGATAAAAGAGTTTTAGGAGTCTCATAAGGTAATGAAAGAGAGGTTTAGGAAACAGAAGGTCAAGAGAGAGCATAAGAGATGGAAACTCTTCTAGAACAATTTAGAGGGCCCAGAGAAGTACAATAAAGGGCTGGATAGCATGGTAGGAATAAAAAAGATATGGAATTAAGTACAGACAGTTCAGACTTATGCCAGATGTTCTGAGGCTTCAGTTAACAAAAAAGCATCACTTTCTAAGTGCTAGGCTGACATTGAAATGGAAGAAAACAAAATGGAGACTTCTATAGGCACTCATCTTTAATACTCTTCCATAAATGATCTTATTTAGCTATGTGTCCTGATCTCACTGAGTTGAGGGAAATAAAGGGATTCATCAAAAATTGCATAAAAAAACTTCTATTTCAAATTATTTACCCCTCATTTTATCTGTAATGGTGTAGTCCCAAGAGTATTGATAGACATCTAATGAAATAAATATCTGATTTGAATCCGACTTCTACTACATTTATGACTTCGGGCAAGTCATTTAATTTCTCTGAATCTGAATGTTTTTATCTATAAAATGAGGGGATTGGGTCAGATAGAATCTAAGGTCTCTTTCAGCTTTAAAACTGTTTCCAAAAATTTGTTTTGTTCCCATATAATGAATTGTTTGCATTGTCTAGAATGAAGTCACTGATGGGGGCTCAGCCCTGGATTTAAATAGTGACCAAAAATAACATCATGAACCTGCACAGGATTGTGGGGTCCCAGAAGTCATTTGGGAATGTAGGATCATGCTAAAGATATTTAATTTTATTGTCCCTTTCCCTCCTATAAATATTTCTTCTCATCTATGTCTAAAAAAGAGACTTCATTCATTGGATTATATGGCTGCAAAGTTTCACCCTTTCTCTTTTCCCTAAGTACAAATGGACCATGATTTGGAATTTGAATTTTAAGCTTTTAATCTGCCCCAACCACTACCCTCTGGTAGGAGAATTGAGAATTTCTTAACAATTTGCACTAGTCAATAACTAGAAAGATCATATCAATTCTAATATTTTTTACTAGTATTCATGCCATGGAATAATACTATGGGTTAGGGAAAGTGTTAGCTTTGTGTGGAAAGAACACTGAACTTGAGACATGTATTCAAGTCTTGACACTACTTACTACTGTCAACATGGAAATCTAGAGATCCCCAGTTTATTTAATTGGAGTATAGAAACCCCAGGTTTTGACCTTGTCACAGGAGAGTTTCCCCCTGAGGGAAGGTCCCTCTTCACCAGACAGTGAACTTCCTGGTAGTTTGGGTGGGAACAGCTAATCCCATCCAATATTAAACATCCCTTTTGTCCCAATGGTTTCTTCCCCCTAGGCTAAAGTCCATGACCAAGGTGACCCAGCCCTAGGCTGAGTCTTTCCCTTTTGTGTCCATTGTAGGGCCCCAGCCCCTCACTATTATTCCTGTCCGGAACTCTTCATTTTCCTTTCTTACCATTGTAAAGTCAATCAACTGTCCCTCTAATCCTAAAGCCCCCAGGTCATCTAGAGTGGTATATAGGTTCCCCAAGTTCTTTTGTTCCTCGGAGTCCATCCTGAGTCGGTGGCACTCCCAGGGGCTGGTGACCAGAGCGTCTTGACTCCGGTGCAGTCTTGGAAATCAGCTCTGTTGTCGTAGTAGCAGCGCTAACCCCTTTTCCCTTGATTAAAGAGTGATTTTGACTATTTAATAGTTCTGTGTTTTTTTCTAGTTTGACACTACTAACCAATTGTGTGAAATTGAACATGGCCCTTTATCATTCAGGGTAACAGTTTCCCCCATGTACAATAATTGGATTGGACTATAATCACAGGTTTTTCTTCTGGGGTATGTGAATTTTTTTTAATCCGTACCTTCCATTTTAGAATCAATACTGTGTATTGGTTCTAAGGCAGAAGAGCAGTAAGGGCTAGGCAGTGGAGGTTTAGTGACTTGCCCAGGGTCACACAAATTAGGAAGTGTCTGAGGTCAGATTTGAACCTAGGATCTCCAATCTTTAGTCCTGGCTCTCAATCCACTGAGCCACCCAGCTGTGCCTGGCATGTGATTTTTTAAAAGAAATATTTTGATAAGTCTATTTGGTTTCATTGGTAATTACATGTATTTAATTTTATGTATTTACAACATTAATTTGAGTAAGGATCCATAGACTTTCTGCCAAAGGGGTCCAGAACACCAAAAAGGTTAAGATTCTCTGGACTAGACAACCTTCAAGGGCTCTTCCAGGTTAAATTGTATATTAGATTCATGAGATGTTTTTAGTAAGGAAGGCATTGCACTTTTCACCTCATCTGGATTCTAAGAACCTGTAGACACACTTCCTATCTGAATCCACCCACAGGCCAAATTACTGAACTTTTCCCAAGTTACAAAACTGCCCTTAAGCATTTCTGGATCATTTGCCTATCACCTTTAGAGACCCAAGTGCCTAAAAAAACCTATTGTTCACTATTAAAGCTAAGTAATGGGAGGAAAGCCCTGCTTGGATCACAATTGCAAGACTCCTTAAATCACTTTAAATGCCTGGGGAAAACAAAATTAATTCAAGATGACCTTGACTATTCTGAAAATATTACAAAGTGTTAATAAAACAATTTGACCTGCAAATAACTTATTACATAAAGGAATCCTTGGTCTAAAACAAAGGATTGCTTTGTCTCCAAGGACAATAAGGCTTTTACTGATAGGTATTTGTGGTAATTCTCTCTCTCTCTCTCTCTCTCTCTCTCTCTCTCTCTCTCTCTCTCTCTCTCTCTCTCTCTCTCTCTTTTTCTCTCTCTTTCTCTCTCTCTCTCTCTCTCTCTCTCTCTCTCTCTCTCTCTCTCTCTCTCTTTTTCTCTCTCTTTCTCTCTCTCTCTCTCTCTCTCTCTCTCTCTCTCTGTCCCTCCCTCCCTACCCCTTGTCACTCTTACAACTGGTGGCAACCTTCTCTCACCAATTTACACACTGGATCCCCTACAAAAGAACACCCCCTTTCTTTATATCCATCCCAAACCATTGCATATAAGTCCTCATTTAAGACACTAAAATTTAGCCTTTAGCCAGAAGACATGGAAAATTTAAATTAAAACATTTAATAAAATAACATAGCAAAAAAGGTAGCAATAAAATGTTTCCTATAAATCTGGGGCACACTCACAAATTTACACACCACCTGTGGGATGAATGGATACAGGTAATTCTTTAGGACTTAATTCATAGATGGGCTGTGATCATCACTGGTGAAGGGAGTTCCCTCCACTGATTAATCCACTGATTCTCGACATATGTCCATGTTACAAATTACATGTTGGCAAGAGTGTTGAATGGGTGCCAGGACGTCCTGTCTTCATTCAGATCATACCTCTGAGGCTTTTTAGTTGCACGACCATTGCTAAATCACCTAATCTCTCTTCACTTTTATTTCCTTATCTATAAAATGGATATAATACCTGCTTTTTTTTTTTGTAACCTAGGGTTGTTGACAAACTCAAATGAAATATTATGTGTAAAGCACTTTAAACATTTTGAAGTGCTATATACATGGAATTTATTATTATTTTAATATATCATAGGACACTGCTAACTTGTGAACTGACACATTTCAGTGGTGAGGTTCCATGGTTACACTAGCAATTATGCACTGTAGACAACATCAGGGCTTAGTGTGAAGATCTTCAGAATTGCCAGAGAGGATGTTGACTCTTCCCTAACTCTACTTATTTGTGAGTCAAGGTACAAGTTAATCTAGTGTTGGGGTCTGGATGAATTTATAAAATTGTCTCGGGTCAATTACTACTCTTTAGGGAAGGTTCTCCTTATTGCTCTTGTATTGCATTTAAATGAACCCTAATTACATGACATGATGGAGCAAACCATATCAGCATGGCTTGATTATACACAGTTGTAGTTCCATCTCTGCAAGAAGGATGATGGGAAAAATAACTTTTTTTTTTAGCTGGGAGGAGGGTTTGAAGGACCATGAAGCACCAGAGAGGCAGAGTCCTTGAAATTTTACTCCTGGGTACAGATGTGGATCAGAGCAGGAGCTAAAAGATTGCAAAGTAAGAGTGTTGCTACTATCAACTGAAGATAATCATGAGAAGTTGGAGCATTATATAGCTCACTGACTCATTTAAGTGACCTATTGGAATTTGTTGCCACATTGCAATATGGTGAATTTACTTTCTCTCTCCATTTCCCAAGGTGGCCCTAGATTTGGAATCAAGATTCCTTCCCTCCCTCCCTCCCTCCCTCCCTCCCTCCCTCCCTCCCTTCCTCCCTTCCTCCCTTCCTCCCTTCCTCCCTTCCTCCCTTCCTCCCTTCCTCCCTTCCTCCCTTCCTTCCTTCCTTCCTTCCTTCCTTCCTTCCTTCCTTCCTTCCTTCCTTCCTTCCTTCCTTCCTTCCTTCCTTCCTTCCTTCCTTCCTTCCTTCCTTCCTTCCTTCCTTCTCCAGAATCATTCAGCTAATAAGTGTCTAGCTCAGGATTTGAACCCAGGTCTTCTTGATTCCAAGTCCAACTCTTTATTCATTACACCAGAAATGTCAAACATGGGCCAAAAACACTCCTAGTGTGCCAGAGCCAGATGAAAATATATTTGGGAAATATTTTACAAAACAATAAAAATACAACAAAACATAGATGATGTAAAATTGTGTTTTTAAAACCAACATGCACCTATAATGATGCTTCTATGGGGTTTAGTGGGCTCTGATTCTGAGTTTAACAATACTTGCCTATACCATGGAGACTTTGCCTTAAATAAAATCCACTTTCCCTGTGAATTATGATTTTTAAAATACAATACATTTCTGAGATGTGTTTTAACAAGTGCAAATGAGATGAAGGTCTGTGAGACAATAAACTGAAATGAATACATTTAGGAAAGTGAGAAAATTCTTCAATAAATCATGATCCAAAGAGATAAGCAGTAAGTTTATGAGGGATTTTGGCATTAAATCTCCTCTGGGTCAATGTTGTTGTTTTAAATTCAGTCATTGTTTTGTTTTGCAGCATCTTTATTATACTAGGAAACCTATTAAGGCCTCCCTAAGAGATTTAGGCATACTTTATACAGATCTGTGCCAGAAAGCAAACCATAAATAACAAAATATGAAACAACTCTTTAAAATTGTACAATTTCACTAACTATTTTCTCTGAGAAATTAACTTTGACAACCTATGACATGGGGGTTTTATTTATTAGCATTGTTTGTTTACTGCTCTATGGAGACAAGACCTCACACCGATTTAATCATGAGAATATTTGGTAACTGTTTACTTAGGAGAATCAATCTGAAAATAATTATTCTAGAATAACTTAAAAAAAATTAAACCCTTACCTTCCGACTTGGAATCAATACTGTATATTGTTTCCAAGGAAGAAGAGTGGTAAGGGCTAGGCAATGGAGGTCAAGTGACTTGCCCAGGGTCACACAGCTGGGAAGTGTCTGAGGCCAGATTTGAACCCAGGACCTCCTGTCTCTAGGTCTGGCTCTCAATCCACTGAGCTACCCAGTTGCCCCCTCTAGAATAACTTTTTGGCCATTTATTCATTTGGATTTTTGGACATACTGGACATTTGGATTTTGAACATAAAAGCTTTATAGTGGATGTAGAAATATTGAATAATATTGTTGTTGTCTAGTGGGAAAAACAAAACAAAAATTTAAATCAGAAAGATGTGAGTTTTGGTTCTGTCTCTGTCACTTACACGTGTAAGTTATTTAGAGAAGAAAATTATTGAGTTCTAATTTTTCCCACTTATAAAATGGGAATAAAATTCTGATAGAATTGTTTTGAGGATCCTATGTAGTAATAGAGGTAAACTACTATATTAATGTTATTTTAAAAATTATAAGTGACAGTATTTATCACATTTTAGTGTTCTCAGTTAAAAAAATTGAGATCTTTCATTTTGCAGGATTTCTAACTACTTTCATAATATCCCATGTGGTACAATGGATTCACCCATTTTGTTTTTTTTTTTGAACATTTTTTGTACATTGTTCCTTAAAACAAAACCCTATTTTATTGGAATTTTTTTTTCACTTAGGGAATTCAAAGAGAAATTATACTACCTGGGCAACAATATTATTATTGCTTCCCAAAAGGGCTCGATGATTACCTGCCCTGTGGTTCTGTTCTCCATTTCTGTGACTCCCCAGGCTATAACTTCTTTCTTTGCCTAGAACTCCTCATTAGATGTTTTCTCTATCTATTCGAGAACAATCTCTTTGAGGGCAGGAACTGACTCTTTTTTTGTATTTCTTCCAAGAATAGTGGCTGAGACATAGTAGATGTTTAATAAATACTTTCATTTATCCACCTGTTCATTCACATAAGGGTTATAGTAGATGGCCTCTGGCATTTTTTTCCAATTCTGAAGTTCTGTGAGTCTCTGAAAAGTAATTCTAAGGGCAAAGGCACCTGGCCTAAGTTGAACAATGGTATGGCCACCAAAGAGAGAAGTGTATTAAAAATCAGATTTTGTAAACTTCATTATCACACCTCATGCCCACCTACCAACCCACTGAAAGAGAAAAAACATTATCCAATACAATCCAATAAACATTTATGAAGTGCCTACTGTGTGCCAGACACTATGTTAAGTGCTGGGGATACAATTAATTAAAAGAAAGACCAATTCTGCCCTCAAGAAGCTTACAATATAGTAGAAGGATACACCACATGATGTTTTCTAGTTCTGCCTCATTACTCTTCATCTTTGCCCTTATTTAGTAAAAGGACATAGTTGAGTTTTCATTTTTGCTTTGCTTCCACCCATTACGTAATAAAGCCACTAAAGTTCCTCAATGCTGGATCAGGCCATAAAACATGAGCTCCTTGAAGGTAGGGTCTCTTTAGTTCTGTCTTTATATCTTCAGTGCCTTCACATTGCTTGTTGGATGGTAGGCGCTTAATATATGTTTTTTGATTTGAATTGCATTGATCATTAGAATTGTATAAGATTAAAATTTCTTATTCTTAGAGAAGAGATATCTACAGCAAGATGAGAATATTTTAAAGACCCAGACTTTTCAGTTGATAATACTGTGTTGATGTTAATATTAAGATGTTTGTAGTCTCAGTTTTATATCTGATACCATAGGTTGGCTGTTTTTATTTTCTCTCTTCAGTATTTTCTGAAATCATGTAAGTATTTCAGTAAATGTGAGGTTAGAAAAAGTCTGGGCTCAGGATGAGAAGGTACAAACCAATCAACATTTTGTGTTTATCCACCATAGATTTAGAGTTGGGGGTACTGCAAGGCCACTGAGTGGAGACCTAACATTTCCAAAATGAGGAAACTAAGGCTCATGAAGTGAAGTGGTTTGCTAGGGTAACACAGCTAGTATATAAATGTCTGGAGTGGAGTTTTTACTCAGGTTTCCCTTAGTGCAATTCTAGGTGGCACATTGGCTAAGAACACTAGAATTGAAGTCAAGAAGACCTGAATTCAAATCCCTCTTCAGAAATATACTAGCTATATTTCTGGCCTATAACCCTGGGCAAGTCACATTGCATCTCTTGGCTTTGGTTTCCTCAAATATAAAATGGGGGTAATTAATAGGTTTTTATGAGAATCAGATAAGATAATATATGTATACCATTATGTAAAACTAAAAGTTGTATTTATAAATATATAAAACCATAAAATATAAATCTGTATAAGATAAAATATAAATATATAAAATGTCATATATATGTTGGCTATCAGCATGATCATCATCCAGTAAGCTTCCTAGTTTGCCTTGAATCTGAGATTCATACTAGATCTACAATCTTAGTTGTCACTTAATGTCTTTGAGATGTAGTTTCCTTCTCTGCAAAATGAGGATAATTATATCCATCCTTTCACAAAAGTATTGTGGAGTTCAAATTAGATACTGGATGTGAAAGTACTTTCTAGGTATAAAGCACTACACACATGGAAGCTATTATTATTATTATCATAATAGCTACATTTTCATTGCTCAGGGTTTCATTTGATTTTGAAAAGGAGGCTCTTGCCCACTTGGGAGCATTTCTGAGACTTCCTAGTTCTGAAAGAAAGATCTTTATTGTTTTTGAAATTCTTCTCTTTGACAATGAGCTAGCTATACCATTTACCCAGAGATTTAAAAAATGCAACAATGTTTTCTGATTGATCCAACCAAATATTAAATGTTTCTCTAGCATTGTTTTGATTTTTATAGTAATATGCATGGCATCAAAACTATTTCCATGCCAGTTCTTTAAGTTTCATTTACAGGCAACATCTGCAGATGTAGAAGGGCAACTCTCAGTCTGCAGCTTGTTAGTGGCTGGTTGAACTATCTGAAGAGGATGTTTTAGATGATTTGAAAGTGCCTCTATCCCTATGTATGTAGATGCAGCCTTGCAAGATGTAGTTTAAAAATAATTTACATAGAAGGAAAAAGACTCCATCCTGTTATTGTTTATTCTCTTGACTTTCCTATCCTTTAATGACAGGGCTATTTTAGAGTAACAATTGTTTAAAACAAAACACTTCTTTAAAAACTATTTTTCTTCTTCATGACATACTATTCTTATAGACTACTAGTTGTGAAATAGGAGGCTGCACATACTCCATCATACAGTTTTCACTATATAGAATTTAATACCATAGAAACAGAAGATGGTGACTATACCTTCTCCTTTCATTTCTCTCTCAGAATCTTTCTGTGTCTATACCTACATTTGTGTCCGTCAGTTTCTCCACATCATTTAAATCTATTATATTTGGATTGATAAGTTTCTGCTCATCATTTATGTCCATCTATATCTACTTCTCTATCTGTATGTTATTCTAATTCTGTTTCTGGACTTGAGATTCACTAGTTGGGAACTTTTAGTGTGAAATTTTTCTTTCTTTGATTTAAATGTGAAGCTTATTTGTAATTTAGAGCCCTACAAAGTTTCCCAGGTACACTAGGCAATTGAGTTACTTGCCGATGGTCACACAACTAATTGTACAAGACAGAATTTGAATCCTAGACTTTTTGACTCCAAGGCTGGCTCTGTACTTTATTCAACTACTTTTTATCTATATCTATTCAATCTACAATCATATCTCTACATTAACTGTATCTAGCTGCTCTTCATTTATTGTTAGATAGACAACATATTAATCTAAAATTGTCTATATATAATATATGTTATATATTTTAGATGTGCCTTGAGAATGGGCCAACTGTGCTGGCACATTCCAGGGAAGAAATATTATTGGTCATGAGGAGAAGGAAAAGACCAGTGGGAATGTTCCTTCCATGTGCTCTGGTATACTTGGCCCATGTGCTATGCATATGTATGATTTATTCCTCTTTCTCTATAGCCATTGCAGCTTATATCTATATCACCCATGTTTATATAAATTACATATTTCACTCTTGTTTGTATATCATCTATTCTCTACTTTAGAATGACAACTTTCTCCCACTGGAGACCAGATCGTGTTGTACAGTAAGAGGACTAGCTTATTGAGCTGCTCCATAATGAGATGTGTCTGACAAAGAAAGACAAAGAAGATGGACAATGAGCCATTGAATTTAAATAAGAGGAAGAGAATCGTTTGGATAGTATTTAGGAAACTATAGCACTTTGGACAACCCCAAGCTTTTCTTTGAAACAAAAGCCCACTTTATTAAAACAAATATTATTCAGGTGAATATGGGCATTAATTATAGTACTGTCATTGAAAAAGTAAAACTATGGCTCAGGTAAAGATCAGTGGAGAGGCATATGGTGAGAATAAGTAGGCAGCAGCATATTACCATTGGAAAATTATACCTATTCTTATCTCTTTATTTTTCTTTTTTTCTTTCATTCATGTTTTATCTCCATAAGTCAACACATAATTATCCATCTTTAACTTTGCCTTTCCACCCTTATCCTCCTTTCTACCCTTTGTTCCTCTCTCCTTACCTCCTCCTTTGCTCCTTTATCTCTAAAATGAGGCACTCTAATCTCTCCTAAATCACAGCATTATTAGAGCTAACTGAGGTCATATAGATAAAGTGCTTTGTAAACCTTAAAGTATTATATGAATATTATCTATTAACAATAATCTTGGTATTAGAATATACTTATTCATGCCAAATTAATGTTCCCTATAATTTTTATTTAGCATATGTTAAACATATAGTACAAAGTTGATTCCACTTCTCTGAAGAATAACTAGGTCTAGTAGGTTGAATTCCAAATGTAAGATGAAATGCATAGTTTTCTATTATAATGGGAAACCATTCAGTTCAAAAGGTTTATAGGAAGCTTCTTTAAGGGGAAAACAAAAGAATTCTAACTAGTTACAATATGAGGAACTGAAAAAGAAATCTAAACCAAGAACATTTCTTGGCCCAATAACATTTTCATTTGGTTATAACTGTATATTTTTCCCTTCATTTAAAACTCTTACCTCAGTATATTTTTCTCTCAGTAATAAGTATGTGTCAATAACCATGTTGGCTAAGTCAATGCTATTCTTTCTTGCTTGAATGAATGCTTTTGTCTGTATTGTTGCCAACTAAAAATGACTTCCTACTGACTGGCACATTTTTAGGAATGAATTTGCCTGTTTTTTCCCCTCTCTCTTCAGTTATTTACCTCTTTCTTTCTTCCTTTGAAGTCCCATATTTTTTCATGGAAACCATTAAAAAATAAAGTAAGGCAGTCTTAGATTATCAAGAACCATGTTTTCTTAGTTGCAACATAAGGCTTTTGGTTTGGAGAGACCACTTCCCCCAAAACATACTAAGAAGTTATTCAACCATGTTCAATATTTACACATCTTAAAGGACTTATTGCATCTTAGGATTTTTCCTGGGTGAGGCTTCACCATTCTATTAGCATTCCATTTTATCTATAGCCCCATCTGTCACCTGTTCCTTTGGTCTGGAGGAAAACTTTCCAATTGAATCACCCTCACAAGTGAAGCAAAGGATGGGAGTTAGTGGATCACTCCTGGGTGCATTAATTCTATTTCTACCATTATCTTCAGTGAAGAGGAGGCAGAGGGAGACCCTGGGAAGTGATTGCAACATTAACCAGATGTTCCAGATGCTCTCAAATATTCTTATTGCTGTTTGAAGGAAATGAGCAACATGGCTCATGGCCATTTTCTGCAGCTTTGGCAGATGCTGGTGACTGTACTTAGTGATAGTGAACTGGTTATTCTAGGTTTCAGAAATTAGTGATAATGAACTGGTTATTCTAGGTTTCAGAAATATTTTGGGAAGATACTTTCTCCCCTAAAGTTTATCATGATAAGTTGATAAGGATAAAACATTCATGCTTACTCTTTTATTTGGTAACTCTGAGTTAAAATGGATTAATTAATAATCAATTAAGATAATACATACTAAATGCTAGAAGGGGCCTAAGAAAATCACAGATCTAAAGCTGGCTGGAACCTCAGAGGTAATTAAGCACAGACAAAGAAATTGAGATCTAGACTTAGTAAATTAACTTGTTCAAAGACTTAAAAATAGTAAGTAGAAGAGCTGGGATTTAACTTCCACCAATCCAAACAGTGTTCTTTATGTCCCAAAATATACAGATGAAGAAACTGAGGCCCAATAAATGACAGAGCTCATTATACTTTATTTTTTGATTCTCTCTTTAACCCTTCTACTCAGTAAAGGAGGTCTGGCGTTGACACTCTACCTTGTAAGCCCAAGAGCTTGGTTTTCTATCTTGGTACAAAACCAGTGCACACAGGTCATGATACGAGCAAATAAAGTTTAATTTTTTTGAGGCAATCTCCATAACTTATAACTTGCTCAGAATTACCTCCAACCTCACTAATATTCTTCCCTATCCCATTCCAAAACACACAAAATATAGAAGTATGCATTAACTTTATAGTTTAAGCTCAACTTAAAGTAGGAAAATGCAAGTTAGTCTTAGGGTCAGTGGCAAAAGGTCTGCTACTGTTCCCCATGGATATTTCACTAGTAGGGCCAACTCTAGTTATTCCAAGGGCAGTCCTCTTCTGGACTCCCACTCAACCAGGAAATTGAATGGTAATATAATCTCTAGACTCAGAGTATGATTTCACACTATGCCCAATGAACTCTTGGTTTTCCTTCAGGATTTAAAGGATGACCTAATGTCTTGTGGTTTGAGGTTGGTTCTATATATTTACTTATACTTGCTTATCCTGTTCTGTCTCGTTTCCCCCCAGTATATTGCTACTCAGCCTTTTTTCTTTCTTATTTTTGGATACTGCGCAAGATTATTTTTGCCTATTACTTTATATCCTCTGTTGCATTAAATCATTGAATTCCATACACCTCTCTCCTTAAGCCTTTCATTATTTTAATATTTCAGGAGCTCATGATGAAATAATCCAATCACATAATTCTTATTATTTTGTAATCATATTTATGTATGTTCATTTGAAAGATAACTAGGTTGTACAGCAGATAGAGCACTGGGCTTGTAGTCAGAAAGATTCTGAGTTCAAATCTAGATTAAGATACTTACAAACTGTGTGATCTGGACAACCCTGCTTGCCTTGGTTTCCATATCTGTAAAATTAGCTGGGAAAGGGAATGGCACAGCACTCCAGTATCTTTGTTTTAAAAAAAATCTGAAATGTGGACACAGAGTCAGACACAACTAAACAACATGTTTATTTGAATACTTGAGTTGAATCTTGTATATCAGTCATTATCTTAACTCTGGCATTTGTTACTAAAATTCAATGCCATTTTTTCTTCTGAGGTATCTATCTGAACTTAATTAAGGATCAAATGTTAGTCTCTCCCGCATTTAAACATTTTCAAGGGTCTTAAAAATATACCACTTTAAGGTGAGTCCTGCATTTTCCTTTCAACAATCCTATCAGTTGGGTAGTATACCATAATCTTTATTTTTGTGATAAGGAAATGAATATTCAGAGAAATAAAGGGATTTACCCATGGTAACAGGCATTAGGGTCAGGTAGGACTTGAAGCCAGTTCTCCTGACTCTCTATCTTCCTACCATGCCAACTGGACAATTGATGTTCCTTCTTGGCATTTAGAAGGAAAATGATTAATAAAACGGGAATATACCTATTTAGTTCTTAAGTAGCTCCCAAGTTAATGGAATGATTGTGTTCCAAAAGTCTGTTTATAAGTTGATTGCTTGGAACTTACAATGCATTATCCCATGGAAAAAAATTTTTATAAATGATAATTAACATTGCAATCCCGTCTGTACAAGTCTATTTAAATTGTAAACTAGTTGAAATAGTCTTTACAGTAATTCATCAGCCTAATCTCTCCTCAGTTTTCCCAAGACATGAGACTGAATCCCTAACTTGAACAACTTCCTAATAATTACAGTTGTCTTAGAGTAGAACAGACTGCTTGAGAGGTGCTCAGTTCAACTTCCCTGGAAGTCACCAAGTAGAGGCTGATTGTTCACTTATTGAGTATGCTGTAGATTAGGTTTTTGTTTAGTTATTTATTAGATTTGATCATCCCTGCTGACTCTGAGATTGCATGGCTGTGATTCTGAGACCCACAGAGACCTAAATCCATAGCTTGTCTGAGCCTGAAGAAGGGAAAGGGACTGAGATGTGGATGAGGAGAACATATTGATGAACTTGACTATGACAGCTGTGGTTCTAGGGGTAGAGACGGTCCAGGGAGCAAGAAAATTCTGGCCCTAGGAGTTGTGACAATAGGGGTGAGGGTAGGGGTAGTAGTATTTATTTGTATTAAATTCATTCAGAAAGGCAACTGGTATAATGGGAAAGAAGGTCATTGGAATCAGGATGATGGGGGTTTGAAATCCTAACACATAATAGAAAGTCAGTTAATCTCTCAGTGTTCCTGGCCACACTTTAAGGCTATAAAATGCAGGAAAATTGAAGAATCTTTACTGGTAAAGGGACTCTCCTTACCTGGAATTCTCTGTTCTAGTAAAATCATAGTCTGGACTTTCCAAGCCCTTCAAAACATGTCATTCATAAGACTAGGGTTTTTACAGCAAAAATCTTAGTGCTAAATGAATGCTTCAGTGATTCATTTCCTATTTGATTCCTTGTGCCTATGGTCAGTGAAGGGTTATTTTCTAAAGCATGTTATTTAGTATAGATTTCAATAGTTTGAAAGATGAAACTCCCAAGGCATTAGAGCTTTCCAGATGGATAGTATATGTCTTCCACTGAAGATCTGGAGGGATTATTTCCCCCCCAGAGGAACTGACTCTTCCTGGCCACACGAATCTCTCCAAATTCCTTAGCCCTGCTGTAGAGCCAGCTAGAGTGGTTAAAGGAAGCAATGGCCCATTTATGTAGCAGCTGTAGTCATTAGCTGAAGAATAGGATATATAGCCCAGTTGCCCATTCATTCTTTTGGTTATATGTCCTCTTTCAGATGGTGGCATTTACAAATCTAAAAGATTGAACTCTGTGTATATGAATATATGCACAAACATATATACCAGATCTTAAGCATATTAATGGCAAAGAAAGACAAATAATAAAACATACTTTAAGGTTGGGAAAGTGTTTCTCACACAACAATCCTGTATGTTAGGTAGTGCAAATATTTTGATGACCATTTTGCAGATGAGGAAACTGGGAGATTTAGTGATCATGATTTAACAGTATCGTAAGCAGAATTCAAAACCATTTCCCTGCTCCAAGTATGATGCTTTCTCTACTGTTCCATCCTGTCTCTTAAAGAAAATATAATCAATGACTGTTTCTATGTGCTCCAACTTTTTAGGTGTAATAAAACTAAATAAAATGGCAGTTTTAAAGGAATTTGTTAAACTTGTAATATCTAGCTTCAGACTCAGTACCATGAGAGATAAAATTGAATATGGAATGTTGTGGTATTGATTCTACACTTAAAATGCTGAGAGAATTGAAGTTAGACGACTTTCGTTCAACCTCTGGTCACCTACATGACTCTTGGGCAAATTATTTCATTTTCATTGGCCTGAGTTTCTGCAAAATGACAGGGATGGATTAGATGGTTTTTGAGGGCCATTCCATCTCTATGTCTATCATCAGTTATCACCATGGAATTGTATCCATGAGGGAAGGATGGTTATTCTTGAGTTGGATTTAGAATAAAGAATGTGGATTGGCAAAGAGGACAGGGAGATCATTCAAGATAAAGGAATGGGAGGTACAATATGTGTATGTGTAGTGGTGTTCCAGAGTAAATGGAAGGTGACTAGTGGGGAGGAGCTATTCTTGTAAAGTAGAATGTAGCAAGGCATAAACTTGGAGAAGTAGGATGTAGTCAGTTGATAGGTAGTCTTAAGTGCCAAGGTAAGATGTCCTGAAGTAGCCAGATGTTTGGCATCTGATACCATCCAGTTTTTAAAAAACCCATCTTCTGTTTTAGTATCAATTATTTTTAAAAAAAATTAAAACAAATCCCTTACTTTCTGTCTTAAAAGCCAGTATTGAGTATTGTATTATAAGGGGAGGTTAATTTGTAACTGAGGGGTTCAGTCTTTCAGTATAGAGAGGGGGAAAGAGTGGAGATCCTCCCCTCTCAAAACGGGGTTCAGGGGAGATAGCTGATGTTTAGTGTTGACTCAGAGAGAGGAGAGGGGGTTTTGAAGATTTTCCCCCTTCTGCCTCCCCTCCTTAGCTAAGGCTGCTCTCCCAGATTAGCCCTTGTCCCTCTTGTCCCCCCTCTACTACTCTAGACCAAAGGGTCTCCCCTTCATCTGTTCACTCACATTTGATTCACAGCTTGGGGAACAGATAACTATTTTAATGTCAACTCAATCAGGGGTTAACAAAGAATAACTAGCAGGGAAAGAATGAGATAGGAAAGTGGGAAAAGGGGCTCCCTGTCTATCTAAAAACCTTTTCCCTTCCTCCTTGAGTTTGGGGGGAACTCAGGCCTTGGCAGCCTGAGCCCCCTGAAAGAAAGTCAGGTTCACTCACCCTGGGTTTGGCCCCTTGCCCACAGTTCAGACTCAGGGCAATATGAGCTGAAATAAAGTCAGCAGAAAAAGATTTAAAATGTCTTTCTCAGGCATCCTCTTCAGTAGTCTTGCCAATTGGGAAATGTTGGGGGGAAAGATTTCCAGTGACCAGTAGTTAAGGTGGGTAACCCTCAAGAGAAAGTCTTTTTCTACCTTCTCTCTTTGGCTTCTCAAGACTGAGAGAGCAACTCTTCTACCAGCCAGAATCTTTTCCTCCTCAAGATTCCAATCCCTTGGGACCCCTCCCCCACAAGGTGATCAGTTTCACACACTCTTCAACCTGGCACTTTTTCTTTAGTGCCAGCCTCTGTTACAGTATTGGTTCCAAGGCAGAAGAGTTGTAAAGGCTAGGCAATGGAGGCTAAAGGACTTGCCTGGGGTCCTAAACCTAGGAAGTGTCTGAGACTAGATTTGAATCAAGGACCTTCTAACTCCAGGTCTGGCTCTCAATCTACTGAGCCACTTAGTTGTCATCCTTAATATCAATTCTGAGATAAAAGAATAGTAAGGGTTATGCAACTGTGTTTAAGTGACTTGCAGAGGTACAGCTGAGAAGAGTCTGAGACTAGATTTGAATCCAGATCCTCCCAACTCTAGGCCTGGTGCTCTATCCACTGTGCTATTTAGCTTTCCCCATACAATTTAAAAAATTAAATATGTCACTTTTACTGGATGCCATATAACTATGGCAATTGGGCTATTTTACAAAGACACTTTACTTCATGTTATGTGAAACATAACCTCGCCTGGTATTTTCTTTGGTTTGATTCAGACCAAAGAAAATTCCCATTCTAGAAAAATGAGATGATCAAAGATATTGAAGCAGGAGGGAACCTGGAGGCCATCTAGTCAAACTCCCCTCATTGTACAGAGGAGGGAACGGATGCCCTGAGAAATAAAGTGATTTGCTCAAGGTCACACAGGTAGCATATCCCTAAGGTATCCATTACATACTTCCTGAAACACATTGTACCATTGCTGTTTACAATTACCCTTTATTTATTATCAGATTTGGGTGATTCCTAGGGGCATCAAAGGTTCATCAAACATCTGGAACAATTTTTCACAAATTTTGGAATCACTAAAATCCAAATGTGTCCTGCCAAGCACCCCTTCACTTTCCCCCACTACTTCCCAGTCCACTTCATTTAAAAAAACATATATTTTAGAGAACATTAAATCCATATGTTTTTATTCACTTTAGTGCATATCATCAACGTTTCTCAAAGAGTTATTTGGCTTCTATAAAGTCTGTGGGGGAAAAAATGAAGAAATCTCTAGCAACTTGTTTTTTAAAACCCGGATGTCACAAAAACATACTAAAAGAGCAAAGACAGTATTGGTTAAGAGACTGAATATAATTTAAATTTGGCAAAATGGCTTCTCCATTCTGATGTCTGGTTTTCCACCCAATTTTCAGTCCCCATTATCGATTGAAAGAAGTAAGACTGTAAAATCCAGCATCAAATAGTCTACCAAAATATATTCAGGCCAGAAGAGGACTATTAAGAAACCAGACTCTCTGTCTGAATATGGTCAAATAAAAGGTTATATTCTACTTCCTTTTATACTGCCTATTGTTTGTCTTTTGTTTAGAAGAGGACTAGTGACATCACAGGGTGTTTTCTTGATTTGCATGTGAATTAAAGCTGAACAAAATTGTCAGTTTAATATCTCTTCCAGAGTCATTAAGATCCAGTGGCAAGACAAAAGTCATGATGACCAGTGATGGCCCAGGATGCAGTGGATGGTCTGGGCATCTTTGATGTCTGACTAAGCACTAAGCCCTCTAATAGTAAGTGTTTTAGCCACCTTCAAAGCCAGTGGAACAAATCATTTTCCTCTACCTATTCTGCCAGGGGAAGTCTTCACATATTTGGGGTAAACATCCCTGTAACTCATCAGTAGTTACCCTCAATCTGGTTTTGCCTGTCTGCCCCAATGGTTTTACTGGGATATGGTCACTATAGCATGTGCTACAGCTTCTTGGAGCTAGAGGAGAGAGCTGGGTGTATGACATGCTCAGGGAGAACTAGCCCCTCTGGAGTAAGGGTGTGCTGAACCTTTTTCAGGACTGCTCTTCTCCTTTTGGTGCCTATCTTTCACTCACTTCTCACCTGTAGCTCCATACTATCTACAATCATTGTGAGTGTTCCTCTATGCATAGCCAGTCTAAACCCCTCTAAAACTGAGCAGACCATTTCTGGGAATTAGTGTGACTGAAAATTTCATCATGCCATGGCTGACCAGATCAGGCCAAACAAACAGTGAGGCTGTTGCTTGATTATCAGATAGGAAATCTATTACTTTAAGTTTATCCAGCACAGAGAACCCTGATAGCACTTCTTCTCTGATGGCAAGGTTCCAGGACTTTGCCTCTCTGCCACAATGAGTCAGTTGGTCATAATGCATTTATCAATTGCCTACAATATTTGAGGTAGTGCACTAAATATCATTTATCTAAAGGAAGAAGGAATTTTCCTTTTTTCATGAAAGTCCATATTAAAGGACATTCATGATGATTTGTCACATTACATCATTTCTCTTTAGAGAAACTAAAGAATAAGGTAAGAAAAGTCAATAAGATAAAATAATAGTTATAGCTAGGATTTAGATAATACTTTCAGTTTGCACAGGGCTATACATACCATCTTATTTGTTACTGATCACAACCCTGAGAGGTAGGTGCTCTTATTATCTCTATTTTGTAGATGAGGAAACTGAGGCTGAAAGAGGTTAAGGGACTTGCCCGAAGTCACAGAGCTAGCATCTGAGGCTGGATTCAAACTCAGATCTTACTGACTCTAAGTACACCAATGCTACCCATGGTGACATTTACCTGCTTCATAAAATGGGAAAATAATACTAAGAGGAACCCTAGAAATAGAAAAGGAGAAATCATATTAGTGTGGTAAGTAATATAAGAATTATCACCTCCATTTTAGAGGTAAGGAAACAGACACTTAGATAAGTAAAATGACTTAACCAAGCTTATTAGCAGTGCTAGGACCAGTCCCTGGGTCTCCTGATTATTAGTATAGCACTTTTTCTACTAATTTACATTGTTCCTCCCCTCCACATGTAAATGGTAAAATTATGGCTGAGACTGAATGTAAAAATTATTTTTGTCACCAAGGATTTAATTTATAAAATCCTAATGAAAAAACCAAGCCAGCTGGAAATTTTATGTTGTTTTAATTGATAGTGGAGGAGATTAAGGAGAAGGAAGAAGGAAATGTATGTGTAGTGTATGTGTAATATGTGTTGTAAATGTTTATATACATAAATATGGATATAAATATATGCAAAGATAATGTACAATATGTATATAAATATAAATGAAATTAGATATTCTGTCATATAACATCCTCTATATACTATAAAATGTAACCTCATGTGTGTTATAACATAGACTATAAAATACATATCCATACAGAATATGTATAAATGCATATATGGTTTTTTCTGCCCATATCATTGGCTATGACAACAGCTTGGATTTATAAATTCAAAATAACTTTGGTTCTCCCTTCTTACCATATCCCACATTTTCATTCCAGCCTCTGCATCACAGCAGGTCCTTCATTTCTGTGTCCATTGCAATTACTCTACTTCATTTCTTCTCACAGAATCCCTTGCAGTAGTCTCCTAATTGGTCTATTGGTATCCCATTTATTCATTTTCCAAACCATTGTCCACACTAGAGCCTAGTTAATCCCCTCTTCAAACTTCTCATAGCACATTTCTTGAACTCTCCTTTGCATTTATTTCATTCTTCTTTGGATCATGGTTATCAGTGCCTTTGTCTTTCCCATTTAGACTGTAGCCTTCTTAACAGTACATACTGGGCTATATCCATTTTTGTGTTCTCAGCATCTAGCATAGTATTGACCAGCAGACTGTACTATATTGGCCAGCCCATAGAAGGAGAAGCCTAGACAGGAAACCAAAGAATAATGACTGATATTTATAGAACACTGTAAACATTGCAGAGCTTTCCTTATCTATCAGTACTTATTAAATGCCTACAATGCCAGTGCTTGGCACATCAACAATGAAACAGTTGCTGTTCTGAAGGAGATTATGTCCTATCAGATAAAACAACTTGAATACAGGGAAGTCAATCAAAAATACTTAAAAAATAAATTTTAGGTCTTCCTGACTTCAAGTCCCAAAACTATTCATCTTGCCATGCAAAGTAAAAATGGAAGCCCCTTACAAAGCAAGCATTTTTTTACCCAATATCCTTTCCCTAAAACATATTCTCCTGATCACCCTCTCCTCCAAGATACAATTTCCTACATGGGTTTTTGCAACACTACTCTCTCCTAGGACACTTTGTGCCTGTTTGACAATTCCTACTCCTACTCCCAGGGTTCAGCAGGATGGGATGAGGAGAATGAGGACCAAGAAAAGAACATCAGACTTGGCAAATAAAGGTTGTTAGTAACTTGGAAGAGAGTAATTTTAGTTGAGCCAGGTAGGAAACCAGCAATGTAGTGAGAGAAGCCAGACAGCACTGAAGATAGCTTTTCAAAGAGTTTGGCTGAGAAAGAAGGGCCAGTCAGTATCAACATTTATTAACTATGTGCCTAGTACTTTGCTAAGTGCTGGGAATAAAAAAAGAGCCAAAAGATTTCTGTCCTCAAGTTCACAGACTGGTGGGGAAGATAAGCAAACATACTATTCTATATGTGAGAAATTAAGAGAGAAAAGACATTAAGAGTTAAGAGGGATTAGGAATGGTTTCCTGTAGAAGATGAGATTTTATTTGAGATCTAGAGGAAGCTAGTGAAGTCATTAGGCAAGAGTGAGGAGGGAGAATTCCAGGTGTGTGAAGTGAAAGTTCAAGGGGACCTGGAAATGTCAAGGAAAACCACCTTCAAAATGGAATGAGTTTTATTGATAGAGAGGTAGAGTAATATCTCAGCCCATAAACCTGAGACAATTTCCCCCACATTTAGAGACTGACACAGAGACAGAGAAGGGGTGGGGGTGAGGGTCTGGTAAGAGAGGGTGAGGATGAGGGAGAAGGATGGATGGATGGATGGTGTGGCCATGCCTCTAGTCATTGACCAGAGGCAGGATGACCCCCTGATTTATAGAAAAACTCTTTTAATTTACCAGAAAATACAATAGATTTATTTTACCCATTCAAGCCTTTTTTCAAATGAACATTTTAAAGAAATGGTCTAGAGTTGGAGACAAAGGTTTTAATCCAGAAATAAAGAATAGGAATTTTATAGAAAGAAAGAGTTCTGGGCTGGATTACTTGGGAGAGACTGACTGGAGGATCTATCCAGCCTTAGGACTTGACCTCCTGGGAGAATCCTCCAATACAGTTGCAAAGACTTCTCATACAAAAAGGGTATTTAAGATTTGATCTTTAGGTACTTCTGGGCCCAAGACAAGATCTATCTGGGATACCTCCCTAAGGCAGGTTCCCTGACAAACTCCAAAAGATCCGAAAGCTGTAAAGCCTTTGTCCTACTGGGAGAAGAATGGGGTGGGGTGGTAATCTTGTCTTGAAGGGAGATGGATGGGGGTGGGGAAAATCTTGTCTTGAAGAGAGATGGATTGGGGGGGTGGGGAATCATCTTTTACTAACTTCTTGGATATATTAATAATTAATAACTTGAGAATAACACACTAATTTCTCACTCCATACACAGGTATGGGGGATAGCCAGAGAGAGAAAGAGATAAAAGCTTAAAGGAATCATAGGATCTAGTGAAGTTTTTATGGATGAAGGAAACATTGTTTGAATTTGTTAGTAATGAACCCTTTGATAGGGGGATGTTGATGATTAGAGGTGGGAGAAATGTTTTAGAGTGCAACCTATTAGAGAAAAATGGAGGGGAGAAAATAAAATGAATAAGTAGAAGTGATCTTTGGAAGAAGTACCACCTCTTTTGTCACAATGGCTGAGGAAAAGAAGGAAGCGTGACATGAAAAGATTTTTAGATGGAGAGGCAGTATCCCAAATCAAATGACCTTCATTTTCTCAGTTACGTAAAGGCAGGGTCTACAACTGAAAAAGATAGGAAAGGGGGTAGTGATGGTTGGAGGCTTGAGAGAACAGATGGTTTGAAATATTTTGTGGGGAGATTTAGGTAGAGAATCATCTATGTAGACAAAGGACAGAATATTAGATAATGTAAAAGTATTACACTTCTTTTTTAGTAAGAAATATTGAGCTAGTAAATATATTTTGAGAACATAAGATTTAGTTTAATGTGAGTCCAAATAGAATAAATACAGTTTTTGCTATTATTTATTATTAAATAATGTTTAATATTTGTATTATTTTTCATTGACTTCCTTTTATAAAATTGGAGATACATTTCCTCAGAAAGAGTAAATATTTGTCAAGTTGACAGAGAAATTAATGTGTTGCTTCCCCTGTTGTATTAGCTGGGAGAACTTAAGAGTGTGATAGATTTAAGAATTGATAAGAGAAATTTTCATCTACTTCTGATTATCAGGGTTCTGGTACTGAAGACAAGTGAGCATAAATGTTGAAAAAAGTTTTTTTTTCTTTCTGCTTATTGAGACCCATAATGATGCTAAAGAATAAGGCTGGATGATCTTTATAGTCTTCCTATAAGGACCCCAACATCATCCAGAGCCATTTTGTCCACGGGTCTTTTCACAGGTCATCAATCATATCCTGTCCTGAGACCTTCCACTGGTCAGGAGTCCCTGTCAGCAAGGTCTTGATCCATCTGCCATCCATCTGGCCATTTTAGCAAGGCTTTGGTCAACAATATGCTAGGATCCAAGAACTCAGTGATGGTGGCCCCTTAGGAAGGGGCAGTTTTAAAAGCAAGGGTCACTTGGGAATGGAGCTAATGATTCAGGGGTGTGAGGACTGTGCTAAAAGCACAGGAGCTCATTTTAAGCATTACATACTTAGGAGTGGGGGGTAATGTTATTACAGCAGCACAGCCTGAGATCCTTATAACAGATTGAACTACTACAGTACTCATCTCTTTAGTACATCAAATACAATAATAAAATCTTTTGATACCTGAAAAGTATCACCTACTCCTTAGTGGGTTCCTTAATACTAATCTCTATTAGTCTTATTCCTACAGTATTAACCAAGATAACTACTTGTGAATTTTAGAACTATTCCACCCTAATCAGACCATTCTTTAGAAGATGGGATTTAGCTATTTCCTGATCAGTAACAATAGAGATACTTGTAATAACAGAATCAGGTCTTGGGAAGTTCATATTTCTCCACCCTACTCAGTTTATGGGGTATTCAGGGAGGGGTAGTATCTCTGGTATGGAGGGCTTGTCATGCCCTCCTAGGGCAGCTCTCCAGCCTCTGACCCTCACCTGACACCCAGCTCTCACTTGTGGCTCCCAGTAGCTGCTAGCATGCGGCAGCGGCCACACCCTGAGCAATGGCTTCGACAGATAGGCTAAACCTTGTGAGGGTAGCCATCGGGTCATCGACCCCTGGTGAGCCAGGGCTTTGCTCACCCAGCATGTGAAGACTGCTTCAGCAGAACAGGCAGAAGAAACCAATAAGAAGGTTCAATGGCAGAGATGGTGATGCAGCAAAGCACTGTGGAGTGCTTAGGGCATGTTGGAGCACAAAAGACAACATGGCCATGCAATGCAGCTGAGGAAGTCTCCAGGTGTAACGATTTTTCGTGCCAATGGACCCAGGCTTCCAATGCCAAGAGAGTGGGACTGTCTCTGTGCATCGACTTTTCCACTTAAATCTCCTTCATGCACAAGTGTCTTTGTGCACGCTTATCTACATCATAGATGAAAATGTACAAAGACAATTGTCATCCTCGGTTACCCAGAGACTACTACTACTACTACTACTACTACTACTACTACTACTACTACTACTACTACTACTACTAGAACATGTTCAGTCACTAGCCCATCCACTCCTGCCTTGTCATCCCTCATTTCCATATGACCAAATGTCCTGCCCTAACATATTGGAAAGACTCAGCTTAGTTTAGTAGGAAGAGTGCTAGCCTTGGAGTAAGTGATAGCCAAGTTGGCATAGTGCTTCAGGTAACTTGTTGATTTTAGAAACACTGATAAATCCCTTCACTGTCTTGAGCCTTGGTTTCACCATATGTCAAAAGGAGAAACAATGCCTGTAGAGCCCACCTCATGTATGTTTTTGGGAGGATAAATGGAGTTAATGCAAGTAAAGTGCTTTGAAAGCCTTGCCATATTAAATGAACATCAGCTATTATTCATGTGGGGAAAACCCTCTTGTATCACATATATTAAGGCTTCGGTTACTGGTTGCTTTTTTTTTTTTGTGGTTAGACTTTCTCTCTCTTGATTCCAACTTCCACTTATCTCCTAACAGTATCTATAATTCTTCATCATAATCTCTTTTTCCCATTTCCTTCTCTTTTCCCCAGGCGGGCTCACTCTTGTCCTAAATAACCAGTAGTCAAGCCCTGGAATTCTGACTCATTCTCTTTCAAAGCCAGGGTTTGGGGAAGAATAGGATAATATTTCTCACAAGCTTGTCTGATGCCACCAGGTGTGTTATCAGTCATTACATCCTTGGATGTAAACCAATTCTTAACCAGGCCTAATTCTAGAAATTACTGTGATACAATAACTAAAGACTCTAATTTCATTTTTTTTCTTAAGGAGACTCATTTGTTACTTTCCAGAACCAATCAAATAATCATTTCATTGATTAGTATTCCCAAAGTAGTTGATTTAGTTGGGAAATGGATAGTTTTACTATGGTTACACTGAAAATAATGCTGACCTAGTTCAACCCTGGCTATGGAGCCAGAGGATCTGGGTTCAAATCTCACATTGGGTCTTTAATACCCTTTGTGAGCTTGGGAAACTTGACCTCCTTTGACCTCAGGCCTGGTACTAGATGATCTTTGAGCTCCTTTCCAATTCTGAATCTATGGTCCTATGATTCAAAGCTCTTTTGAACAACACAAATACCTTTCCTGTTAGACTGTGGGTTCCTGGAGGGCAAGGACCATGTTTTTCCTTTCTTTGTTTAGCACAGTGCCTGTTGTTACTCAGTCAGGTCTGACTCTTTATGACCCTGTTTGAGATTTTCTTAGCAAAGGTCCTAGAGTAGTTTGCCATTTCCTTCTCTAGCTCATTTTCTTGATGAGAGAACTGAGGCAATCAGGGTTTAGTGACTTGACCAGAATCACACAGCTAGAAAGTATCTGATATGCAATTTGAACTCACAAAGATGATAATTCCTCACTGGTTCTGGCACTTTATCCACCATATAATCTAGCTCCCATGCACAGTACCTAGTAATAAACAAAAGCTTAATTAATGTTTGTTGCCTGAGTAGCTTAAACTTATTACTCTCATGAAGCACGAAATTATAGGGAGCCTTTTCCAACAGAATTTATAGAGATTGAGGCAGCTAGATTGCTCAGTGGATAGAGACCTAGGTTTGAAGTTTGGCATTCAAATTTGACCTCAGACACTTCCTAACTGTGTGACCCTGGGCAAGTCACTTATCCCCCATTATCTAGTCCTTACTATTCTTCTACCTTGGAATCAATACTTAATATTGATTCTGAGATAGAAGGTGAAGTTTTTAAAAAAGAAATTATAGAAGCCATAGAGATGAAATAGTTAAGAAAAAGTAAGAATTTTTTGGCCAATATAGGAGAGTGAAAAATAGAAATGTTTTCTAACTGAGAAAGTATAAACTTGTAAAATTTAAAATTGTAATTGCAATTACAGTCTTCATTTTAAAATGAAATGAATGGGCTATAAAAATGAAATTATGGAGTGATATCTAAAATAAGGTAAATCACCTTTTTTACCTTCACCAATGGATATAATCTACTTTAAGAAAGTTTAAAATAAATAAAAATTTATGCTATGTGAATATAAAATTCCTCCTTATTTTATATTATTTATTTTTAAGATTATATTTTGTTTTTATTTCTTTTCATTTTTAAATTTAATTTTCCCACAATTACATCTAAAAGCAATTTCCAACATTTTTCAAATAATATCAGTTCTTGAATTCTTTCCCTCTCTTCCTCCTTTCTCTCCAACTCTCCACCCTATTTCAGTCTCTTTCAGTTCATATAAGTCTTTTCAAGTTTTTCTGAGTTCTTGATTGTAATTTCTTATAGCTCAATAGTATTGCATTACAATAATATACTGTAACTCACTCAGCCATTCACCAATTGCTATCCCTTCACTTTTTAAATCTTTGCCCCTCAAAAAGGGGATGTTTTAAATATTTTTGTAAATATAGGTCCTTCCCTTTTTATTTTTTAAGTCTCCTTGGGATATGAACCCAGTAATAGCATTGTTGGGTCAAAAGTTATATATTGTTTTATTGTCCATTGGCATAGGTCCAAATTGCTCTCCTCAATGGTTGAATCAGTTCACAACCCCCTCAACAATGCATCTTCTACCACCTTTCCCATATACACCCTGAGGGTTGTCCTTTTCCTCTTCCTTCATAATAGCCAATCTGATAGATGTGGGTTGGCACCTCGAAGGTGTTTTACTCTGCATTTCTCTAAATAATAGTTATTTAGAGCTTTTTTGAATGACTACAGACAACTTTAATTACTTTGTCCAAAGTGTTTTGGTTTTACAAGAAGCATCTCCCTAGGCAGGGATGTGTATACTTTATTAGGGCAGATAGGAATAATGAAAAGACCTACCTGAAATTATGAAGAGTGAAATGAGCCAAACCAAGAGAATATTATATATAGTAATAGAAATGTTATTTGAAGAACAGCCAAGTGTCTACCTCCAGAAAAAGAATCAATAAAGAAAAACATACAAAACAAAGTTTTATACATATACAAACACACATGCATCTATTTTATCAGAAGATGCCTTTTCTACTGAGAGAGGGGAGATACAGGGAAATTTAATGTTATAAACAAATAAATTGAAGTTGAAAAAATAAAATAACATTCAAAATAAAGAAAAAAAGAAAGCATTATCTCTATTGTTAGAGGATCTCAGTTCAATTTCTAGGTCATTAACAACCTGTGAAACCATTTCTAAGGACACTTTGAACATAAAGTCTATGATCTCATCACAGACTTACATTTAGAAAGGAGAGATCTCAGAGGTTCTTGAGTCCAACTCTCATTTTACACAGTAGGAGACTGAGGCCCAAGGGAAGTGACTTGCTCATAAAAGGTAATCTGTGGTATTGTGGAAATCAGATTTTACTTGGAGTCATTCACTTCCTGCTTGGGTGATCTGGATAAATCAAATAATCTCCCTGAGCTTCAGTTCCTTTATATATATATATAAAGCTAATAATAATGCTTGCATGATCTAATTCAATATGTTGTTAAAAGGTTCAAATGAGATAATACATGTAAAGGGCTTTAAAATGGCAATAAAGAAATTATTGTGATAGTGTCCCAAAAAATCTGTGTACAGTTTGAATATAGCAAAGCTTTTTAAGATAACATTTTTGGAGATTTTGTTGTTCAGTCATTTCAGACTTTTTATGAACCCACTTGGCATTTTCCTAGCATATATACTGGAATGGTTTTCCATTTTCTTCTCCAACTCATTTTACAGATGAGGAAACTGAGGGAACAGCATTAAGTGACTTGCCCAGGGTCAGACACTAATAAGTGTCCAAGGCCAGATTTGAACTCAGGCCTCCTTGACTCCATGTCTGATGCCCTATCTATTGTGATACCTAGCTACTTCAAGGTATTTGGGATACTATTTATATTTAAAGAAACCTTAAAAGCAGTGAAATATGGTGATAGAGTGCTGGACTTGGAGTCAGGAAGACAGGTTCAAATGTTGCCTCTGAAGCATTGTAGCATTGAGACTCTGAATAGGATAACCTTCAGTTTCCAGCGAAGTGTCCTGGGATGGAAAGAGCACTGGAATCAGAAGTCCTAGGTTCAAATACAACAACTTGTGAGACCACTGACAAATCACTTCATCTCCCTGGGTCTCAATTCTCTTGTTTGAAAATCGAGTGTGTTTGTAGATTGTTGCTGAGGTCCCTTCTGGCCATAAAGTGATGATTCTGTAATCCTAAATCATCTGTAGTGGTAGAGTTTCTAATCACCAATAAAACTGAAAGTGTAGGATCACACAAAGAAAAACAGATCTACAAACAGTGGACCAAATACATTGCCATTAGAAATATGCATGTATGTGTGGATATGTACCCATGAATACATATTCATTAAAAAGATTTAAAAATATTTCATCCCCCTCAATTATATGTAAAAACAATTTTAAACTTTAAAAAAGTTTTGGAGTTCAAAATTTTCTCTTTCCCTCCTTTTCCCCCCTCTCCCTGAGATGATAAGCATCATGTAAAATAGGAAAAACATTGTTTTTTGATAATTTTTCAAGAAGGGATAATGTTGCCTGAAGAGCCAGAGTTGCTGCCAAGCACTGTGGCTTGTGAACCCTGCTACTTGGGTGGTTGAGCTGGTGTCCTTATTGAGCTCAGGAGTTCTGAAGTCCAGTAGGATAACACAATCTAAGGTACCAATGTGGTGGTGAACCACTTCACTTCCAGCCTGGATGAAGGAAGGAAATTAGGTTCAAAAAGAAAAAAAGGCAGACTTTTGAAGAAGCAAGATAGATGTCCAGACCGGTTAGGCTTCAAATTCTTTTACTTTAATTATCTGGCTGCAAGTGATAATTCTCTCTCTCCTTCCTTCTTTTCCTCCCTTCCTTCCTCTTTCTCTGGCTCTGTCTCAGTTTTTCTCTGTCTCCTTCTCTCTCCCTTTCTATCCATTCCAGTCTACTGTCTACTGAATAACTGCCTCCATTATTCAGGTTGCTAATGCAGATCTTGCTATTATTCCTAGTTGAATTTTTCAGAGCCAAAAGTTAGTTAAAGTAATTCAGGGAAAAGAGTAGGCAGATAATGAGATCATAGGGATTAGAGCTGGAAGGAACCTTAGAGATTCATCTAATTCAAGCCTTTCATTGTACAGAGGAGGAAATGAAAGTCCAGAGAGGTGAAATCACTTTTTGAGGTCACTTTGCTAGGAAATGGCATCAGCAGAATTCAGACCCAGTTTCTCTGATTTTAGATCCAAGGTTCTCTCCTTAGCATCACATTATGCACTATTGAGAGACTTGTCCCCAGAACTAAGGGTAACACAATCCACTGGAAGACTTATGAGCACCTCTGAAGAATTCTGAAACTGAATTAGAAGATCAGGGTCATCACACAGTTGGCTACAAGCAATCAGAGTTCAAGATTACATGTGTATATATACATATATGTATGTGTGTGGGAATGTATATATGTAGATATATATTTTTTTAAACCTGGAGGTCTTCACATTCTATCTCTTATCACTGTCCTGTCTCTGGGTGGACTTCGGAGTCTCTGTGGAACAGGAGGCCAAACAGATCTGGCTCTAATGTTTTACTTGTATTGAATGTATTATTTTGTCTACTCTGAGCCTAGCCAGCCTCTGCAAATTAAATCCCTCACTTAAAAGAAAAAAAAGACAGTTAAATAATTATTGAAAGGAATTGCAAAAAAAGAAATGTGATTTATAAACTTGAGGAGAACAAAAGCACGCATATAAAGTATTAAAGAGCCCTGGCAAACTCACCCTTACAGGTTTCTGGGGGGAAAAAAAAGCTCAGACTTACACAATTCTTCCATTCATTCATAGAGCTTATGTCTGCTGGCCACCCGTGCACCTTGAATTGAGTTTATTGCATTAGATTGCATCAAGGAGGTGTGATAGATGAATGGGAGAAATTGTCAGTGGTGAGTGAGTGAGTACCCTGGCTTTGGTTTGGAATGAAGTAAGATGAGAAGGAAGGAAGAACTGTAAATTTGGAAATTGTTTTGAGAGAAGATGAAATTTCTTTTTGCATTAGAATATACTAAACAGGAACAAGAACTTGCAGATTGGATGGAGAAGTGATCACTGCTCTTAATCAAAACAGGAACAGGGACTTCAGATCTATGGGCCTAGGGATGTAGAGAGAATAGGCCTGTATTTTATTTTGCCATTAGTGAGGTTTAATGGGGACCTTCAGGTTTTGTTCTCTCTTTGAAGAGTGGTCAAATAGAAATGAGAAGCATTTAAGCTAGCAATCAAATGGGACAGTCTCTTCTCTACATGACAGCCTCGTATATACTTAAAGTTAGCTATTGTATGTACCCTCTTGAGTCATCTTTTTCCAAGCTAAACATGCCCAGTTCCATCAGTGATCCGTACATGACAAGAACTTAAGCCTCTTCACCACCCTAATGGCTCTCTGCCAGACAATCTGCAATTTACCAATGTCTTTCTTAAATTGTGCTTTCTCAAACTAAACACAGTAATCTAGACAAATTTTGATAAGGTCAGAGTGACGATTCCTGGAAGTGATATCCTTCAGTGCAACCCAAAGTTACATAAGCTTTTTTGGCATAATAATTATTTATAATATTTGTATGCTGGGAGGGCAGTTGTGGCTCAGTGGTTAAGGACACTGGGCCTGGAGTCATAAAGACTTGAGTTCGATCCAGCCTCAGATATTTCCTAGCTTTGTGACTCTGGGCAAGTCACTTAATCTCTGATTATTTGACAAAAGTCTCCACTGGAAGAAGAAATGAAAAAGGAAACTACGTCAGTATCCTTGCCAAGAAAACTGTGGATAGCTATGGTCTATGGCATCATGAAGAGTCAGATACAAGTGAATGACTAAAAAATAACAAATTTTTATATACTGTTCTCTGTGTGCTAGGCACTGTTTGATGATCTCATTTAATTCTCACAAAACTCATGGGAAGTAGGGACTTCAGATCTATGAGCCTGGGAAGGTAGAGAAAAGAGGCCTGTATTTTATTACCCCCATTTTATGGATGAGAAAGCTTAGTTAAACAGAGGTTAACTGACCCAGGGTCACACCGGTAGTGAGGTAGGATTTATTCAGACTTTCCTGTCTCCAGGCCTAGCACTCTATCCACAATGTCACCTGTGGCATCAAACCATTAATTCATATAGAATTTATAGTCCATTAAGCCTCCCAGATCCTTTGCAGAGTATATTCATGCCTCTTCCATCTTATAGTTTTGAAGTTGATTTTTTCATGCCCAACACAAGACTTTATATTTTTTTCAATTGAAGTGAATCTTATAAGAATGAGTCCAATGCACTATCCTGTCAGCAACTTTTGGATCCTGACAATGTTATGCTTTGTATCATCTGTACATTGGATAAGCATACTTTGTCTTCATCAAGTAATTGACAAAATGTTTAACAGGATAGGACTGAGTACAAAACACTTTTGTAGCCCACTGGTGACTTTCTGTCATGTTAACATTATACCATTAAGAACTGCCCTTTGGGTCTGGGAATCTACCCAGTTTTGAATTCATCTGATTATGTTGTTGTCTAATCCATATTGCTCTATCTTTTCCAGAAGGGTAGTATTAGATATTTTACAAAAAAAAAAATGCCAGAATCTAGAGGAGCTATTTCCCTAACATTTTCTTTTTTATTTTACTTTAGTAATCCCAATCCAATAAAGAGATGAAATTAATTTGGCATTACCTGTTCTTGATGAATACCTCTCATTCTTTGTGTTCACCATTTCCCTTTCTAGATGTTTGCCAACCTTCTCTTTAGAGATTCTTTCTAGAATTTTCTCAGGAATCAAAGCCAAGCTCATTGGCTCATATTTTGTATAGCCTGTCTTCCTTTAGTTTTTGAAAATCAGAACATTTATCTTTCCCCAGTCTTCACCCTGAATATGTGAGATATTTCATCTGTGCTTCAACTCTCTCTTCCTCCTTACATTTCTTTTCTTTTTTAAAGACCATCAAAGCACAACACACTCTTTCCTTAAACATCTATCTAATTAAAGTTCTTTGGAAACTATTGATGATAATGAGGATCTGAGGGAACATGTATATCATTTCCCCATATTAGAATGAAAGCTACTTAATGTCAAAAATTTTATAATTACTCAAGTTTATTTCTTTCTGCTTTCATGCTCTTTAATTCTAAGGCCATTTTCTTTTATGATTTTTTGAAACATGGATTCTATGCTCTTTTATTATTCATGGCTTTCAAGTAGCCCAATGTTTTTCTTTTTTTTCTCCTCCATCCAGTTTCCAGGTTAGGTGTTTTTACTATAATGTACCTTATAATTTATCCTTTTTTTCTGTTATTTTGACTTTGTTTTTAATATTTATTGATGTGTATTTTAGTCAATAACGTCTATTTTTCAATTCTAATTGTTAGGGAATTTGTTTCTCAATATTTTATATATCTTATGCTAAGCTGTAAATTATTTCTCTAGTTCTTTCTTCCATACTTCTCATTTTTCCTTCCCCACCTCTCTTTAGTCACCTCATTTGATTTTTTAAAAGTTTTCTTTTCCATTTGAATGAATTTATTTAGCCAATTTAGAACATTATTCCTTGTTTACAATAATCACATTATTTTCCTCCTACCCCTCCACCCACTCTTCCCATAGCCAACGTGCAATTTCATTGGATATTACATGTGTCCTTGATCAGAACCTATTTCTATGTTGTTGATGTTTGCACTAGGATATTCATTTAGAGTCTATATCCCCAACCATTCCCCTTCTATCCATGTATTAAAGAAGTTGTTTTCCTTCGGGGTTTTTATTCCCACAGTGTTTCCTCTGAATGTGGATAGTGGTTTTTCTCATAGATTCCTCCAAGTTGTTCAGGGTCACTGCATTGGCACTAATGGAGAAGTCCATTACATTCGATTGTACCACAGTGTATCAGTCTCTATTTACAATGTTTTCCTGGTTCTGCTCCTTTTATGCTGCATCACTTCCTGGAGGTTGTTCCAGTCTCCATGGAATTCCTCCACTTTATTATTCCTTTGACCACAATAGTATTCTATCACCAACATATACCACAATTCCCCAAATGAAGGGCATCCCCTCATTTTCCATTTTTTTGCCACCACAAAGAGCGCAGCGATAAATATTTTTGTACATGTCTTTTTCCTTATTATCTCTTCGGGGGAAAAACCCAGCAGTGCTATGGCTGGATCTGTGACATAATAAAAGCCTGCAGACAGGCTTTTATTATCCTTTGAGCATAGTTCCAAATTACTCTCCAGAATGGTTGGATCAATTCACAACTCCACCAGCAATGCAGTAATGTCCCAACTTTGTCACATGCCCTCCAACATTCATTAATTTCCTTTGCTGTCATGTTACCCAATCTGCTAGGTGTGAGGTGATATCTCAGAGTTGTTTTGATTTGCATTTCTCTGATTATAAGAGATTTAGAACACCTTTTCATGTGCTTATTAATAGTTTTGATTTTATTAACTGAAAATTGCCTATTCATGTCCCTTGCCCATTTTTCAATTAGAGAATGGCTCGATTTTTGGTACAACTGGTTTGGCTCTTTATAAATTTGATAATTAGACCTTTGTCAGAGGTTTTTGTAATGAAGATTGTTTCCCAATTTGTTGCTTCCATTCTAATTTTGGATGCATAAGTTTAGTTTGTACAAAAACTTTTTAATTTGATGTAATCAAAATTATTGATTTTACATTTTGTGATTTTTTTAAAGCTCTTGTTTGGTTTTAAAGTCTTTCCTTTCCCAAAGATCTGAAAAGTATACTATTCTGTGTTCACCTAATTTGCTTGTATTTTCCTTCTTTATATTCAGGACATTCACCCATTCTGAGTTTATCTTGGTGTAGGGTGTAAGATGTTGATCCAAACCTAATCTCTCCCATACTGTCTTCCAATTTTCCCAGCAGTTTTTATAAAAAAGTGGGTTTTGGTCCCAAAATCTGGGATCTTTGGGTTTTTAAAGTCATTTACCCCAAGTCTATTCCACTTCTCCTCCTTTCTGTCTCTTAGCCAGTACCAAATTGTTTTGATAACCACTGCTTTATAGTATAGTTTGAGATCTTGGACTTCAAGTCTTCCTTCCTTTGCAATTTTTTTTTCATGATTTCTCTGGATATCCTTGATCTTTTGTTCTTTCAAATGAAATTTGTTATTTTTTTCTAATTCTGTAAAGAAGTTTTTTGGTAGTTCAATGGGTATGGCACTAAATAAGTAAATTAATTTGGGTAGGATTGTCATTTTTATTATGTTAGCTCATCCCACCCATGAACAATCAATGTTTTTCCAATTGTTTAGATCTAGTTTTAATTGTGTGGAGTGTGTTTTGTAGTTGTGTTCATATAGTTCCTGTGTTTGTCTTGGCAGATAGATTCCTAAGCATTTTATATTGTCTAGGGTGATTTTAAATGGAATTTCTCTTTCTAATTCTTGCTGCTGAGAGTGATTGGAGATATATAGAAATGCTGATGACTTATATGGATTTATTTTGTATCCTGCAACTTTGCTAAAATTGTTGATAATTTCGACTAGCTTTTTGATTGATTCTCTAGGATTCTTTAAGTATACCATCATATCATGCGCAAAGAGTAATAGCATGGTCTCCTCATTGCCAATTTTAATACCTTCAATTTCTTTTCCTTCTCTAATTGCTACTGCTAATGTTTCTAGTACAATGTTAAATAATAGGGGTGATAATGGACATCCTTGTTTCACTCCTGATCTCATTGGGAAGGCTTCTAGTTTATCCCCATTGCAGATGATGTTTGCTGATGGTTTCAGTTATATAATGTTTATTATTTTTAGGAAAGGCCCTTCTATTCCTATACTTTGTTGTGTTTTCAATAAGAATGGGTGCTGTATTTTATCAATGGCTTTTTCGGCATCTATTGAGATAATTATGTGATTTTTGTCAGTTTGCTTGTTAATATGGTCAATTATGCGGATAGTTTTCCTAATGTTGAACCATCCTTGCATTCCTGGTATGAATCCTACCTGGTCATAGTGAATAACCTTTGTGATGACTTGCTGGAGTCTTTTTGCTAGTATTTTATTTAAGATTTTTGCATCTATATTTATTAGGGAGATTGGTCTATAGTTTCCTTTCTCTGGTTTTGACCTGCCTGGCTTTGAGATCAGTACCATGTTTGTGTAGTAAAATGAATTTGGTAGAACTCCTTCTTGGTTTATTCTGTCAAATAGTTTGTATAATATTGGATTAGTTGTTCTTTGAGTGTTTGATAGAATTCATTTGTGAATCCATCTGGACCTGGGAATTTTTTCTTAGGGAGTTCTTTGATGGCTTGTTCAATTTCATTTTCTGATATGGGGTTGTTTAGGTAATTTGTTTCTTCCTCTGTTAGTCTAGGCAATTTATATTTTTGTAAGTATTCATCCATTTAACCTAGATTGCCATATTTGTTGTCATATAATTGGGGATAGTAGTTTTTAATGATTGTCTTAATTTCCTCTTCATTAGAGGTGAGGTCTCCCTTTTCATCTTGGATACTGTCCATTTGGTTTTTTTCTTTCCTTTTTTTAATTAGACTGACCAGTACTTTGTCTATTTTATTTGTTTTTTTCAAAGTAGCAGCTTCTAGTCTTACTTATTAAATCAATAGTACTTTGATTTTAAATTTCATTAATTTCTCCTTTAATTTTTAGGATCTCTAATTTAGCCTTCATCTGAGGCTAATTAATTTGTTTGCTTTCTAGTTTTTTAATTTGCATACCCAATTCATTGACCTCTGCCCTTCTTAATTTGTTAATATATGAACTCAAGGATATAAATTTTGACCCTGAGTACTGCTTTGGCTGCATCCCATAGGTTTTGAAAGGATGTCTCATCATTGTCATTTTCTTCAGTGAAGTTATTAATTGTTTCTATGATTTGTTCTTTAACTAAATGGTTTTGGAGAATTATATTGTTTAATTTCCAATTAATTTTTGATTTATTCCTCCATGTACCCTTACTAATTTTCATTGCATTATGATCTGAGAAGGTTGCATTTATTATTTCTGCCCTTTTTCACCCGTTTGCAATGTTTTTATGCCCTAATACATGGTCAATTTTTGTGAATGTACCATGTGCTGCTGAAAAGAAGGTATTTTCCTTTTTGTCCCTATTTCTTTTTCTCCACATGCCTACTAGCTCTAATTTTTCTAAGCTTTCATTCAATTCTCTAACCTCTTATTTATTTATTTTTTGGCTTGATTTATCTAGTTCAGATAGAGGAAGGTTCAGGTCTCCCACTAGTATATTTTTTCTGTCTATTTCATCCTTGAGCTCCTCTACTTTCTCCTTTAGAAATTTGGATGCTATGCCATTTGGTGCATACATGTTGAGTACAGATATTTCCTCATTGTCTATACTGCCTTTTATCAGGATGTAGTTACCTTCCCTATCTCTTTTAACTAGATTTATTTTTACTTTGGCTTTGTCAGATATCATGATTGCAACTCCTGCCTTCTTTTTATCAGTTGATGCCTAGTAGATTTGGCTCCATCCTCTTACTTTCACCCTATGCGTATCTATCTTCCTCATGTGTGTTTCTTGCAGACAACATTTGGTAGGGTTTTGGATTCTAATCCACTCTGCTATGTGCTTGCATTTTATGGGTGAGTTCATTCCATTCACTTTCAGAGTTATGATTAAAAGCTGTGTATTTACCAGCATTTTGATTTCTACTCCTGGTCCTGCCTTTTCTTCTTTCACTATTTCCTTCTACACCAATGTTTGTTTATAATCAGTCCCCCTAGTTCCCACTCTTATTTTACTTCCCTTTCTACTCCCTCCCTTCTTTTTTATCCCCTTATTTTCCCTGTATTCTTTCTAAAATTGCCTCCCCCTTGTACTGCTTCCCTCCCCACCAGTCCATTTGTTACCCTTCTACTCCCCTGTAGGGTACAAATCTATTCTCTGCCCCAATCTATTGGATTGTTTTTCCCTCTCTGGGTCATTTTCAAGGCATGTAAGAGTTGAGTATTTCCTATCTCCAACTTCTTTACCCTCCCAGTGTATTGATGTTCTCCCCACTCCCGCCATGAGCTTCTTTGTGACATATAAATTTACCCCCATTCGTTTCTTTTCTCATTTCTTTTAGTAGTAACCTCTTTTTTTAGCTCTAGTTGTATACACACACACACACACACATGTGTATGTGTATTTATGCATGCATATATTTATATACCTATTTATGTGTTGTCCTTTCATCCTACTCAGTTTGTCACTGTTCCCTCTAAGTGTAATTCTTCTAGCTGCCCAGGTGATCGCAACAGTTTTTAAGAGTTACCAATGACCTCTTTTCTTATAGTGATACATACCATTTTAAGTTATTGAGTCTCTTAACAATTGATTTTGTTGTTTTGTTTTGTTTTTTCTTTTTTCCCTGTTTCTTAATTACATTTTGATGATTCTCTTGAATTCTGTGCTTCAGAATCAAATTTTCTGTTCATGTCTAGTCTTTTCTTTACAAATGCTTGGTATTCTTCTATTTTTTTAAATGATCATACTTCCCCCTGTAAGAAAATAGTCAGTTTTTCTGGGTAATTGATTCTTCATTGTAGACCTAGTTCCCTTACTTTCCGGAATATCACATTCCATGACTTTAGGTCCTTCAGTGTGGATACAGCCAGACCCTGCAGTGAGAATACACTGTGGTTCTGTGGTATCTGATTGACTTCTTCTTGGCAGCTTGTAATATCTTTTTTTTGGTCTGATAGTTCTTGAATTTGGCTATAACATTCCTGGGTGTTGTCAGTTGGGCATTATATACAAGAGGTGATCTGTGGATTCTTTCACTCTCCACTTTTCCCTCTTGTTCTAGGATATCAGGGCAGTTTTCCTGAATAATTTCCTGTAGTATTATGTCCAGGATTTTTATTTTGTCATGGTCTTCTGGTAGACCAATAATTCTTAAATTGTTTCTTCTCGAACGATTTTCTAAATTGTCTGTTTTGTGAATGAGATGCTTCATATTTTCCTCAATTTTTTCATTCTTTTGGTTTTGTTTTATAGTGTCTTGCTGCCTTGTGAGGTCACTTAATTCCAGTTGTTGTATTCTGGTTCTTAAAGACTGAATTTCATCCCTGGCTTTTTGGTCATCCTTTTCCTTCTGGTCTGATTTTCTTTGAAGGTCATCTTTCATCCTCTTTACCTTGTCTTTCATCCTCTTAACCTCATCTTTCATCTCCTTTGCCTCATTTTTCAGCTGGTTGATTTTAGCTTTCAAGACACTATTTTCTCATTTTAGTTCAAGTGCCTCTGTTTCCAGATGAATTATCTTAATTTTTAAGTTCTTTTCCCAATTGTCTTCAGCCTCTCTTTATTGTGTTTTGAGTTCTTCCAAAACCTGTATCCAATTCACTGGGATTTCTGATTTGTTTTTTGCTGATCTCTCCCCCTCTGTTCTGTTTGCTGAATAGAAGCTGTCTATTGTAATTTCTTTCTTCTTTTTCTGTTGTTTACTCATATTCACCCCTTCTTTACTCCTCATATTTGTCTGTGCTCTTGATCCTCTCTTTTTTTGGTTTTGGGGGCTTCTGTCAGTCTCCCCTCTTGGAACTTTAATAGAAGATCTCTTGGTGTAGTCTCTGGGGGAGGGTTGTTGCATCTTTGAGCTTCCCTGTACTCTGGAGGCTTTTGATTGGATTAAATCTAACAGTCAATGAGAATGAGTGTGGATCCTGGGCTTCCCTGTGTTCTGGAGACTTTTTTTTATTTTGAACATTATTTTATTTGGTCATTTCCAAGCATTATTCATTGGAGATAAAGATCATTTTCTTTTCTTCCCCCTCCCCCCCCTCACCTCTCCCATAGCTGATGCATGATTCCACTGGTTGTCACATGTGTTCTTGATTCGAACCCATTTCCATGTTGTTGGTATTTGCATTAGAGTGTTCAAGTGGAGTCTCTCCTCAGTCGTATCCCCTTCCCCCCTGTAGTCAAGCAGTTGCTTTTCCTTGGTGTTTTTACTCCCACAGTTTGTCCTCTGCTTGTGGATAGTGTTTTTTTCTCCTAGATACCTGTAGATTGTTCAGGGACATTGCATTGACACTAATGGAGAAGTCCATTACATTCGATTGTACCACAGTGTTTCAGTCTCTGTGTACAATATTTTCCTGGTTCTGCTCCTTTCGCTCTGCATCATTTCCTAGAGGTTGTTCCAGTCAGTTCTGGAGACTTTTGATGGGATTAAATTCAGCTTAGTTGGGCTGGGTGTGCTCTGAGTCCAAAACCTCCTGGAAGGCTGGAGCAAGTATAGAGGATCTCCACAGCTCTGTCCAGGCTTCCAGGTCTATGCTCCCTCTCTATCTCCTTCCCCACCATCTATGTTGGATGCTCTGAACTTGGCACAGCCTTGCCAGCAAGGTACATCCTCCAGGCCAGCACCTTTTCCCATCAGAAGTTCCCGCTGCTGCTGGAATCTCAGTGCTGTAGGTGGGAGGGTGGATGGGTCCTGGGACCTTCCTTCTGCCTTCCCCTTAAACTCAAGAGTTCTCAGATTTTGGATTGGGGGGGCATACCTTATGAATTAAGTCCAGCAGGAGGGTTCCTTGGCTCTGTCTTGTTGTTAAGTTTGATTTTTAGTCCCCTAGGAGCATTCAGTTTGTGATCGGTAAGGAAGGGTATTCAGAGGTCTGAACTTCTGCTCCTTCTAGGCCACCATCTTGACTCCCCCTCCTCATTTGATTTTAAAGATCATATTAAACTTTTAATACTCTTGTCTCATTTATTTTTCTGAGAAATTCTAGTGGAACTTGTACTCAAGCAGTGTTTTCTTTTGTGGATTTTCTTCTAACTGTTTTGTAATAAATTTCTTTTGGATTTAAATCTTGTACATCTATATTCTCATAACAGTTCATGATGTCGATTTCTTTTTTGCTCAGTTTTTCAATTTACTTCATGATTTTGAACTTCATATGTTCTAATATCTATGTATTCCTAGGGAAAATATCTAGGCTGAGTTTTGTCTTCTTTGATCTTTCTGCCATTTTCTTGTATTATTAAGTGTTGTGTTATTTCAGCATCTCATGAATAATTCAAGTTAGAGACCTCTAAGATTTTGGTGTTCTAAAGTGATATGACCTGGGGCAAAGTCTGATCAATCCCCTTTCTTGTTTGAACCTTGCAAATTTCTGACCAAAGTTTGGATCTGAGCAACATTTCTATTGACTTGCTCCTGGTTGGAGTTCCAGTAGACTGTTTCTGGACTTTTCCACTTTCATTTAGCTCTGTTGATATAGATGTACAGAACTATAGAATCTCCATTGTTCTCAGATACTTGCTCTGATTGTTCCACTATAGGCTTCAGACTGTATTGGATAATAGAACTGAGAACTCAGCTCAGCTCCTGGGATGAGAGCCACATAACAGTTGCTTGCTCTTGAACTTTTTCTTTGCTCAGTATATAGCCTAGGGCTTTTTACAACTCCCTACCCTGGAATGCTACCCTCGGGCACAGATATACTCTTTAGGCAATGTTGGGTCTGTAATGTAGAACTGAGCAGTAAGATGCCAGTTGGCATGTATTCCTGCATCCTCAATAAGGTGTGAGAAATTGGGAGGATAAGGGCAACAAGTACTTAATTGTAGGAATTGAGTGAACCATGGTGACTCCATCTTGTGGCTCAGTTTTGGAGCTAGCTAAGTTCTATTTCTATTCAATTATAGACCTAGCCCAGTGATGTCAAACCTTTTAGAGACTACATGCCATGACCCCCCATCCCACCAAAGACAGAATGACATGCCCTACCCTCTCCTCTTACCCCAGATAGGGGAGGGAGACAGTGCTCCCTTTGAACTGCTGGGCAGAGGGTTGGGTGAAGTGAAAAAGTATTCTCAGGCAGATTAGAAAGGTAGCTCTGCCTGAGTGCCTCTGCCTTTCTAGTAATGAACTTTGGCAGGCAACTTCATGTATACCTGAAGAGAGGACTCTTTGGCATGTATGCCATAAGTTTGCTACTATGGATTTAGCCCAAATTCTGTCTTGAGAGAAAAGTTTATTCCATTATAGGAAATGGTAGATTGTCTTATTGCATTATTTGAATCTAGCCCTGCACCAGACACCTTGTACTTGCTATTTAGGAACCCTTAATAAAGGATCAAGGTTATACTGATCAGAAATGCAGTTAGATCCCAAGATTGATGTAATATTTCTCATTATTGTATATTTCAAGTAACCTATATGTCTTATCTGACAACTGGCCTTATACTAATCAATTAGTTATTGTTTCCATGTTCCTTTGATTGGTTACGGGTAACTGTAGAGGAGTAGGACATATATTTTTATGAAAACAGGAAATTGTAACTGTTCATCTCCTCCCAATTTGGAAAGTTCCTAAGTTTTTCATCCAATTAGAAATCAGGTTACCTTTTATTATATTGTTTCCTTTTAATTAATGGGTCCTTATTTGAATAAATTGTTTTTAATGTATACAAATCCATCTCCCTGTATATTCAGGGTCTAGCCCTGAGCTAAGGAAAGGGCCTGGTCTCAATTTATTGTACAATTGCCATGCATTCTTTAAAAAAATAACATGCTCGAAAGATTGAATCTTTGTTTCCTTAGTCATTTCATCTTTTGCTCCCTCATAGGTTAGTTTCCTCTTTTCTGGAACTGAAACCTCTTCTTAGCTTGGTTCATTGCTTCTCCCTACTCAGGAATGTGCTATTCACTCATTTCTGACCAGATCCTCTCCTTAGTGTCTGGAGACATCTCTCTCCATTTGCTGACCAGAGCTTTTTGTATTTCCTAATCAGGACTAAGTCTAGATGTCTTTTTTTCAAATAAAGATATTTGTAGAGGAATTTTAGGAAGAAATCAGTTATACTTTTTCCCTCACTAAACCATCTTTTCACCTCCTCTTCATTATCCTACCTTTTGAAGGGCTGAATTATCACTAAGATTAAGCCAAGTTAATCTGCCAATTAGCCAATCTACTTCTGACAAAGAGAACTCCAGAAGATGTCTGGGTAATTGCAATCCAATATCCTTAACATCTGATGCTTTATATCAGAGTTGTCACACATTACCCAAACTCTACATTTGTTTCCTCTTTTTGTCTTAGTGGTATGTAGAATACTCCAACAACAAAATCACTTTCATTTCTTTCTTCTTTTTGATATTCACTCAAATGTTTCCTATCATGTTTCCATGCTCTGATCCCTGGCTCTTCTTTACATGAATATAATTTTTAAATTTACAATATTATTCTATCTTCTTTTACCTCTCATTTTTTTGATTAAAGTATAATATACCCATTGTGAGCCCAAATAGGAACCTAGCTTGTAAGTAGACAAGCAGAGAAATGTATAAATTAAAAAGGAAGAAAGAATAAGAACCTTTTAAAAAGTCAAAATAACATTAACCAGTCCTATATTATGAATGAAAATGAACCAAAAATTTCTGTTGCAAAAGGAAATTCTTAAGACATCCCCCATATCATGGAATAATAACAGCAAAATCCACAAAAGTTTAAAAGAAACAAAACTTTAAAAAATATTTTAGGAGGGAAATTAGATTTGAAATTACTCAACACATAATTAAAAAACACAAATAGCAGAGTACTAAACTTAGAAGCCATGATGGATAATTTTTCAAAGAAGTAGAGGCTCTATGAGTAGGAATGACAGATTGGGAACATAAAATGTAGAAATAAAAGGAATTTTGGCAGAAGATAAGCAAAGAACAATATTCCTAGGAGAATATATGAATTCTCTGTAAGCCAAAGCAATTGACTTTGAAGACAGGATGTGTAGGAATAACCTATGGATTATATGGTTCCTAGAAAAGCATGACAAATTAACCACCTGAACACTTGGCTTTAGGAAATAATGCAAGAAAATTGCTCCAAACATTTTCATGCAGCCAATAAAAGCCACAGATTGCCAGAAAAACATTATACTTTAAACTCCAGAGGATGCAATGTTTACATGAACAATTTCAATAATAAACAACAAATTTTGAGGCTATCTAAGAGAAAACTTTTCAAATAGAAAGGGATGCTAATTCAAATAACCCAGGGTCAGTCTGTTGTCTTGAGAAATCAAAGAAGAGAAGGGAATAATATATTTACCAAAAATAAAGAAATATAAACTGCAATATAAATGCCATACATTGCAAATCTGAGACTAATAATTAATAGAGAAACAATAGACATTCAAAAAAACAGATGATTTGAAGCATTCCTACAAAACAAAAGAAAAAGAATGCACCAAAAAATTAGAGGTGAGCAGAATTCTCAACTTGTAAACACTTCAAATAATACAAACAAAAATGGTAAATAAGATAAATATTAGGGAAAATTCAATAATGAAACAAATTATTTTGACTTTATAGTTCTTTTAAAAAATTTAATTAAGGGATCAAAGAACAAAAAGAACCTAACAAGTTAAATATTTAAGAGAAAATTAAAGAAAAAAAGAAGGATGAAAGAGGTGAATTAATATTCCAGGGATTAAGTCCTATGGTCCTTTTTAAATGAATAAAGATTTTTTTTTTTTTTGCAGAAGGGATAACACATTGAGAAAGTGAACAAGTAGTTAGGTAAGTGGGTGATAAGACAGGGAAAGTAGATACATATGTAGGCCATAGGTGAAGAGAGGTTTAGCTATCTCTCTAAATTTCTTTTCTTATTTCTTTTTTTGTTTATTCATTTCTTTTTAAAATATTTCCCCATGGTTACACAATTCATGCTCTTTTCCTCCCCGTTTCTCTCCTCCCTCCTGAAGTCAACAAGCAATTCCACTGGATTATGCATGTATTATCATTCAGTACCTATACCCACATTATTCGACTTTGTAATAATCTTTTAAAAGCCAAAACCTCACATCCTATACCCATATAAACAAGTGATAAATCATGTTTTCTTCTGCATTTCTACTCCCACAGTTCTTTCTCTGGATGTGGATAGCATTCTTTCTCATAAGTTCCTTGGGATTGCCCAGTATTATTGCATTGCTATTAGTAGTAAAGTCGATTACATTTGCCACAATGTTTCAGTTTCTGTGTACACTTTTCTCCTGGTTCTGCTCATTTCACTCCACATCAGTTCATAGAGGTCTTTCCAGTTTGTACAGAAATCAAGCAGTTCATCATTCCTTACAGCACGATAGTATTTCATCACCATCAATATGTTCAGTTATTCCCCAATCAACAGACACCCCCTCATTTTCCGTTATTTTTTTTGTCTCCACAAAGAGTATAGCTATGAATATTTTTGTACAAATATTTTCCATCACAATCTTTGGGACATAAACCCAGGTAGTTGTATTGTTGGATCAAAGGGCACACATTCTTTTAAATCCCTTTGGACATTATTGCAAATTATCTTCCAGAAATGCTTGGATCAGTTCACAACTACACCAGCAATGCATTAGCCTCCCAATTTTGCCACATCCCCTGTGACATTTATTATTTTCCTTTTCTGTCATATTGGTCAATCTGGTAGGTGTGAGGTGGTTTTCATTTCCATTTCTCTAATGAGGAGGGTTTAGAACACTTTTTCATGTGATTATTCATCCGAAAACTGCCTAGTCATATCCTTTGACTACTTGTTGTAGCATTCCTAGCATATTCACATCTAAGAAATGTAATTGATGTATGGATATTGTGTCTTCAGACACAAGGTTTGAACTCTGATATTTGTGGATGGACTCTTGACCTAGCCATGCTGCCTTGGTTCAAGGCAAACTCATTAACATTTTGTGCAGAGTCAAATTCCTTTGTAAAAGCAGGGTTGAAGTCAACATGCCCAAATGGTGTCATCATTACCATCCCATCCAATCTGAATGAACTATGCTTTGTTATGTGGTCATTGATCCTGGCAATCCTCAATAAAGCCTGGGATGAAGGTGCGATTCTCTTCCACTTGTTCCTGCAACCTTGAAGTTCTCACTACTGTCTTTCTCTATCCTAAGGCCTGTCTTGGCTACATGCTTTCTATCTCGGAATTCTTACTTCCACTTGTCTGCAAACTTCTCACATTTTCCCTTAATTCTTCTTCCAAGGAAAATGTCATAGGGATTCCCGCCTTCTCTATCAAAAATATTGACTTGTCTGTGTCTCTCATTCTTCACCCATTTTCTCAGACTCCTTGCTCCTTCTCGAGCCCCAACCCACAAAGGAAAATTCTTTTTATAACCGCCGCTGGCTGGGAGGTTATACTTGTCAATTGGCGAATGACTTGATTTCTTATAAATATGACTTAGTTCCTTATAAATTTTAGAAATTAGACCTTTTTCAAAGTTTTTTATTATAAAAATTTCCCCCTAGTTTGTTGCTTCCTTTCTAATTTTGGTTGCATTGGTTTTGTTTATATAAAACCTTTTAAATTTAATATAATCAAAATTATTCATTTTACATATTGTAATGTTCTCTATCTCTTGCTTGGTTTTATTTTTTTCTTGCCCATAGATCTGACAGGTATGCTATTTATGTTCATCTAATTTATTTATAATTTCCCTCTTATATTTAAGTCATCTACCCATTTTGAATTTATTTTGGTATAGGGTGTGAGATGTTGGTATTAACCTGATTTTTCCCACAGTTTTCCAATTTTCCCAGCAGTTTTTGTCAAATAGTAGGTTTTTGTTCCAAAAACTGGGATCTTTGGGTTTATTGAAAACTAGTTTGCTAAGGTCATTTACCCCCCAGTCTATTCCACTGATCCACCCCTTTTTTTTTCAGTATCAATCCCTTGATATTCTTGATCTTTTGTTCTTCCAGATGAACTTTATTATAATTTCTTGTAATTCTATAAAGAGCTTTTTGGTAGTTTGATAGCTTTGTCAGTAAATAAGTAGATCAATTTGGATAGGATTGTCTTTTTTATTATATTATCTCACCCATGAGCAATCAATGTTTTTCTAATCATTTAAATCCAGTTTTAATTGTGTGAAAAGGGTTTTGTAGTTGTGTTCATACAATTCCTGAATCTCTCTTGGCAAATAGATTTCCAAATATTTTATATTATCTAGAGTGATTTTAAATGCAGTTTCTCTTTCTATCTCTTGCTGCTGAGCTTTGTTGGAAATATATAGAAATGCTGATGATTTATGGTATTTATTTTGTACCTGGCAACTTTGCTGAAATTATTATTTCCACTAGCTTTTTAGTTGATTTTCTTGGATTCATTAAATATGCCATCATATCATCTGCAAAGAGTGATAGTTTAGTTTTCTCATTGCCCATTTTAATCCTTTCAATTTCTTTTTCTTTTCTAATTGCTACTGCTAGCATTTCTAGTATGATAATAAATGGTAGTGGCAATAATGGACATCCTTGCTTTATTCTTGATCTTATTGGGAAGGCTTCTAACTTATTCTCATTGTAGATGATACTTGCTGATGATTTTTAATAAATGCTGCTTATAGCATATAAGCATAAGCATATGCTTATACCTTTTTGAGGAAAGGTACTTCTATTCCTGACTTTCTCATGTTTTCAATAGGAATGGATGTTGCAATTTGTCAAAGTCTCTTTTTGCATCTATTGAGATAGTCAGGTGATTGTTGTTAGTTTCGTTATTGATATTGTCAGTTATGCAGATGGTTTATTATTTATTTATTTTTATTTAAAATTTATTATTAATTATGTAGCCCTGCATTATTGGTGTAAATCACATTTGATCATAGTAGATAAATCTTATGATAATTTGCTGTAGTCTCCTTGCTAGTATCTAATTTCTTAACAAGAGTGTTAAATGTGATAAAATAGGATAAATACAATGGAAGAATAGATGGAGTAGAAAGAGTCTCATCCCAGAAGGGTGAATATAAATAATTTTTAGATGATAGAGAATATATATTTGCAAATGTACATCTTGCTACAACCAAGTTCCCATAGATCATCTTTTCTGAAAAAGGATTGAACTTTCAGGACAATATCCTATTCCAGTACAGTAGACATATGAGTTTCCAAAGGCAGCCAGCATGCAAGGTGGTGGTGGGGAAAAGGATGAGAAAAAACTAAAGCTACAATAATGTGGCTGTAAGATTGGTGAATAATTATTGTAAGGTCAGAAGGAAGGGTTAGGGTTAGGGTTATGACTTGGTACATAGAGACTGGTCACACAACAGTGCTTTCATTGAACCTTTCTTTGTTCATTAGAATGTGAGCTCTTTATGGGCAAGGACTGTTTTTATTTCTTGAAATATAACGGACACATGATAGTTGTCTTTCTATCCCTATATTTTAGCACAGCATAGTTACCTGTATTTGATATAGACAATGTGGATGGATAATGGGCATCAAAAAGGAGTGTGGGTTTGGATTGCTTTTGGGAAATCATTAAGAACTTTATTGGCCCACACAGTAGTATCTATCAATCATCTATGTATCAATATATCTATTACTTTAAGAATTGATAAATACTTTACATTTATTATTTCATTTAGTTGTTACAATAATTTTGTGAAGAAGGTGCTACTATACTCACTTTACAGATGAGTGAGTTGAATATGTGAGAAATCTAAAGACTTTATGGGGTCACACTGTTAATAAGTATCTCAGATTAGATTTAAGGTCAAGAACTCTCTATGTCAAGGTCATTGTTGAATCCACTATTCTACACTGCCTTTCATCCTCAGGCTGGACCTGTACTTGGCTATCTCCTATTTGGAATGATGCAACATACATTGCTTTTCTTGGACAGTCTTAACCTACTTATTAGTAATAACAAAATGGGTTAATTTATATATCTCGCTGGCTAATGTTAATGAGGCCCATGGTGTACCTCAAAGCAGAGGAAGTTTTCCCTTGGGTTGGCTTTGCTGAATGGAGCTGCAACTGCAAGTCTAAAAGGAATGGACTGAGCAGCTGCTAATTTCTACCTAATGCTATATATCCTTCAACAAATATCTCAAGACTTGTAACTCTTTAATTTCTAACACCTTATAATTTAATTATAAGCAATGACTAGCTGGTTTATTAGGTCAACATAGACCATATTCCTTTTCTGGTTTATTGGACTTTTGTGATGGTGCTTTTTGGGGTTTCTGAAGCATTCACATTAAATAAAATGATAATCCTTAACTGTGACCACCTCTAATTTGTTTCTGACAGTCATGCTACACAAGAATGATGTCAGGCAACAAGAATATGACCATGTTCTAGTGATCATTTGCAAATTATTCATCAAACTGAGAACAGATTCTTTCCAGAAAATGGAATAATTATGGAGTTCTAGCTAAAATTTCTCAAGAAGGAACAACTCACTTCTGTCCATTCCCTCTTTGATGGAGAATATTTCTCTGGTTCTTAACCATGCTATTATCACAGCCTTCTCATTCTGGGGAAATAACTTTTTATGGGCCTTTAGTTCCTGTCCTAAGTAGATTTTGAGGGGACAGGACTGACCTGATCTAGTTGCTAGTCTTCTTTCATTCACTCCTAGTGCAGTCATATGGTGGTACCCTGCCCTAGTTATTTCTGATTTTTAGTTCTTTTGACTAGGCGGAACCAACATTTTACCTAGTTCATCCCTAAATGAGCAGATGTTTATTTAGAATAGAATCATAGGCTCTTAAATTGAAAGTCATCTCAGAAGTCAACTAGTCCAGTTATTAACTGAAATATGAATACTCTTTATAAGATTCCTATCCAATGCTTATCTAGACTATGCTTGAAGACCTCTAGTGACAGGGAACTTAATTACTTCTTCAGGGCAACCCATGAATGGTTATAATGATTAGGAATATTGAGCCAAAATGTTCCTTTCTGGAGCTTTCACCCACTGCTCCTGGTTCTGCCCTTAAAGGCCAAATAAAATAAGTATAATTCCTTAACCACACAGCAGAAATTCAGTTATTTGGAGACAGTGGTCATCTTTTTTTTTCTTTTTAAAACAAAACATCATGAATTTGTTGAGCTTTTTCTCCAATAACTTGGCTTTAGGACCTTCACAATCTGACTGCCTGGACATGCTCTAAATACTCAACGTGAAGTACAATGACCACTTTAGAAGTGATCTATCTATGGTTAGGGAAGACTACAGTGAGACTTAAAAAAAATCTAATTCCCCTTTGAAGTGGGTGCTTATTATCTTGATTTTTAATCCTTTTCAGTATCAAAAACTTATTTGAGAAATGTCTCAAATTCCAATTTTTATTTCTCTAAATCTAATGCTTTTTCCATTCTACCACATAGGCAGAAAGTAGAAAGTTCAGGACACACTCGGATCCTCTGATTCTATATCTTAGGTTGCTAAAGTGAGAAGTGAAAGATATGCCTACCCGTAATTGTTGCTACACTTAGAATATGGAAAGGTTTAGAGAGAGGACTTTGGAAAAGAAAACTGTGTGCAGCTGATCCCAAAGTATATTCTCTTAGGAATACATATTCTAGGTTTTTGCTAAGCCAGAAGCTGTTTTGAAATTTGGGGCCTTTCCCCTATATAGTTGTTCTGTAGCAATCCGATGTTTATTTTCTGGGTCAATCACCTGAAAGGGAGGCTGGGGTCTGAAGGAAGTATGGGTGGAAGGGTTTAGAGATTAAGAGAGAGGGAACACGTGGAGGAAAGAAAGACCATAGAGATGAATGGTTTACCAGCATGGGATTCAGTCTGTAAGGCTACTCTAATGGTGAAAAGAGAGTGAGCCACAGATGAATTCAGTTTTTATAGTAGCATCAAGGAATGGGGGAGGGGAGGAAGTTAATGAACATGTGACATGGCAGAGAATTTAACACTGGCTAGGTTGACAACCACAAGATCAAAGAGATGGAGGCTAAGACAAGGTAGAAGTCAGCACCATGCCCAGAGGTCCAATTGACCTTTGCACTGAAGGCTTGGGGAGTGGTCGTCATACCATAAGATTAGTTTCACTTTATTACAAGGATCAAGCTGGTACATTAGCAGATTGCTCAAAAGAGTTAGCTTTTGGGTACATCTATAATATTTACATGATTTGTTCATGCCTGGATCCCAACAACCCATTTCCATCAGGGACTCATCCAGTGTTTGAAAAATACATTCTCAAGTTTATACTTAGTGGGTTAGTTGCAAAAGCATTAGCTTACATTATAGTCCCAACAATCCAACATGAATGTAGAGTTTTCCATTCTGGACACAAAAATGGATTAGGCTTCTAGTCATGTGTATTTTTCTTTTCATTCTTTTTTAAAATGATTTTTCTTAATTAAGTATATTAATTAAGCACCATTTGTTCTAGGTAATATATTAGTGTGGTCTTCAGAGGCATGGCATAGTGGATACAGAGATGACCTTGGAATTTGTGAGAATCTGGACAAAAGTCTTATTTCTAATACACATTGGCTGTGTGACTATGGTCAAATTTCTAAACTATGACAATTTCTAAGGTTCTTTTGTTGCAGAGCATGTTATGATCTGGATTATTTTTTCATTACTATATCAATGAAATCACAAGTCTAACAAAAAAACAAACAAACCTGTAGCCTAATTCTGAATTATCCATTTTGGAGGCTATGCCACTCCCCTGATTTATACTAGAATTCTAGTCCACTAAAATTCTGAAATCTTTTCTAATCAATGAAAAACTTAGCCAATCTTCCCATCATGTGGTTTTTTAGTTGTTCAGTCATGTCCAACTCTTCATAACTCCATTTGGAGTTTTCTTGGCAAAGATACTGAAGTGGTTTACCATTTTCTTCTCCAATCCATTTTATAGATGAGGAAATGGAGGAAAATAGAGTTAAGTGACCTGTTTAGGGCTTCACATCTAGTAAGTATCTGAGGCTGAATCTGATCTCAGGATGAGTTTTCCTTATTCCAAGTCTGGTGCTTCATTTAATGTACTACATAGCTACCTATCATGTGCTTAGACTGTTGAGTTTTTGAAAGTAAGTAAGCACTTTATCTTCATCACTATTAAGTTTAACCTTTTTAAATTTGGTCCACCTTTCTAGAATGCTGGGATGTTTTTAGACACTAGTTCTGTAGCCTAACATTTAGCTATTCTTCTCAGCTTGTTGATGGCCCTCAGAAACTTAATAAGTGTCACATCTCTGCAAGTGTGATAAATGATTTTGATAGAACTGGTCCCAGGTCAGAGCCATATAGAATTTCTATTTGTATCATGTAGGGAGATAGATAGGTTTTCTAATGCTATTTCTCTTTCTGAAATGTCCTCTTCTTTTTCCATGTCTATGCTACCACTTTTCAAATCAATTCTTATTAAAATTCAGGAATACTGTATCTATAAAATTACCCCCTTCCCCAAAATTGCCTTGTACTTAATTTATACATACCTTTTAATATACTTGTCATCTCATCCCATGAGATATAAACTCCTGAAGTCAGGGATGGTCTTTTAAAATTTTTTATTTTTATAGCCTCATTGCTTAGCACAATATTTGGCACACTGTAGGTACAGAAGTGTTTGCTGATTAATTGATTTCCTTCTGTCCCTGTGCTAGGTTCATCATCTATTTTTGAACTTGTCTTTTTTCTCCTTCTGTCCAAGTCACTTGTAATATACTGCCATTAGGTATATTGTTTCTGTTTCTCCTCCACTAATCTTTCGTCCAGATTCTCTTATACTTTAATATATAATGCTACTTCAATCTCTTTTATTATTCTATATATTTTGGGGAAAAAAGTATGCTCTTGTGGAACTATATTCAAATTACAAATTCCATCTCACCAATTGTCAATGATATTAATAAGATTGAATTTTATTGCTTGGGTTAGGATCTCTAGTTTGCCTTATTTATCTGAGATGAATGAATGAATAAATGAAATAAATTAATAAGTACACTTTCTGCACAAAAACACTGTGCTAAGCATGGGGATATAAATAGAAAAAGAAGAAAATCTGTGTTCTCAAGGAGCTCATATTTGAATGGAAGAAAGAACACATGTGGAAGGTTTCAGCTACATGCTGGATGGAAAATGCCCCTGGTCCTTAAGGCACAGAGACAAAGAAGATTTACCTCTTCTTTATTGTAATTTTCATTGAAAAATCATAACAGTTTGTGATGCTGAACCATCTGACAGTGCCAAGAACTTTCTGGGTCTTCTGAAACTGTAGGTGTAACTCCTGCAGGAACATTTGCCAGGCTGCATGTCTTCAGGCATTACTTCAGAGGAAAAGGGTTGGAAACTTTTGGGTTCAGGGTCCTGTCTCCATAAAGATTTTATGGGAGATTATGGTCAAGTTAGTGGTGGTTGTTTGCCTGGCACATCCTGCTTTCTGTTGCTTCCTTTGGATACCTTGCCTTAAGATCATAGTTTTTGTTGATGATTTTCTTCTTGGGTTCCCCCACTAAGAGTTATCATTCCATTTACCTTTATTTCTTTCTCAGGACTGAATATTTTACACATTCATGCTTAATGTCATCTGTGAGGTAATACATGAATGAATATAAAAACATTTATTAAGCACTTATTATATGTCAAGCACTGGGGATTCCCATGCAAAAGCAAAAAATGATTTTGAGCTCTTAAAAAGATTTATTTCAAGAAGACAAGACAAAATATATAGGGGAGTGTTAATTAGGTACCACTATGGTTTGGAAAGTTGCAGGGACTGTGAGTAGGACAGCCAGCAAAAATTGCAGAGTTGATTTTATTAAGGTTTCCAAACTGGAGGAAGTAGAAAAGCAGGAGGAAGCAGCAAGGTGGTTGTCAAAGTTGTCTAATATGGTGAATAGGGAAGGAATTTAGGCACCATGGTTGGAGCTTGAATGAAATGGTGGACCAGGTAAGACAGCAATCAATCAGGACAATGGGACCTCAGGGAGGAAGGGTTAAAGCTCCAGGTCTTGATCTCTAGTCTTGGTGTCAAGGCATCTGTCAAGGTTAAGAAGATGGTCAAGGAGTATTCATCCATTAATCAATTAATACACATTCATTAAATTCAATAAATCCTCATTATGGCACTGTTCTAGGTTCTGGGGATATAAAACTAAAAACAAGATAGATGTATTTACTTTTGAGAAAGACAATATATATAGTTGTAGCTTCAGCCCTGACCACAATCAGCAGGATATTTTGGGGAAGGAAATGGTGCTGGTAGTTAGATAGTTCCCAAGACCCCCAAGTCCTACTTTTCATCTTGTCATAGGAAGGGGATTGGTAGGAAGATATAGATTGTGTTCACTATAGATTGTGTTCACAAGTAGGATGATTCCTGAGAATTATCTGTCAAGAGCAGCTGCTAAAAGATAAGTCATAAAGAGCTGATGGAAATAAGACCAATGTGAAATAGATAGGAGGAGAATCCCTAATGGTAGGGGAGCGACTGATTTTGTATATATTTTGTATAGTACCCAGGTCAGAAGAAGAACAGAATCAGGGATCTATAGGACTTGGATCATGAGAGATTAGCATAGATTAATAGCACCTGGAAATTTCTAAGTGTCTGTTCAGTAGCTTCATTCCTCCTCTCCCCAACACTTCCCCCAATCTTGGTTTGCAACCTAATCATTTTAAGAAACACTCCATATTTATAAGCCTATGAGTCCATTGGAATATTGTAAATATTATTCATCAATTTGAACATATTTCTCATGTTTACTAACATTTTGCATTTCCTTTCTCCAAAGGGCCATGCCCATTAGATCACAGTTTGAGAGTTGGAAAGGTGCTCAAAAGCCATTATATTCACCCAGTTAGTAGGTTGTGGAGGTGGAATATTTTCCTCTTAGATGCAAGCTTTTAAATAAACAAAAAAACAAACTTTGTGAGAAAATAAAAATAATAAAAACAACAAAAAGAACTCAGCAATAAGTTCTATAAACAAGTGAAATCAGTTTTCCAGTATCATGGTCAGAGTCCTGATCACTTTAGAAACTGAGACAGGGCTGGACAAAGCACTGGAAGCCCATGACAGGGAAGAATCCTGGGCCAAGAAAACTTAGAGGTGAATAAGCCAAGATGTTTTTTCCATCTGCTGTTCTGCTGATGCTCTGTTACTCACATTTCCTGTGCCTTTATGGAAAGCCATTCAGGCCACTGGATGTCTCTGTTTCTCCACCATAATGATAGAAAGTAGACTTTGTCATTATTTGTAAAGTAATTTTTTTCCCTTAAAACAAAAAAAAATGATACTGCTAAATGGCTTATGGTTCTCCTTTGAATACATAGAAAAACAACAGTGTGGCTCCCATAGATGTTTGACATGTCTAGGGATGAGAACAGATTTATTACAGTAATTCTAGTCTATACATGGAGGAGTTTGTGTGTGCCGACCAGTCACAGAGAATTATTGGTGAAGTGCCTCCTCCTTCTCCCTCCCTCTTCCTCCTACACTGGAGGAAATGTCTAGAAATTTGTCTGGAAAAACTGAAAGGGGAAACTGAGAGAAAAGAGGAGAGGGAATTTCCCCCTCAAATCTCTCTCCAAGCTTTATAGGAATTGAGAGGATAAACAATTCTGTATTGATTGGTTTAGCAGCTACCTTGTATGAAACTGCCAAAGATAACTTTAAGAAGGTAAATCTTGCTATTTCTGGAAGCTGCAGATCCAGACAACAAGTTAACAGGGAATATTAAGAGGAAACATAAGAGACACCGACTTATTTCAATGATGTCAGGCAAGAGCATGCTCAGGGCCTGAGGCTAGGCTGTTCAGGGCTTAGGCTGGATGCCAAATACAGCACAGGAGACCTAGCTGAGAACATGGAGCTCCTGGTCATAGCAATCTGTTACTTTACAGTTCTTAAAACACATTCACTTGCATTATCTCATTTGCTCCTCACAATAACCCTGCTATGTATTTTGGAAGGGAAAAAAATTTTTTTTTTATAGATGAGGCAAGGAAGACAATGTGATGAAGTAGAAAGTGCATCAGTCAGCAAGCATTTGTCAAGCATTCCCTGTGTGCCAGGCCCTGTGCTAAGCACTGGCATTGGATTTGAAGTCAGATTTGTTTTTATTCAGTCATTTTTTTTCAGTTGTCCAAGTTTTTTGTGACTTCATTTGGTGTTTACTTGGCAATGATATTGAAGTGATTTGTCATTTCCTTCTAAAGATCATTTTAAAGATAAGGAAATAGAGACAAATAGGGTTAAGTGACATGTCCAGGGTCATATAGATGTCTGAGACCAGATTTGATTTCAGGAGGATGAATCTTCCTGATTCTAGATCTAATTTTCTACCCATTGCACCATCTAGCTACTTCCCAGGCACACAGTAAGAGTTTAACAAATAGCTTGTTGATGATGGTAAATAAGAAGTACTCAGCCACAGTCCAATCATGTGTCTCATCTGCCAAGTCTTAGTTATCCCTTTGAAGTCAACTTTTTCTCCCTGCATCAGTACCTCTTGTTTGTTATTTAAACTTTGGGCAGTTGTGTTGAGACCCTTAAGGTTGTTTTTCTCCTCCTTCCTTTCTTGTTTTTTTTTCCTTGTGAATTTCTGAGTGTTTCAGCTACTATTGGCTCCTCTCTTTGGCACATAGGTTGATTTAGAGAATTTATTAAGCACTTGTTATAGGAAGGTTATTGCACTAAGCCCTGGGGACACAAATACAAACAAATAAGACAATCTCTGACTTCAAGGAGTTTATATTCCAATGAGGGGAAAGCAACACAGAAAGCCAAGGTAGAAAGGGAAAGGAGGCTCAGGAAGGAGCATGGTATAGAGATGACAAGGAAGTGGTGTGTAAGGCTTGGTTTTTGGCAAGATAAGGGGAAAACTCCCATAACCAACTCAAGGGCCCTTGGAATAAAGTCCAAAGCTATAATAGCAGGGTGATGAGGAGGATGGACAGATGTAGGCTTCATGGTAAAGCGATGACTGTACTTGACAGTGAAGATGATCACTGCACTAATGGTATTTAGAGAGGAAGGCAGATACTATTACAGATTGGTGTTCCCTCTGGAGAGGAGAGCAGAATAGCCATTCCTGTGTCCTCAATCTCCTGCTCATCTTCAGCAAATATTGCAAGATAAGATGAGAGCTAACTTCTCTTAGGATTTAGATTCAAATTCTGAATCTCTTGTCATCTATCTGGATGATAACTTAGAACAAGTCACTTTCTCTCTCTGAGTCCCAGTTTCCTTTTCTGTAAAATGAAAGGCCTGTCCATGAAATTTAATTTTCCTTATAGCTCCATATATACTGTTGCTACTCAGTGTTCAAACCCATTATATTTGCAGAAGACTCCACATATTGGTGTTAATGATGACTTGGTGATATATATCTGTATAAAGGGCCAAATTGGTGCAGGTTTGGGAGAGGAGAAACTTTCTTGTTTCTTTTTTCCAGGAGAGATAGAAAACCCTTTGCAAAGAGACAGACACTTAGGAGAGCTGGTACTGCAATGCATTCTTAATTTCTAGATTGCTTCTCTAGAGATTTCAGGGAAGTTAGGGTTCCTGATCTCAGGTCTAGTATTCTATCCACTGCACCATCTAGCTGCCTGCCCATCTGGCTGAGATTGAGGACTTTCCATTGAACTGAGACATCTTGCTTCTAGAGTGACAGCTCATTCACTCTGGATTTCATCTGACATATAATAATTTATACAATTTCTATAAATTCTCTTTGCTCTCATTTTGGATAAACAGTTTACTTATTATTCACTTTGTTGATATTCTCCCCCCTCCCACCATGAGCTCCTTTGTGACATATAAATTTACCCCATTTCATTTCTTTTCCCATTTCTTTTAGTATTAAACTCTTTTTAAGCTCTAGTTATATATATACATATATACACACACATATGTATTTATGCATACATATATCTATATACATATTTATGTCTTGGCATTTCATCCTATACAGTTTGTCACTGTTTCCTCTAAGAATAATTCTTCTGGCTGCCCAGGTTGATAATACAATTTTTAAGAGTTACCAATGACTTCTTTTCTTATGGGGATACATATCATTTTAACTTATTGGGTCTCTTAAAAAGTGTTTTTATTTTGTTTTGTTTTCTTTTCCCCTTCTTTCTTAATTACCTTTTGAGGATTCTCATGAGTTCTGTGTTTGGGCATCAAATTTTCTGTTCAGGTTACTATTCACTTTGTGACAGTCTTCTGTGTAACTAACTTTTGATGGGAAGTTAGTCAAGCTTTTCAAAATAAGCTTGTATACTCTTGGCCATTAAAGGTCAGCAACTATGAAAGTGACTCAAACCTAAGAATTTAAAAACATTTTCACTACACTAATATTTAGGGAGGAAGACAGTTATAATTTTGAACTGGTATGGCTCTCTGAGGAGAGCAGAAAAACCAGCCTTGTGGCCTCAATATCTTGCTCCTCTCCAGCCAAGTTTCAATCTTCCTTTCAGGGGAGTGGGCAGAAATCTAGAGATATCTATTTGTTTTTATTATTTTATTTTTTCTATATTTGCATATATAATTTTAAACATTTTTAAAATTTTGAATTCAAATTTTCTTTTTCCCACCCTTTTCTTCTCAGTGAGAAGACATGCAATTCATTACAATTTATACATGTGTAGCCATGCAAAACACATATCCCTCTAAGTCCTATTGTGAAAGAGAACACTGACCAAACGAAAAAAAAATTAAAAAAGAATGAAAGTAACAAGTAATGCTTTGATCTGCATTCAGATTCCATCAGTTCTTTCTCTGGAAGTGGAAGGCTTTATAAAAAAGTTTTAAGTCCTTTGGAATTGTCTTGAATCTTTGTTTTGCTGAGGATATCTAAGTCCTTCAAAGTTGATCAATATACAATGTACAATACAAGAAATTGCTGTTGCTGTGTATAATGTTGTTCTGTTTCTTCTTACTTCACTTTACATCAGTCCATGTAACTCTTTCCAGGTTTTTCTGAAGTCATTTCATACAGCACAATGGTATTCCATCATGACCATATACCACAACATATACCCCAATTGAAGGGCACTCCATCAGTTTTCAACTCTGCCAACATGAAAAGAAGTGCTATGGAAGCATTTCTATTTTTAAAAATCTCTTTAGGCTATGGACCTAGAAGTAGTTAGAGATATCTGTTTATTTCTGTAAACTGCATCTAAGCAACCCATGTGGCCATCCATAATGCATGTGGGCAACACAAATACCTTATGGGATGACCTCTCAAGCAGGATAAATAGCTTGACCAAGTCCAGTGGCTAATGCCACATTTGGAATTATAACTTGTTAGAACTGGCAGATTCTTAGAGGCGATGTACTTCAGAACCCTTAGTACATATAAAGTATCATTATAGAGTACAGATGGGACATATATTTCATTGGCTAGGGAACTCCTGGTGAGGAAACTTCTATTTCTCTGAAACTTACAGTCTTCTAGAGCTGTCTGGGCATAATGAGAGTAAGTCACATTTCCAGTCACAGATAATGTGGGAATTAAGTTCAGGTTTTCTTGATTCAGAGGCCATCCCACTATCTATCATGCCATGTTGCATTTTTGTCAAGCATTGATCCTCACCTCAAATTTGAGCCTCCGACCCAACCCTCCCACCCTGCCCAAGGAAAATGTTTTGTCTTTCTCTAGGACAGATGAGTTTGAAATATTACTGTGGTGAGCTATATCTGGAGCTGCCACCAGGTGGCTCTCTAAGCTCGAGTTATCAGCTTGAGCATAAGCATGAATGCCCTCAGTTGTTCTTGACTTTCCCCACCTCTTTATCTCTGTTCTTATGCTTTCCTGACTGTCAAAAGTCTAGTGATAAGGAGAGTACATTAATAGCCCACAACTTGCTTGGTTTTGTGCTTCCATTCCTACTAGAGTTCTTGATCTTTCCTCAATCTGAACCAAAGGATGCATCCCACCATGGTGTAGAGCTTGCCTCAGAACTAGAAAGACCTGAATTGAAATCATGCTTGTGATGCAAACTAGGCAGTATGTCTCTCAGTACTCTAGGCAATTCTCGAAGACTATATGCTGTAGAAAAGGTACCAACATTCATTAGTAGAGGGAATTTCCTCATCTGTCACTTCTCTAAAACTATTGAAATCCCAGATGCAGTAATTAACCCCTGTCCCTACAAAAAATCAAAAGGAAAAGTAGAAATTAAATCCTCAATAGTGCTAGAAATAGCTGCAATCTAGTGGCCCTTGCCTCCTTGCTGTTCTTCCTACAAGACAATACTTCACTTGACTTCATATATTTTCAATGGCTTTCCCTCATGCCCAGAATGTTCTTTCTCCTGTCTGTCTTTGGCAATATCTGGCTTCCTTTATATCTCAATTAAAATTTCATTTCATAAGAAGTCTTTCATGATCCCCCAGCATGCTAATGCCTTCTTTTCTTTCACTCTCATCAAGAAGCTTTTTGATTCTTCTTTCCTTTCTGCCATCAGAGTGGTATTGTCTGAATATCTGAGATTTTTGATATTTTCCCAAATGACCTTAATTCCAGTTTTTGATCCTTCTAACCTAGCATTTCATCTGTGATACTTTGAATATAAATTAAATAATAAGGTGCTAATATATTGTCTTGTACTCCTTTCCCAAACTTAACCATGTTTATGCCATGTTGCCTCTATTTTAATGAATGCTGTTGGAAATGATGACAGAAATGCTCCCTGTGCCATTATCCTTTAGATTATCCAAGCCTTCTTTCCATGTCTTCTTTCATCTTTAAAGATAATAAAATGTCAGAGAAAACAATGGCTACTAGCTGAAGAAGAATATGTTTCATTTCAAGCTAATAAGCATTTATTATGCATTCACTATGTGCCAGGCCCTGTGTTAGACACTGGAATATAAAGAAAGCCAAAAGTATTCCTTGCCTTTAGGGAGCTCACAATCTAATGGGGGAGGCAACATGCAAATAATTGTTTTTTATGTTGTTGTATGTTGTGTTGTATGCATCCAAGACATAATAGAGATCCCCCTAAGATTTATCAAATGGATAATACAGTGCCCCTCTCCAGGGGATTCATATGTTACTTCCAGAAAGAACTTTAAAAGTATTGACAATAGTAATGAAGCTTGAACAAAATACTGTGGGCTAGGGGTCTATCAAGGTCAAGAAGTGTAGAAGGAAAAAAATAACTAGGTAAGAAGGTGATGTTTGAGCACTAGATTCAAGTTTCTAGAGAGCAACATAGCAATATAGGTTTGAAAGATTCTTGGTAATTTGACAAAATACACCACCCTTCTTATTGAAAACATGAGAAAGTATAGGAATAGAAGGATCATTCCTCAAAATAACAAACAGTATATATCTAAAACCATCAGCAAATATCATCTGGGGACAAGTTTGAAGCCTTCCCAATAAGATCAAGAGTGAAGCAAGGATGCCCATTATCACCTCTATTATTTAATATTGTACTAGAAACACTAGCAGTAGCAATTAGAGAAGAAAAAGAAATTGAAGGCATTAAAGTAGGCAATGAGGAGACCAAGCTATCACTCTTTGCAGATGATATGATGGTCTACTTAAAGAATCCTAGAAAATGAACTAAAATGCTAATAGAAATAATTAACAACTTTAGCAAAGTTGCAGGATACAAAATAAAGTGACATAAAGCATAAGCATTTCTACCCTTTTCCAACAAAACTCAGCAGCAACAGGAGTTAGAAAGAGAAACTCCATTTAAAATCACTCAAAAATATAAAATATTTGGGAATCTATCTGCCAAGACAAACAGATGAATTATAGGAACACAACTATAAAACACTTTTTAAATAATTAAAACTGGATCTAAATAATTGGAAAAACATTAATTGCTCATGGGTAGGATGAGCTAATATAATAAAAATAACCATCCTACCCAAATTAATCTACTGATTCAGTGCCATACCTATCAAACTACCAACATTTTTTAATATATAATTAGAAAAAATTATAACAAAATTTATCTGGAATAACAAAAGATCAATAATATCAAGAGAATTAATGGAAAAAATGTGAAGAAGGTTGGCTTAACAGTAACAGATCTTAAACTGTACTATAAAGCAGTGGTCATCAAAACAATATGGTCCTGGCTAAGAGACAGAAGGATGGATCAGTGTAATAGACTAGTGGTAGATGATCTCAGCAAGCTAGTGTTCAATAAAGGGAAAGGTCCCAGCTTTTAGTACAAGAACTCACTATTTGAGAAAAACTACTGGAATATTGGAAAATAGTATGGGAAAAATCAGGTTTAGATCAAAATCTCATACTCTATACCAAGATGAATTCAAAATGGGAAAATGGCTTAAATATAGAGTGAAGTCATAAATAAATTAGGTGAACATACAATTGTATACCTGTCAGATAAGTCAGAAAGGAATTTAAGACTAAGCAAGAGATAGAGAACATTACAAAATATAAAATCAATGATTTTGATTATATCAAATTAAAAAGATTTTGTACAAACAAAATCAATGAAACAAAAATTTGAAGGAAAGCAACAAGGTGGGAATATTGTTTTATTAAAAAAACTCTGACAAAGGTTTAATTGGTAGTATCTCTGGTATGGAGGGCTTGTCATGCCCTCCTAGGGCAGCTCTCCAGCCTCTGACCCCCACCTGACACTCAGCTCTCACTTGTGGCTCCCAGTAGCTGCTAGCATGCGGCAGCGGCTACACCCCGGGCAACGGGCTTCAACAGGCCGGCTAAACCTTGTGAGGGTAGCCATCGGGTCGTCGACCCCTAGTGAACCAGGGCTTTGCTCACCCAGCATGTGAAGACTGCTTCGGCGGAACAGGCAGAAGAAACCAATAAGAAGGTTCAATGGCAGAGATGGTGATGCAGCAAAGCACTGTGGAGTGCTTAGGGCGTGTTGGAGCACAAAAGACAACATGGCCATCCAATGCAGCTGAGGAAGTCTCCAGATGTAACAATTTTTCGTGCTACTGGACCCAGGCTTCCAACGCCGAGAGAGTGGGACTGTCTCTGTGCACCGACTTTTCCACTTAAATCTCTTTCATGCACAAGTATCATATCTTTGTGCACACTCATCTATCCTAACCCCGTCCACACATGAGGGTACACCAATAGATGATAATGCACAAAGACAATAGTCATTCTCGCTTACCAAGAGACTACCACTATAAGGAATATGTAAAATTTACAAAAAAATCAAGTCATTTCCCAACTGACAAATGGTCAAAGGATTTGAATAGGCAGTTTTCACAAGAAGAGATCAAAACTATCAATAATCACATGAAAAAGTGTTCTAAATTCCTTCTAATTAGAGAAATGCAAATTAAAACAACATTGAGGTACCGCCTCATACCTAGTGGACTGACCAATATGGCAACAAAGGAAAGTGATAAATATTGGAGGGGATGTGACAAAATTGGGACACTAATACACTAATGGTAGAGCTATGAATTAATCTAAACATTCTGGAGGATAATTTGGAAGTATGCTCAAAAGGGCTTTAAAAGAATGCCTACTCTTTAATTCAGTCATACCATTGCTCGGTTTGTACCCCAAAGAGATAAGGAAAAATACTTGTACAAAATTATCTATAGCCAAGCCCTTTGTGGTGGCAAAAAATAGAAAAGGAGGGGGTGTCCATTGATTGGGGAAGGCTGAATAAATTGTGGTATCTGATGGTGATGGATTACTATTGTGCTGAAAGGAATTATGAACTGGAGGATTTCTATGTGAACTGTAAAGACCTCCAGGAATTGATACAGAGTGAAAGGAGCAGAACCAGGAGAACATTGTACACAAAGAGGGATAATACACTATGGCACAATCGAATGTAATGGATTTGCTACTAGTAGCAATGCAATGATCCAGGACAATCCAGAGGAATTTATGAGAAAGAACTATCCACATCCAGAGAAAAAACTGTGAGAAGAAATGCAAAAGAAAAGCATATGATAGATCATGTGGTTCCATTGGGATATAATTGGAGTTGTGATGTTAAAAGATCACTCTATTGAAAATATTAATAATATGGAAATAGGTTTTGAACAATGATACATGTATAACCCAGTAGAATTGCTTGGCAGCTGGGAAGGGGTTCTGAGGGGTGGGAAGGGGGAAGGAAAAGAACATGAATTGTGTAACCTTTGAAAAATATCCTAAATAAATAAATATTTTTTTAAAAAAAGAAAGATTCTTGGTAAGAGGAGGAACACTAAACAAAGGTTGCTAAAAATGTATTTACCATATATCTGGCAAAAATAATCTAAAAGTTTTAGACTAAAAAATCATAGGAAAGGAAGAATGCTGCTTATATTTATGTTTATCCCCCAAGTTAGATACTATAAAGAGTAGGCACAAAGAAGTGAGAGCAGCATTCATAAATTTACAGAAAACAAAAAAATCAAGAACCCAGAAGAAAACTTCAGTCATAGGGTTCTCTACACAAGTGTCCTAAATCATAAACACACTAGGTTCAGATGCAAGGAGAGAAATTTTAATTCAAAGGGATCACTCAGATTTAGTAGGATGAAACACATGATTGCACTGTGGTGGGGTATAGCTTATTTATTATCATCAACAAACATTTGTTAAGCACTCACTATGTGCCAGGTGGGCAACTAGGTGGCAGAATGGATAGAGCACTGGATCTGAAGTCAAGGAGATGCATCTTTCTGAGTTCAAATCTGGTTTCACATACATAATAGCTGTGGGACCTTGGACAAGTCACAACCCAATTTGCCTAACTTTCCTTCTCTATAAAATGAGCCAGAGAAGGAAATGGCAAACCACTCCACTATCTTTGCCAAGAAAAATCCCAAATGGAACCATGAAGAGTTGAACAACTGAAAAATGACTGAACAACAACAATGAACATGTAGCAGGCATGAAGCAAAGTACTTCAAAAGAAACAATCTCTCTCTCCCCTTCCCTCTCTCTCTCTTTCTGTCTCTCTCCCTCCCTCCTACCACCCCCCCCTCATTCCTTTCAGCTCTAAATTCTAAGATCCTATGAACCTTTTAATATACTGTTCAATTTTGGGGAGGCTCTAATTATTTATCTTTTACCACTTTGATAGTTTAATGAAATGTAATTTTGTCCATATGGGTACTCTACTGACAAAATATAAACCCTTTATGACTTAATAGACAGGTTTTAAGATTTTTTTATTGAATTGAAAAATTTTATTTAATTAATTTTGAATATTTTTTTCATGGTTACATGATTCATGTTCTTTCCCTCTCCTCCTCCCCACCCCTCCATAGTGTAAAATGGAGATTTGAAAATTATTATTATTTTAAATTGCAACGTTTAAATTCCTTGAGAGAGTAATTTTAGGTTAAGAAAGATTCTACCTCTCTGAATCCAGAAACTGAACTGTTTGGAGAAGAAACCATGAAGATACCTCCACAGACTACAAGCTGCAAGAGAAGATCAAGAATGAACTTTGGGTGTGGTTGATTGAACATTTATTTGTATGTATACTTTCATGCCAAAGGGCACTTCCCTCTAACTGACTTTTTGTCAATGAATCTAGCAATTATTGGTTTTGTTCTCTTTTCCTCTTATCCTCAGATTATTGTAATTTCAAAGTTGGTATGTTTACAAAATCCAGTGGAGAGACTAGTCTTCCTCAGGCCTCAGGGGGGTATTGTAAAATGGCGATTTGAACCCTAGACTTCAATCCCTAGAAGTCCTTGGTATTTACCAAAATTCTCTATAATCTCACCTGAGTCTCCACCTGGGCCAGACCTCAATTAGTATTTAAACTGGCAGTAATGCCTACCTTGGCCTCTTCTACTGCTCGGCCATTTGCAAGATGTAGTAAGTAAGCTTTGAATGAATTTGTCATTGATTCTTCCTTTTTTTCAGCAACATATAGAAATACTGATGAATTTGTATATTTTATATCTTACTACTTTACTAAGTCTATTAAACATATCAGTAAAGTATCATATTGTATGCAAATGAGGGAAATTCTGTCTTTTGGATGTTTTAATTTTTATTTCACCTTTTCTAATTACTATAGAGCATTTCTAATACTGTGTCAAATAATAGTGGAGAGGGATGACAGGCTGACTTTACTCTTGTGTATTTTGGCAAATTTTTAAGTTTTTTCCCTTTGGAATTAATGCTGTTAGTTTTATAAATGTGATAGGGAATACATTAAAGAAGAATTATTACATTCCTTAGATTTCTGGAAAATTTAACATAGATAAGAACAGTATTTGTTAAAGGCTTTTGTCACATCTATTGAAATGATTAAATGGCAGTCTTTTTTTTTTAAGAATGGGGAGAAAATGTGATTCCTTTATGCTAGATATTTAGCTTGATCTGTAGCCTCTCACAAGAAGAGTAAAAACATTACATTAATTGCCACATTTTTCCCTTCCAAGGAAGAGGAGCAAGGCCATTTCACCAAGTCTCCAACAACCAGGTCTTTTGCTTGGGGAAAGAAGAATAATATAATTTCTTCACCTACAAATAACTGACCACTCATCTGAACTGCTTAAGTCCCTGAGTTTTCTACCCTAAGGCCAAATGCTTATTCACCAAGAAAATCCACTGGAACTCAATTCCTCAACAGTTAACAAACCCTTTCCTTCCCCATTTTCAGTGATTCTGAATTTTTAGTTGTCATTATTCAAATTCTATTCCCAATCCTCTACTACCCAATTCCTTATTCCCATTCCCTGGAGCCCAACTGTCCTCTCTCTCATGCCCCACTTTATAGCTACCCACACCTTCCACTGTGTTCTCTTGAATGTTCCCTCATAAACAATAAATGATTTCATTAAAACATTTTCCCTGTCTCACTCCTTTCATCTTCTAACTTTCACTGAGTCTTAACTTCCTCTTGATGATGAAATTTCCCAGATCTCCCTTTATATTAATCTTGAATACTTTTACTCATTCTCCCAGCTTAATGCATAAGATAGGGGAAATGAAATACTATTTTTCCCTCGTTGCCTAGTCCTGGCTCTCCCTCTACCACCCATCACTTCATTACCTCTTTTCTTTTGAGTTTCTCCCAATACTGCCCAATCAGAATCCTGGCAGTATTCTGGTAGTACCAACCTCCAACTTGCTTCTCTTCTCCCTTGAATGAGCCAGTGTCTGGCTCATGGTATTTCTTTCTTCCTCAACTCCAATCTTAATTGATTTTAACATACATTCTGATACTCATCAAACACCTTAACCTCCTAGTTCCTGAAAAGAAGCATTTCCCAAGATCAGTTTCTCCACTCCACCCATTAAAATGGTCACACTCTAGATTTTGCTACCAACCTAAAAAGCAAGACTTTCATGTTACTGAATTCTGAAATTCCTTTTTCTGATCAAAATCTATTGTTATTCTATTTATCCTTCTGCTTTGGAGCCCCAAGTCCTGTTATTTGACCATTTGGTCAACCCTAATCTCTTGACCCTCCTTTTCTTTTTCCAGTCTTATACCATATACTGACTAAACACTTGCCCATCTTGATTCCTTGCTGAATTAGTGCAGCTCTTGTTATATTTAAAATAGTTGTATGCCATAAACTGTGGCAGTTAAAAGAGTTGGGGTCATAAACTGTAAGTGTTAAAATGGTTGAAGATATAAATTGTAGTGATAGATATAAGAGTGGGTGAGTAAATTTGTGACCGCAGGAAATATGTTTCACTACAGTGTCTTGGTTTTAAATCAAATATAAGGTGGTCGCCAGGGAAATATTCCCAATTATGAATATACCCAAGTCAACTGGGTTTTATAGAGAATTTAATTAATAATACAATGAGGAAGTAAAGAAAAGAGAGAAAGAGAGAAAAAGGAAATAAGTATGAAGGGCTTTAAGCCAACAAAAGACCTTAGTCTTAAGAGAGAGAGATCAGTCAGTCAGTCTTTTATCACTCACCACAAGGTCTGTCTAAGCAAGGATTCTAGTGACAGAGTCTCCTCAGAGAGAGTTCCAGCCAGAGTCCTCCTCAAAGAGCCTTCCAGCCAGAGACTGTTTCAAAGGGCCTCTCTCAAGAGCCTCCAGAGGGACAGATCCCCTCAGAGGAGCTCCAGCGAGACCTCCTTAGAGATTGTCCTTCAAGAGCTTCCCTTCTCCAGAGCCTCCCTCAAGATATCTCCAAAGGGATTCCTCAAGCCAAAAGGATTGATTTTTAAGAGATTCTGCTTTTTCTTATATAGGGGGTTTTCTCCTATGTCACCTTCCCTAAGTTCTTCCATCTACCAATCATAGTAGACGTTTTCCAAAGGACAACCCATTCTAAAAACACCAATCCCTTTAGTAAGTTTGAACCAGAAAAAACTTCTGAATAAGTTTTCACCTCTTTGCTTCTGGCAAGTTTACAAGTTGCCTGACCTTTAATAGGTACTTAGCACCCCTTTGTATTAATTAAAAAATAGGCATGGCTTAAAGAACTTTTTGCCTCATTATAAGTATGGGTTTAAGTATTTTCATTGTTTAGCAAGGAGTTTTCTGCCCTAAAGCAGTCTTAAGTACTGGTGGAGCAGAGGTCCTCCCATTTCTGATCCACTAGAGTTCTCACTGTCAAAATGGGGAATGTTCCCAGTAGGGAATTGTTCCAATTGAAATTTCCCCATGGGGAAATTTTTTAAGGTTAACAAGTCTGAGAAATTTCAAGATTTACACTCTACAGTTTCATCTCAAGCTCTTGAGTCCCTAACCAGTTCCTACCTACTTGCTCTGGAAGAGAGTTGGAAAAAAAATCAAAAGTTGTGCTAAAGAAGCCTGCTACAAATTTATGTTATATAATCTCAACTGGGCCTTCACTGTTGCAAGGCAATATTTTTATACTTCCCTAATTAACTCATTATCCCACTCACCACAGCAGCTTTTTCACTCCTTTGCATTCGTCTTCAAAATTTTATGTTGTCCCTCCTCCCACCTTCTCAGCTAAAAACCTTGCCTCATATTTTCTGGAAAAAACTGAGGCTGTTCACCAAGAGCTCTCACTTCTACACTGTTTGTTATTTCATATCACCCAGATACTTTCTGTCACATTTCCTTCTTTATCCATCTTCCATAATGAGGTGACCTTTCTCTTCATCAATGCAATCCCTTTTACACACACCAGTGATTCCATCCCATCCCATCTTTTCCAGAATATTGCCCCCTTTGTATTTTCATTCTTTCACATATTTCCAGTCTTTTACTATTTACTGGCTGCTTCTTTACTGCCTATATGTCTTTTTTCCTGTCTCCCTCATCCTCAAAAAATCCTGAGTGTAGAGCTTTGAGCCACCTGTTCCTAGCTATTGTACAGCATCCTTCATCCTCTTTTTTGTGTGTGTGTGGCTAAAATCATTGAGAAGATCATTTAAAAGGCTTGTCTCTTTCTTCAGACACTGTTCTTAATTTCCTAAAGACTGACTTCAGATCATCATTCAATTGAAATTATTCCTTCTGAAGTTACTGATGATCTCTTAATTGCTGAATCTTATGCCATTTTCTCAGTCCTTATCCTTCTTGACCTTGTTAGCTTTTGATAATATTGATCACACTCTTCCCCCTAAATTTCAGAGGGGTTTCTTTAGGTTTTTATAATGCTACTCTCTTTTGGTTCAGGTCTCTCTAGCTGAATTTGAGTGAGTCTCATAGGACTGTCCTTGGCCCTTTTTCTTCTTGCTTTATATTATTTCACTTGGTGATAATATACCAATGAGTTACCATGGATTTAATGATTCACAAATCTACTTATGTAGCTTTAACATCTCTGCTAACCTTCATTCTCACATGTCTAACTACTAATTGGACATCTCAAATTGCATTCCTATAGGCATCTTAACCTCAATATATCTAAATCTGAACTCTGCATTTCCCCCCAAACTTTCCCCTCTTCCCAACTTCCCTATTATCATTAATATTTTCTATAATGGTATTTGCATTCTCCTAGTCTTTTTTTTTTAATCTCCACTGTTCAAGCCCCATATCCAATTTATTGCTAAGGCCTGCCAATTTTACCTTTTAAATTATCTCTCACATATATTTCCTTCTCTTCTCTGACATTGTTACCACTTTGGTGTTGAGCTTTCTTACCTCACGTCTAAACTTTGCAATAGTTTGCTGGTTGGTCTCCTGTCTTAAGTCTCTGCTGACTCCATTTAGCTAGCAAAATGATCCACCTAAAGCTTAGGTCTATCCATTTTATCCTCTTATGCAATAAAATCCAGTGCTTCCATATTGCCTCAAGTATTGAATATAAAATACTCTCTTTTGGGTTCAAAGTCCTTTATATATTTATTTATTTTTAAGACCTATACCTTCTGTCTTGGATACTGTGTATTGGTTCCAAGGCAGAAGAGTGGGGTAAGGGTAGGCAATGGGGGTCAAGTGACTTGCCCAGGGTCACATAGCTAGGAAGTGTCTGAGGCCAGATTTGAACCTAGGACCTTCTGTCTGTAGGCCTGGCTCTCAATCCACTGAGCCACCCAGCTGCCCCCTTTAAGGCCCTTTATAACCTGCCCCCTTTAAGGCCCTTTATAACCTTCCCTCTCACCTACCTTTTGAGTTTTCTTATACCTTATAATACTTACTCTGAATTCCAGTGTCCTCGTTGCTGTGCTTTGCCCAAAACACCCATATTCCAATTCTAGGTGTTTTTGCTGGATGTTCTCTATTCCTGGCTTCAAGACCCAGATGAAATCCCACTTCTTATAGGAAGAATTCTTGATCTCTTTTAATTGTAGAGCCTTCTTTCTATTGATTATTTACAATTTATTCTGTATATAAATAATATAGTGGTTTGTATCATTTCTCCTCAACTAAATTGACCTTGAAAACAGGCTGTTTATTTGCTTGGTTCAGTGTTTGACACATAGTAAATACTTAATAAATGTTTTTTTTGTTGTTGTTGTTGACTGGTTTTTGTTATTTAAATGATTAACTCTATTAGTTGCTTTCCTAAGGTTGAAGCAACTTTGTATCACTAGTATGAATCAAAATTGGTATAGTCAACTACTTCCTGAATTTATTGCTATATTGTTCTTTTCTCTGTAACTTTTACTGTTGGCCTTAGTTTTGCCCTCAGGAGCTACACAAGTTTATATTTATATTCCATAGAATTGTCCTTATGCTATTAGTACTATTTAGAATAATAATTCACATTTATGTACTGGTTAGAATAATAATAATGCACATTTATAAAATGCTTTAAGTTTTAGGAAATACTTTCTTCAAAACAGCTCCATGGTTTTGGTTTCAAAAGATTGCTCTATTGCAAAAATGAATAATATGGAAATATGTATAAGTGATAACATTTGTATAACCCAGTGGAAGTGCTTATCAGCTCTGGGAGGGAAGAAAGAAGTAGAAGGAAAGAGAATGTATCATGCAAAAATCATTTAAAAATAAATAAATAAATAGAAAAAAATTATATTGGGAGAAAAAAAAAATCCAGTCCCATGAGGGTGGTGGTGTGGGAACTATTTCTTCATGATTTTTAAGGATGGGGAATTGGAGCTTGGGCAGGTTGAATGACTTGTTTAATATCATGTAGCTAGTAATCAGTTGGCCCGAATGTCTTCTGACTTCAAATCCACTGTTCTTTTTTAGACCCTTATCTTCTGTCTTGAAATCAATACTTTGTTTTAGTTCTGAGGCAGAAGAGTGGGAAGGGCTAGGCAATGGGAGTCACACAGCTAGCCCTGGCTCTTAATCTACTGTGCCAACTACCTGCCACCTCAAGTCTACTGATGTACGCAGAATACCATGGTATCTCAAGTAAGAAAAATAATCATGTTCTCCTTATATCTTCTCCAAAGCCTACACATTTCTGCTTCTTTCAACCATTCCAAGACAATGTTTATTCTTGTTTTATTGCTGCCTTTTTTTTTACTACCACTATCAGGTTCTAATACAACCCCCAGAAAATCGTCCCTTGTTTCAAAGGAAAACAGTTCAGGAAAACTGAACACCCCAGCAACCTTGTCTGATAGTGTACATAATATTGCAGCATTGGTTTTTGAGTTTGGATGCCCAAACTGCAATTTCAAGCTGCCTGTGACCCCCTCCCCTCCCCCTCTCCTCTCACCCTATAGAGCAGGAGGAAGTATTTGCTTTGGATTGTTGGACAGAGAGCAGAGGGGCAGGACATGCAAAAATGGCCTTGGGCACTGGGAAGAGGGGGAACAGAGCAGCTCCCCCCTTTTGCCCCTACCCATTGGCTGGTACATATGACAACAATTCAACAACACTGCAATATTTCCATACTCACTGTATCCCATTTTTCTATTATGGGAAGGAAACACATTTCTATATGATATGCTTTTGAGTATTTTCCCCTCTATGCTGATGATCGGAGTCCATATGCATTCCAACTTGCTAATGTCCCCTAATCCTATTAATGAAGGAAATGAAGCTGGATTCACTGGATTTGTTCTTAGTGAACCCAGGCTGGCCCTTAAGGGTTATTATTTCCCTTTCTAAGTGCTCACTGTTGTTCATTCTGGATTTAATGCTGGAAATTCTTAAAGCGTGTGAAGACATTCCCTCTCCCCAATCCAAGTTCCCTCAAATTTAAGTGAATGATTTTTAAAAAGTCCATTTGTCCTTGGGCTCTGGAGACTATCAAGGAGGAATGGGCAGATTTCTAAGGAGTGTCAAAAGTTGATACAAATTCAAACTTACAAAATATTCAATGGTTGAGGCTGCATTTTATGCCTTCTCTCTTGGAAAGTTTTCTTTCCCTCCCTATATTCTTCTTCCTTTTGGACTGCAACTGACTGGGATTATCACATTGTGATTTTCTTGGATTGCCTGAGCGCTCAGAACTATGGAAACTGGAAAGTGAGTGTGAATGCAATTTCCCATTTCTGGTATTATTGGTGTACTGAGTAAGATTTGATGTCCACCTCCCACTTTTTCTTTCTTTTTTTTTTTGGTGGCCAACATACAGACAAACTTCAAGCCGTCCATACATCATGCTGGTTATAGTTTTCTGCATGGCATAATCTCGAGTGAGTAAATGATTTATCAGGTCTTATGCCAGTTATCCACTTCAACTATCCTGGCCATGTGCATTGGTGTGTTTTTTAAAAAAATAACAGATATATCCAAAAATATGTTATATTTTACACATTTGCTTCCTTACCATTTTTTTTACTCCACTTACCAATGTTTCTTATGAGCAGGGCAAGTCACAAAATCATAGTCTCAGCACTGGAAAAAGACCTAAAATTTATCTTGTGTAAATTCTCTATTTTACAGATAAGAGAATTGAAAGCCAGGGAGGGAACGTTCAGGGTCTGACAGCACAAGCAGAACTGGCACCCAGGTCTATTCATTCTCAGTCCAGTTTAGTGCTGAATTCAAGATTAGCATTCTGCTTTTCCATCTGTGTGGGGTAAGATGCTTGTTCATTGAATCATAATGGGGATCAATCAATTAATTAGCAAGCATTGCTTACACTTCTACTTTGTATTAGACTCTGTGCCAGGCATTGCAGATGCAAAGGCAAGTGTAAAATAGTGCTTGTCCTCAAGGAACTTACATTCTAATGAGAGACAACATATATATGTATCTCTCTCTCACTCTCTCTCTCTCATGGTCCCCTCTCTGTCTCTTTTTCTATCTCTCCTCTTATACTTGAAAACACATTTATAATATAAAGATAATTATTTTTATTGGTTAGTTGTTTTTTAGTTGTGTCTGATTCTTTATGACCCTATTTAGGGGTTTTCTTGGCAAAGATGCTGACTGGAGTGGTTTGGCATTTCCTTTTCCAGCTTACTTTTGGGATGAGAAAACTGAAGCAAACAAGGTTAAGTGACTTGCCCAGGGTCATACATTTATTATGTATATGAGAACAAATTTGGCCTTTGAAATGATGATAACAACTATGACCCTGAAGTCATTTTATTTATTCATTCATTCATTCATTTATTTATCCATTTATTTATTTATTCATTCATCCATTTATTTATTTACTTATTCATTTATTCATTCATTTATTTATTTATTTGCTTGCTTACTTATTTATTTATTTAATTATTTTAAAATCCTAACCTACCACCTTAGAATCAACACTATATATTGGTTCTAAGGCAGAAAAACAGTAAGGGCTCAGCAATGGGGGTAAAGTGACTTGTCCAGGGTCACACAGCTAGGAAGTGTATGAGGCCAGACCTGAACCTAGGACCTCCCATCTTTAGGTTTGTCTATCAAACCACTGAGATACCCAGCTGCCTTCACTGAAGTTTTTTTTTAAACCAGGTTAAAAAAAAATAAAACCAGGTTAAACATGTTCAGTATAATTTCTATTTTCAGCTTATCTCATTTTTATTTTAATTACTTTAAAATCATTAATGCTAAATAGTTAATTCCCATATGTCTCTGTTAGCTAGAATGTCTTATTCTCTGATTAGTATGCCTAAGTAAGAGCTTTCTAGTTTTATTAAAAAAAAAAAACAACCTAACATTCACAGTCTTTATTTCCAATGTCTTAATAACTTTTATTGTCTCAACTTTCTTTTATAAGCAAAATATTTTCCTTTCAATTATTGTTTCCTTTTAAAAATAATTCCTTTTCAGCTATGGAGCAGATAATTTCCCCCTCCTATGTTCCTCATCCACTGGACAAAACAAGAGTTTAAAAATATGTAATTCTTATATTATGTAAGCATAGTCAAATACGTAACAAATCCCCATGTTGGCTATTTCCAAAAATGTTTCTCCTTCTGGATATTAGCCCATCTGTCATGAGGTAGGCATCCTTCTTTTTTTTTTTCAACCTCCTGGAGTCATGCTTGATCTTATAACAAGGAAATGGGAAATGAAACCTATTGTTTTTTATGGACCTAGGTTTAAATTTTTAAAAATTTATTTGTTTATAAGATTTTCCTATGGTTACATGATTCATGATTTTTCTCACCTCTCTTCCCGCCTCCCTTCCAGAGTTGATAAGCAATTCCAATGGGTTATACATGCATCATTGTTCAAAAGCTATTTCCATGTTATTGATATTTGCAATAGAGTTATCTTTTAACAACAAAATTCTAATCATATCCCCATTAAACTAAGAGATCGTTCATTTGTTTTTCTTTTGCATTTCTGTTCCTATAGTTCTTTCTCTGAATGTAGATAGCATTTTTTTTTGTATAAGTTCCTCTGGATTGTCCTGGATCATTGCATTGTTCCTCTTAGAAAAATCTGTTACAATCGATTGTGCCACAATGTATCAGTCTCCGTGTACAATATTCTCCTGGTTCTGCTCCTTTCACTCTGTATCAATTCCTGGAGGTCTTTACAGTTCACATAGAAATCCTCCAGTTCCTCATTCCTTTCAGCACAATAGTATTCCATCACCATCAGATAACACAATTTTTTTCAGCCATTCCCCAATAGATGCACACCCACTCATTTCCCAAGTTTTTGCCACCACAAAGAGTGTGGCTATAAATATTTTTTTGTTCAAGTAGTTTTCCTTATTATCCTTTTTGGCACAACCACAGCAGTGGTATGGCTGGACAAAGGGTAGGCAATCTTTTAAAATGCTTTTGGGCAGAATTCCAAATTGCCCTTCAGAATGGTTGGATGAATTCACCACTCCACCAGCAGTGTATTAGTGTCCCAATTTTGCCACATAACCCCTAACATTTATAACTATATTTTGCTGTCATATTGGCCAGTGTGCTAGGTTGTAAGGTGGTACCTCAATCTTGTTGCTTTAATGTGCATTTTTTTAATCAGGAGGGATTTAGAAAACCTTTTCTTGTGATTACTGATAGTTTTGATTTCTTCATCTGAGAACTGACTAGTCTTATCCCTTCACCATTTGTTGATTGGGGAATGACTTGATTTTTTTGTAGATTTGACTTAGTTCCTTATATATTTGGGAAATTAAACCTTTGTCAGAGTTTTGTTATAAATATTCCAACCCCCCCCCCCCCCAGTTAGTTGCCTTCCTTCTAATTTTGGCTACATTGGTTTTGTTTGTACAAAACCTTTTTAATTTGATGTAATCAAAATTATTCATTTTATATTTTGTAATGTTCTCTGTCTCTTGCTTGGTCTTAGATGCCTTCCTTCTCCACATATGTGATAGATATACTATTCTTTGTTCACCTAACTTATTCATTATTTAATTCCCTATATTTGTCATTTACCCATTTTGAATTTATCTTGGTATAGGGTGGTTTTAAAATTTTTATTAAAATTGTTTTCCAGATTACATGTTGATACAATTTTAAATATGTTTTCTGACAGTTTGCAAACCATGTTATTTGCCTCTTTCTCCTATGTTCCTATATGATATTGATAGTACATATTTTATCATATAATATATGTTTATCATGTTATGAAACAAGACATGTATTGTTTACAACAGAAAAAATTGATGGAGGAAATAAAGTGAAGAATAGCACGCTTAAATTAGCATTCAGTTCTATGATGACGGATAGCCATTTTTGTCATGAGTCAAGGAGTTGTCCTAGATTCTTTTTATATTATTGCTCATACTAAGTATGATGTTCTTGTTCTACTCACTTTACTTTGCACCAGCTCACATGAGTTTTTCTAGTTTTTTTTTCTTTTTGGTAATTATCTTGTTTGTTGTGACTTATAGTACAATAATGTTCCATATCACAACTTGTTTAGGCATTCCCAATTGATGTACATCCTTTAGGTTTCCAGTTTTTGCCATCACACACAAACACACACACACAACCTGCTATAAATATTTTTGCCCAATTAGTTCCTTTACTCCTATTTTTTATTTTGTTGGGATATAGACCTAGTAGTATTATTGCTAGGTCAAAGGATATGCACAGTTTTATGTCCCTTTGGGGTCAGATTGCTCTTCAGAATGGCCATATCATTTCAGAGCTCTGCCTACAGTGTATTAGTATCCCAATTCTTCCATATCCTCTCAAACATTTATCATATCATTTCATATTTTCCTTTTCTGGTTATGTTATTAGTCTAATAGATCTGATAGGTGAGTTAAGTTTCTCTAATACTTATTTGGAGCATTTTTTCACATGACTAAATTAATTTCTTTATCTGAGGATTGCCTGTTTATATCCTTTGACCATGGTCAGTTGGGGAATGCTTTGTATTCTTATAAATTTGGCTCAATTCTTTGTATATTTGAGAAATGAGACTTTTGCCAGAGACATTTTGCTATGAAGATTTTTTCCCTAGTTTGCTGTTTGTCTCCTAATCTTGGTTGCACTGATTTTGTTGAAATGTATTGCTTTCTTAAGTGACCATATATTTTTGTTTTTTATGTATACATTAAATAGAATTATTTACAAATATATATATGTTTTATAAATATATATTATAAATGTATAAATAGAATACATATGAATTATAATAAATACATATGATTTGCAATAAATATGTTTATCCAAGAGAAATTCTCATATTAGCTATATCCCAAAATCTGTCTCATTCTTCCCCCTTTCTTCATATGATCACACCAAGCTGACAGTGGCAAAATTAAGAAATGTGGCCGATGGACCTTCAAATGATTTTCCCAGAAAAATTATACATGCTCTATGAGACAGAGATGTATTTTGAGAAGGATCACAGAATGTTAAAGCTGAAAGCAGCCTTAGAATACTGTCCAACCTAGTATATCAGATGGAGAGGTGACTTCAAAATCAGAAAAACCTAGGTTCAAATATTGTCTCTAAAACCTACTAGATGTGTTATCCTGGGCAAGTCAGTTAACCTCAGTGTTTTTTAAAATGAAAGTTCATTGATAGAGGGAATTTCTTCACTGGGAATTTCCTATATCACAGAACTATGAATTTAGTATAAAATCATCATCATCATTATCACCACCACCACCATCATCATAATGATACCTGCTTTATTGATCTAAATACAAATTGATTGATACTGGCTAAAAGTCAGAAAGGAGGATCAGTGGAATAGACTTGGGGTAAATATCCTCAGCAAGACAGTTTATGATAAGCCCAAAGATCCCAGCTTTTGGGACAAAAATCCACTATTTGATAAAAACTGCTGGGAAAATTGGAAGACAGTATGGGAGAGATTAGGTTTGGATCAACATCTCACACCTACACCAAGATAAACTCAGAATGGGTGAATGACCTGAATATAAAGAAGGAAACTATAAGCAAATTAGGTGAACACAGAATAGTATACTTATCAGATCTATGGGAAAAGAAAGACTTTAAAACCAAGCAAGAGCTAGAAAAAAATCATAAAATGTAAAATCAATAATTTTGATTACAGCAAATTAAAAAGGTTTTATACAAACAAAACTAATGCATCCAAAATTAGAAGGGAAGCAACAAATTGGGAAACAATCTTCATTATAAAAACCTCTGACAAAGGTCTAATTACTCAAATTTGTAAAGAGCTAAACCAATTGTACAAAAATTAAGCCATTCTCCAGTTGATAATGGGCAAGGGACATGAATAGGCAATTTTCAGTTAAAGAAATAAAATCTATTAATAAGCACATGAAAAAGTGTTCTAAATCTCTTATAATCAGAGAAATGGAAATCAAAACAACCCTGAGGTACCACTTCACACCTAGCAGACTGGCTAACATGACAGCAAAGGAAAGTAATGAATGCTGGAGTGGATGTGGCAAAGTTGGGACATTAATGCATTGCTGGCAGAGTTGTGAATTGATCCAACCATTCTGGAGGGTAATTTGGAACTATGCCCAAAGGGCACTAAAAGACTGTCTGCCTTTTGATCCAGCCATAGCACTTCTGGGTTTGTACCCCAAATAGATAATAAGGAAAAAGACATTACAAAAATATTCATAGCTGTGCTTTTTGTGGTGGCAAAAAATTGGAAAATGAGGGGATACCCTTCAATTGGGTAATGGCAGAACAAATTGTGGCATATGTTGGTGATGGAATATTATTTCACTCAAAGGAATAATAAAGTGGAGGAACAACCTCCAGGAATTGATGCAGCATGAAAGGAGCAGAACCAGGAAAACATTGTACATAGAGACTGATACACTGTGGTACAATCGAATGTAATAGACTTCTCCATTAGTAGCAATGCAGTGATCCTGAACAACTTGGAGGAATCTATGAGAAAAACCACTATCCACATTCAGAGGAAACACTATGGGAGTAGAAACATGGAAGAAAAACAACTGCTTGAATACATGGATCAAAGGGATATGGTTGGGGATGTAGACTAAATGAGCATCCTAGTGCAAACATCAACAACATGGAAATAGGTTCTGATCAAGGACACATGTAATACCCAATGAAATTGCTCATTGGCTATGGGAAGAGTAGGGGGAGGGGAGGGAGGAAAATAATGTGATTATTGTAACCAAGGAATAATGTTCTAAATTAATTAAATAAACTAATTCAAATTAAAAAAAAACCCGAATTGAATCCTACTTATGTCACACACCCTCAATATCAACAGTCTTTATTTAATCTATGTGAAAGTATATAATTCCTTTATCAAAAAGGCTTTTGCCTTTTCTGATTGCCCTGTTTCTTGCCTCCCTCATGAGACACTTGTAACAGACAGGAAGTTGAATTAGAAGTTTCTTCTCTCTGATCTCTTTTTTTATCCCTCTTATTAAATATAGGCTGGTCCATTTTTGAGCCAGACATACTTAGTTGTGTTGTCTTTCCCTTTTGCTCTAGTTTGGACAACTCTATAGCCCATGCTCAGTCATCATTTCTTAATTATCCAACTTGTCTATTTTTCATAGTAAAATAATTTCATGGAATTTTTTTTACTGTATACCTACTTTTTATTTCTTTTCCAAAAAATTCATTTTATGGGAAAGAACATATTGGGGGAAACTCAGGTATGGATGAATATGGTATTTATGGAACAAGATACAATATATTTACTCTAGCTCTTTCCATCAAATTTATTTCATTTGAATGGGCCTTTTGTTCAAAACCACCATGATCATGTAGTTGAATCTCACAGTTGAAAAAAAAATCACGTCTCAACCCAAAGTATCAAGTTTTATCAATTCCAGAATGGCTATAAGGCATTATCTCTTATGATTCTCATACATGGATGGAATCTTTTGTAATGGACTATAGGGTAATGAATGCCTTTTATTAGAAATAAGATTAAGGGACAGATCTTCTTGCTGAAAATGCTTTCCATCTGGCTCCAAGTTCCACTAGAACTGAAATTTTATGGATTGTGTAGTAAATGCTGCTGTAATTCTCTAAAGAAATACATGGTGAAATCCCTTTATGATGTTGATGGCAATGGACAAGACTAACATCCTCATCATAGGCTGGCCTCTGGCCTATAACATTTATCAAGTGAGATTATGCAAGCAAAGTCTTTTTGAAAGCCTGAAGGCACTCCATAAATGGGAACAATTATTATAATGGTAAAAACATTTATTAGTTGCCTACTGTGTATAGTGCATTGCTGCTTAACCTTCACTAAATTGTTGATTTATTTGTTTGCCTATACATATTTCTTTTAATGGAAGATTTTTATTTGGAGAGTACAGAGATGGGGTAATGAACAACATTTAAAAAAAATCAATGAAACATTAAAAATACCCAATGAAAACAAAAAGTAGCACAAAGGGGATCACAAATAGCATGATTTTGTTACTACTTTGTAAAATGTTATATGTGTATGTATACATGTAAAATTACATATATTTTCTAAACATGCATATTTAAAATACTTATATGTAATATTTGCATACATTTTATGTATACATATGCAATTATAAATACCTAAATAATATACATATAGGAAGAAAACACATATATGTATATATTTACATGTGTCTGTATATATATGTTTAGATGTGAACACACACACAACTACATATAGTTTCTCTTCATCTCTGCCTCCTGGTTTTTCTGGCTTCCTTTAAATTCTGGCTAAAATTCTACTTGCTACAAGGAGCTTTTCCCAATCCCCTGTAATTTTAAGGCTTTCTTTTTGTTGGTTATTTCTGATTTATCCCAAACACAGTTTGTTTGTATATAGTTATTTGCTTGTTATTCCTTCCATTGGATTGAGAGCTCTTTAAAGGCAGGGACTATATTTTCATTGTTTCTTTAGTGCTTAGCATACTGTCTGATACATTATAGACACCTAATAAATGCATATTTACTGACTGAAATATATATCTATATGTATTTTTAAAACACTATACATAATGAAAGGACCTCATTTCTTATCTAATCCTTTTCTTGTTGTTCTTTTATTATTAAAATTTTTTAAATTGATGATTACATTTACAATAAAAAATAATATAATTCCTACTTTAACATCTTTTCCTGTCATGGAAGAAATGGTGTTCTCAAAGGCTTTGTTGGTGGATTATAAGTAGTGGTATGTTCTCCCAAGCAGGAATAACTTTGAAAAGGGAACCTAGTGATGGACCATGAGTATTGTAAGGATGATATTAGAAAATAAGTATAATTTTATTAGTTTAGAGATAAGAAGTAAAGTGGCTGGCTTGAGAAAAGAATTAGAGTTTGAAGCAGAGCTGAGAGAGCATGTTGATTTCAGATGTTGACAGTTATAACCATCTTTCTGCATCAATTACTCTCTCTGGCAGTTGGGAGTTGGTCTCTGACAGTTGGCAGAGACACACACTCAGAGACTCTCTCTCAGGGCTGGAGGAGATAACATCTTTGCCTCTCTGTCTGAGGGAAAGATCTGAAGGAGCTTAGTGTTTTCCTTTCCCAACTTGGGAAACACTATCAAATATCTATTGTGGTTTTTATAGATTGTTTAGCTCTGAGAAGACCAAAGAAAAACCTGGTCTTTGGTTAGGACTTGAAGACTCAGAGTCCTAACTTGATTCTTGTTGAGATTCAACCAGCAGCCTTTGCTAATTTATAATTTGAAGGCAAAGTTAAGAATTATAAGGACAATAGTGGTAGTTTTTATTTAGATAGTATAAATAAAATAACCCAAATATAAATTTGGGTTAGTCAGATCATGGAGGATTAGTGTAGCCTGTGAATCACAGGAGAAGCAGTTCCTTGCAGAAGCAGGGAGTTTATTTGGGTGGATTTAAAATCCCTTAGAATTAGAAATCCTTCTTTATTCTTATATATTTCAATAAATATTTCATTTTTATAAAAGAGCCTCTTTAGCATCCTTGCACCTTGCCCTAAAGGGAAGTTCACATTTTAGCTTCACTTCATCATGGACGATACTTTTGATTACACCTATCAAAAGTATCCAAACAGTTTTGAATAAATATTTTATTTTTATAACTCACCATTTATTTCTATAGTATTCATTATTCAAAGACAAGATTAGTTAGAAGAACAGAGTTTTATCCAGAATGTCAGTCATCACTTATTTTTATTGTCATACAAAACACACTTCCATATTGGTCATTGTTGTAAGAGTAAATTCATACAAAACCAAAACCCCCAAATAAAGTCATAAATACACTGCTGTGAAAAATATTTTTGAGCTGCAGTGAGCCATGAAGGCCATTAATTAAGGAATGATCAAGATGTAAACTGCATCAGTGGAGGGACTGCTAAGTAATTTTACTTAATTAGCTGTTGTGTTTCATTGTCTTTGACTTGACATGTCATTTAATTTAATGCATGTAATGTTTAATTACATCTAGCTGAATTTTTTTACATTGAGCTTTTTTTTAAATTAGATTCTTCCCCTCTAATTGGTCTCAGTGACTAAAGATTCTCCATAAAACTAGCAAGGAGATATTCCTAAAATCTTGTCTCATCATGCCATAGATTCCTCAGTAAAGTTAATGTGGATCCCTACTGTCTCTACTGTCAAATAGAAACTAATCAGCTTGTCATTTAAAACTCCTCAGAATTGAGACCTAACCTGACTTTTCAAACTTCATTATGTATTCTTGAGCTTTTCTCCATAGCTAACCCGGCCTTTTTATAACTGGCATTTATGTGATGCTTAAGGTTTACAAAGTGTTTCACAAATATTATTTCACTTTATCCTCAAAAGAAATCTGGGAGTTAGTGCAATTATTATATCTATTTTACACATGGGGAAACCAAGATAAAAAGGTTAAATGACTTGTGTAAAGTCAAACAATAAATGTCTGAGGTATGACTTGAACTCAAGTTTTTCTAATTCCAGGACTAACTTTCTATCTTCCATTCCACATATATGTCTTTTTATGTCATATTTTTTCTTATCTCTGTGCTTACATAAATTGTCTTTCATACCCTCTTAATTTCTACCCCTTAGAATTCCCAATTTCTTCCAAAATCCAACTCAAGAGCCACCTTCCACACCAACTGTTACATTATCCCACAGTTAATATCTCCCATCCCAAATGACTTTGTATTTACTTTGTATAAATTAGATTTAATTTTTATTTGTATCAAGTATACATATTCTCTTTCTGATAAAATATAAGCTCCTTGAGGACTACAATGATTTTATATTTATCTTTGAATTCCCAGGATGCAGTATATGTAAAGTGGTTCATAAATTGTCTATTTACAAATTATTTGCTTGTAGAGGTCAAATTTCATTGTAAAGAAAAAAAATTGAAAAGAAATCTGTTCATAATAAGAAATTTCCAAGGCCCTTGAGTATTACATGTACTTTTAAAAATTCATTAATATAGTGCATTTTGATAGACAAAACAACTTGAACTGTTATGTGGCAATGGTTATATTGGAGTTTCATAAAATCATAGATTTCTGCATATTCATGCTAGATCATCTTCCTTTTCTTATTTTATTAACTGGAGGATATAATGTGTGCCCATCCTGAGAGATATGCTTCATGGTGATGGGGCTATCTAATGGAACTTTAGAAAGACAAAGTGGATTAATAGAGAGAACAAAGGACAAAACAGGAAAGTCCTGCTTGAAGAGAACACTGTCAACCAATGGAGCAGAAAAGGATTTTTCAGGTTTTCCTTGCTTCCATGTTGTACTGGAAGAACCATGTCAAATGATTGGAGTACCTTGGGTTATGGATCCTTTTTTTGATATGATATGAGAAACAGGGAGATTCAGTGGCCATGCTATAGGGCCATGCTATATATAGCAATAGCAAGAAGTAGAAAAGAGATGTTTATGCATGCATGTGTACATGCAACACACATACCCCATATGATTGTCAGCCCCCCTCTTCTTTCACACTCCAAAACATCATAGAATCATAGGTTGATAGCTGTTCATGAACCTCCGAGGTCATCTAGTTCAACTGCTTTATTTTATCCATGAGAAAATTGAGTCTTAATATGGCTAAATGCTTTGCCAAAGTTTACTAGGTTAGTAAATAGACGAGACGGGGCTTGAACCCAAGTAGCAGCAGGGAGATGAAGTCCAAGATTGGACTTGTGGTTAAGGATCATTTCATGCCTGAGACAATAAGTGATTCAGAGGATTTACATACATCTTTGCTCATTTACTATAAGTATTTTCTTTATTTTATTTTGTCCTTACAACAGCAAATCACATAAAAATCTTAATGATATCAAGAGCTTAAAGGTATGAAGTTGGTATAAATATATTGGGTATTACATAATATCCTAAGGTTTATGAAGGACTTTACATACATTATCTCATTTGACCTACACAACAACCTAATGAGATAGGTACCACAGGCCTTTTTTTTTCATTTTATAGAATAGAAAATTGAAGCTTAAAGGGCTGTATACTGTAATCCATGGATGAGAAAATCCCTTCAGATGGTCTCAAGCTCTTCACGTCAAATTGATCTTTGACAGGATTCCTTTTTTTCCAAATAAGGGTAAGTAATAATAATAGTTAACATTTCTTGAATCACTATATGCTTTACAAAATTTTTTTCATATATTATCATAGCATTCATAAAAATCTGGGAGGATAAGAAGGAAAAATGTATTTATTAAATGCCTACTATATGCCAAGTGTTTTGTAAATATCTCATTTGATCTCTGGAAAGTAGATGCTATTATCATCCCCATTTTAAAGAAGATAAAAAAGACAGACATAGTTTATGCTACTTTCCCTGGATTACACACCTAATAAGTGTTTGATTTCAGGCTCAGCACACTATCCACTGTACCACCTAGCAGTCTCTAGGAATAGTAAATATTATTATCTCAGTTTAAGAACCAAGACTAGTATGGGTCAGCTGGGTGGCTCAATGGGTTGAGAGCCATGCCTAGAGACAGGAGGCCTTGGGTTCAACTCTGGCCTCAGACACTTCCTAGCTGTGTGACCTTGAGCAAGTCACGTAACTCCCATTGCCTAGCCTTTCCATTCTTCTGCCTTGGAACCAATACATAGTATTGATTCTAAGGTGGAAAGTAAGGGTTAAAAAAAAGAACCAGGTCTTGGAGATATTAAGGGACTTGAATAGGACTAAAATACATTTCTGAGCTGAGATTTTAATCTAAACCATATGATTTCAGGATCAGTTTTTCCCTACCATGCCACCATCTCTTTGGTACCTCTTAGATAGAAAAATTGTTATTCTATCATATATCTAATTTTGTCCAAGTTGAAAAACCCTCTACCCTAGTATATTTGGTCTGTAAAAAAATGGGCCAGTGACTATAATTTTTGAGATGATAGCCCAATGAATTTATTGTGGCAGATTGTTCTAGAAGTGCAATTGATGGTTGCCATTAAATCTTTGAATGAATGATGGCAGGATTATTTTAGAATGAGTTTTTAAAGGGATATTCCGAGAGTTGTGAAGGTGTAAATTGACATCTTTCTGGCCAATCAGATCAACTAAATAAATCCTGGGCATCGATGAAATTGAAGATGTTGATAAAGACCTTCCACCCCAGTCCCAGTTAAAAGACAAAATAAAACTAACCTCCTGAACGATAAAGTCGGGGCTGAGCAACTATGAGAAGATACTTTTCTGTGTCTGTGATTTTTTTTTTTATTAAATGGAAGGAGAGAGAGTATTTGTCTTATTGCCAACTATTTTATAGGCTGGCAATAACCACAGGAAGGAAGAAATCCCAAGTTTATGAAGATGGAAATCTTCTCTCTTTACCATTTTAAAAGAGAGGTCTCTTCAGGTCATGACTGGGGAGATGCATCAATGTTTTGGCTGCCTGCATGATGTTACAAATGTAGAAGTGAGTTTGTTCTGAAGACTACATATTTATTTCAGATGCTTCTTGCAAGATGAGATATATGTGCTGAGAATAGGATAGATGGAAAAGGTGAGATAGATAAATAATCAAAGCTTGTTGGACACAGCTTGCATGTTTCAACATATTCTTTTGAGGCTTGAAAAAAACAAAATTGTCTTTGTGATTTGATACATAGATAAATGGGAGAGATTAGGGCAGCAATTAATGGGTTCATCTTTTTATTCTTGAGAAAGCTAAAGTAACTTTGGGGCATGAGTGAAAACAAAGCCTTATTGGCAGGAAGATGTTAGTTCACGGAATCAATAGTAAAGCCAAGAATGAAGGATTATATTATGTACCTTAGAATCTTGTGGAAAACTGGTTATAAGTTTTTACTTGTCTCTTGGATGGCCAGATGTTCAGACTTCCTAGGGTCTTGGTTAATTACTTGAGGCTAATGAAGGTGTAACATCATTCTCTCAATCACCTAGGTTCAAAATCTTGTAGTCAATCTAGACTCTTACATCTTCATTCTTCTCCTTCATTCAACAAAGGCAATGTGGTTGACATTGAGGAAGGTATAGGATCATAGATCTAGAGGTAGAAGGGATCGCAGAGCCCACCTATGTAAAAATTAAAATTAATGTCAATAATAAAAATATTATATTTTAGGAGATTTATTAATGATTATTAGAAATCAAAGAATAAAGAGGATACAAAATAAAGATCACATGCCCATGGCTGATCAAAATGAAAATCCCTGTGTTTAGCTTACCATGGCCACCAAGCTTGATGTCATGCCAAAAAAAGAGAGGGGCAAGACTGCCCACTCAATATTTATCTCCTGTCTTCAGGGAGTATGTGATGACAGGAAGTCAGTGGGCTTCCAGGAAACACAGTTCTTTTTTAGGGTAACAGATTTTCAATTATACATTTCCCCCTGAGATCCTTAGAAGACTAGTCTCTCCAATGGATCTTGTAAAAATAACCAAGTTTTAAATTACAATAATTTGGAGATAAAAGAAAAAAAGCAAGAAAAGGAAAGAAAAGAAAAGAAAAGAAAAAAGAACAAACCCATGATTGATAGGCATATTACAAAAAGCCATTTGAGGGCAGTCCCCTTTGGCATAAGAGTATACATACAAAACAAATGCATTCAACCCCACACAGTTCAAATCACCACATCCCAAAGTTCACTCTGGATCTTCTGGGGGCAGTGTGTGTTCTTCATAGTGCCTTCTCTAAACAGTTCACTTTCTGGATTTGGAGAGGTAGCATGTTTCTCAACCTAAAATAACTCTCAAAAGAATTTAAACTTTGCATTTTAGAATAATAATACATCCCCTCCTGAAGAGGGTGTTGAAAAACATAGGGATCGTTAGGAATGCATGGCTGAGTTAAGAGGTATATGAATATATTGGCAAGAAAAAAAAACATAAAAATTCCAAATAAAAGAGAAAACAGTTTGTGGATGAAATATAGAGTATCAAAGTCTTATGTGTTAAAATTCTAAGTGAAAGAACACTAAATTTATAACAGGTTCATGAATTAGGGTCCAACTAAAGTAATTTCTGTCCCACAAGTCTGTAGGACAAAATGCAATAATATTTCACTTACCCATTTGCAGCCAAGACTATAAAAGTTGCCATACCATAAGAGAGAAAAGGGACTAGATTATAGGAAAAACTGGGAGTCAGGATGAAGCCAGAATAATCGATGCCATGTATTTTATATAGTGTGTGGTACAAGGAAGACTTGCATTTTATACATGTTAAACAGCTGCAAGCTCGATTCTCACACATGATTAAGTCCTTGTGTTCTTTCCTCAGAATGTCATCAATCCACATAATATTGGTTTGGTCTCTTTGACCTTATGCTCTATTGGCACTATGCAAGTAGCTTTGCGCTTCTTTGGCATTGTGCAATGGCTCTCCTTGTATTCCCTTCTCCTAGAATCAGACAGAATCATTAAGCAAAGTCCCATAAACTTTTTTAAACAATCAATGGCATAATTTTTATAGTTTAAAGCTTTTTGGGTATATATTAATATTATAGCAAATATATTTTAAACTTATATTACTGTAAAATCAAAAAAGTTAAAGAAAAATCTTCTCAATACTATTGACATGTGCTTCAAATACAAAAAGGAGAGAAAAAATAAAACTGAAATAGTATATTGCACATATAAGCTAAGCAATAATAAAAAAAGTTTTAAAAATAAATAAATAAATATATATATATATATAGCTTACAATCATTGGCACACTGTGTCAGCTAGGGAAAGGTAAAATTCTCATCCACTCCCCCTACACCCCCCAAAAACCAAGATCCATGTCCTCCTTCAAACCTGGCCATGATCCACTATGAGTACAAAAACAAATAATTTTCACAAAGTAACAGTTTCTTTTTATAAAGAATGGTAATATGACAGGTAAGGCACATTCAATAAGTATCAAAATCCCCAAATCATAACAGCCCATTTAATGACAATAGTAAACAAACCCACTATCATATTTTACATGAATCTGCTGTATGACATTAAAAAATACCTTAGAAGCTAATGGATACTTGTGAAAAGTTTTTCAGGTGTAGCAATGTTTCAACCTTGGCTGACATATTTAAAAAAAATCTATTACTACCATCATTACAAAAATGTGGCAGGGGAGTCTAGAAAAAAACCAAACCTCTGAACTGTTGTTTTTGGGTCTAAAAATGCCACCAAGAATCTAGAACATTCTCATGAAAGTGAGCTGAGGAATTACAAATGAGAGATTCTCCCTCTTGGGAGCCATCTAGGGGTACCATGCCCTGGGATTAACCTCCCAGCTCATTTGGTATGAGACTATAATGTCCCATCCATTCACATTTTTACACATGTGGGAGGTGGGGATTATAATTGTACTTCACTTCAGCTTCTAAAATGGACCTTACCTCTTGTTACAAATAACTCAGAGGTAGGCAAAATGATTAGGGATTAATCATAGATGTTTAAAAAAATTTTTTTTAATCATGTCTAAAGACCCCTTAAAATCAGTTTGAGATATTTACCTCATTAAATTTATCAAAGGTTGTTAACCACTTCATTTTATTGATGAAAGAAGTGAGGCCCAGGGAGTCTTATAGTATGTCCAGAGTCTCATGGCATGGGCCAAAGATGGGATTTTAACCCAGGTTATCTGACTCTAGAATCTATGTGTTCCACTGAACCTGTGGTCTCCCTCAAAAGAGAAGCTCTCTTAAGGAGCTTGCAACTGAAAAGAGAAGGTCAGTTTAGTTTAAGCATATAAATTACTATGATACATGTGCATAGATAATATATTTATCTTTATTCATATATTTAATTATGTCACTTGAATCCTGTTTTGTCTTAGTTTCCTTATCTGTAAAATGAGCTGGAGAAGGAAATGACTATCTTTGCCAAGAAAATTCACCAAAGAGGTCCAAAGAGTAAGGCTTGAATGCAATCACTAAACTATAACAATCTCTCTCTCTACATCTCTCCCTCCATCTCTCCCTCTCTTACCCCCCTCTCTCTCCCCTCCCTAAACACACAGGCATGCACACATAGACATGGAGAGAGTAAGTGAGAGTTATGAAAATTCAGAATGAAGAAAGATTAAATCTATTTTTATAAGGGAGTCATAAATCAGGGAAAGCTTTATTGTGGCATACAAGTTAGTTTCACTTTTAACTGACAAAATTTTTTTGGGTAGGGAGAATGAAAGATATTCTAGGCAAAGTGAATTGCATGGATAAAAGGGATGGGGATGGGATAATGCAGAATCTATTTAAGAGGTGGTGACTAACCCAGTTTAATTAGGCAGTAGATGAAAAGAAATCTTGGGAGATAAGGTTGGAAACATAAACTGAAGTAAAATAATGGAAATCCTTGAATGCTAAAGAGATTTAAATTTTAGTCTCTAGGCAGAGGGGAGACACAGAAACTTTCTTGGGAAGGAAGTGAAATGACCATGTCTGTGCATTAAGGAGATAAACTGGGTGGAATTATAGGTAGCTGGGTAGCACAGTGGATAAAACACTACTAGACCTAGAGTCAGGAAGTCTTGGATTCCAATTCTGTCTCATAGATACCAGCTGTCTGGGCAAATCACTTAACTGCTGTGCCTCTCAGTTTCCTCAGCAGCTAAATGGGAATACTACTAATACCTCCCAGAGTTGTGAGGATCAAATGAGATAAAATATGTAAAGGACTTAGCCCAGCCCTATAGACACTTAATAAATGCTTGTTTTCTTGCTTCTTGGCCTAGTTTCCCATGTTCTTTTTTTCTTCTATAATATCTAGTACAGTCAATTTTTTATTGTGTTTGTTCCACAAATATTTGTTGAACTGCCTTCAATTAACTTTAGCAAAGGACTCTGCATAGTCTACCCTTCTAGAATGAATTGAAGAGAAATAGATCTCAAGGAAATAATTTAGGAGGCTAAATCAATAGGGAGGCTAGGAAAAGGGGTAATGAGAGTGAACTGACATTGTGGCAATTAGTGATCAAGCTCTGTTGAATCTCCCTTGGTAATATCTTTTCTTTTCATTAATTAAATTCTATTTTATTTTATTTTTTTGGTCTGAATTGTCTCTTTTCCATCCTTACTGTTACCATCTCAGTTATCAATATTTGGATTATTATAATGGACTTCTGATTGGGCTTCCTTTTGTTTAAGCCTATTGAACTTCCAATTGCGTCCTATGTAAGAGTGCTGAGGTTGTCTGGGTTTTAATCTTGGCTCTGCCATATTATTAATGTGACCTTGGGTTAGTCATTAAACTGCACTGTACCTCAAAATAAAGGGGGTGGACCAAGTGAATTCTGAAGTAACTTTCCACTCTGTATCTATGATCCCATGATTCCTTTTAACTCCCTATGCATATCCCTTAAACTCCTCCCCCCAAAAGAAAGAATTAACAACCCAGAAGAAATAAGAAGCAAAGCTTTTAATGGCTAGGCATTGCCTATAAGATAAACAAATCTAAAAACTATTACACAGCAAGATTAGGCTAGGTGATTTATGAGATCACTTTCAACAGTACCTTTTGAACCTATAATCTTTAAACTGGCTTTTCTGGCACTTCACTGTCTTCTCCCCATCTAACTGTTGCTCCAGATTTATCTCTAGCCAGTTCCTTCACAGATGTGATATCCTCTATCAAGCTTACCAAGAATCAACAAGTATATGTCTAAATATTAGAAGGGGGCTTAGAGTTCTTTTAGTCCAAAGGGTAGCCAGGTGACAACAGTGGATAGGTGCCAGACTTAGATTCATCTTCCTAAGTTCAAATTGGGTGCCACACACTTACTAGCTGTGTGAGCCTGGGCAAGTTGCTTAACACTGTTTGCCTCAGTTTCCTCATATGTAAAATGAGCTGGAGAAGAAAACAGTTAACCACCCCAGTGTCTATTCAAGAAAATCTTAAATGGGGTCATGAAGAATCAGATATGTTTGAAAATGACTGAAGAACAATCCCTCATTTTACAGATGAGCAAAGTCTCAAGATATGAAATAATTTGCACCAGGTCACAAAAGGAATTAGCATCAGAGCTAGGATTTGAACTGATAATTTCCAGACACAAATTCAGTGCTTTTCCCATTTTGTAATGTATCAAACCAAAATTTATCTTTTATAACATTCCTCTATTGGTACAAATTCTGCCATATAAAACTATGAAAAAGTAATCTCTTTTCCATAAGATGTTCTTGGAATTATTTGATGAACTTCCTCTCTCTAGTCCAAGTAGTCCCAGTTTAACCATCTACTACTTATTTGATGCAGTGGTAGGTTCCTTCTTACTAAACCTTACCATTTCTGTTTATGATATAGCTTGTAAAGGCCAGTCCTCTTAAATTGTGGTGACAGAATACACCAGATGTGATCTGAATTTTAATAGTCCCTTCCCCATGAACCCTTTCTTACATTATCTTTCAATTATTGCCTTTTCAGCTGAATCTCCTTTTTTGTTACTTATTTGACACTTAGTGTGTATTGCATTATATTGTTAGTTATCTCTACCAGTTTCTTTTCATTTTTATTAGAGTATTCAGGTATGTATCATTTTAATGGGATTTTTTAGGTGCCCTGGCATGGCCAAAATTATAACCCCAATTTTTGTTGATAAGTTTTTTAGATTATGTTATCTGTTAAAAGACATTTTAAGTTCTTTGCCAACATTTCCCCCTTTTATTTCTTATGCCATATTGCAAATGCTAACCTTTCACAATGGTAGCACTAATAGTGAACAGCCCTCCTTCACACATGTTAGTGGGAATGATTTTAATATTTCTCTATTGCATATACTTTTAACTTTGTAGTTGAAAATGCAAAATGAACTTGAAAAACCATATTAACCAATGTGTCCATTTCTCCTTTTAATGTTTTTCTTTTTTTAATGAATGAATTTTATTAAAAGTTTGCTCTGAATCAATAATATTCTTGATGTTCTTTTTTCCCAGTTTGATGTGGCTTGTTGTATTGGTTGTTTGTTTGCTGTATATTGGATTACAATTTTCTTTCTCCATTTCTTATCAGTCTCTCACCTGTGGCCCCAAGAATATGGAGCATGTACAACAGCCATCTCCCAAATAAACAATTCCCCTAGACTAGCTAACCCAGGTTGAAGGTAACCAATACTCTTCAAATGTATTGGTGAACTAAGGGAATATCCATTTCAAGCATGCAAAAACTTCCCCAACAGAATGGACAGATTAGAACAGTTTGTTCCAATAGCTATGAAAGGAATTGAAGCAGGTGCTTTGTAGCACTTAGAGCTTGTCACATATTGAAGATAACAAAGTCATCTACTGCATCATGGGCCATTGCTGGTTGTCCTGACTTTTGTCTTGCCACTGGACTTGGATGACTCTGGAAGACAGAGTAAGGATGATGACTTTGTACAAATCTGCCTCACTCACATTCAAATCAAGACACTACCCTATGATATTGTTGTTCCTCTTTGAAAATGAAGGACAATAACAACAACTTCCTCCATCATATTTTTATTTGGTGTATGGATCAAAAACATTATTTGTCTCATATGAAGAAATGGATAGACTATCACCCATTTCTAGTTTTGAAATAGTTTGTATAATATAGGAATTAGTTGTTTAGAAATTTTGTATAATATGCTAGATAAAATATGTAGATTATGTTAAATATGTTTAATTCAGTTGACTTTACTGGGTAGTTCTTTAATGATCTGTCTGATTTCCCCTTCAAATACTGGCCTATTTACATTATCTACTTCTTATTTTGCTACTTTTGGAATTTTATGCTTTTTTCAAATAATCATCCATTTCTTTATATGTTCCCACATTTGTAAAAATAAAACAACATGCTATGATCTTTGATTATTTTTTCCTTCTCACAATTTTCCATTTTTTATTTATAATTTTGGTGATATTTCATTTTTATCTTCCACTAAATTAATTTCAATTATTTTCTTGGCTACCGAATCATAAAAACCCAAGGTCATGTATTTTTAGATCTGGAAGGGATCATAGAAGCCTTCTAGTCCAACCCCATCCTTTTTTCAGGTGAAGAAATTAAGTCCCAGAGAGATAAATTGGCATTTCCCCCCCTTTTTTACAGTGCCTTATAGTTTTTCCAAATTTTAAAGTGTATATTTAGCTTATTCAATTTCTTTTTATATTTCTCATTGATATAGATGTTCATACTATATATTTGCAATGCAAATGAATTATATATTCCTGGGGAAGTTAAAGTTGGTGGCTTTTGGTATTAGACATCCATCATCAATATAACGAACACCTACATGTAGGGGGACACCAGACTGTCTACTTAAGGATAGGCAAACTGAGTCAGGTTAGGAATATGGAGTAGGCTAAGGTTTCTTTGCTGATCCAAGTCAGTGAGTGGCCCTTGAACTTCTAGGCATTTTTAAAAAAAAATGTATTTAGTCAATTTAGAACATTATTCTTTGTTTACAAGAATCATACTCTATCCCTCCCTCCCCTACTCATACCCTTCCCATTGCCCACACACAATTCCACTGGGTATTACATGGGTCTTTGATCAGAACCTATTTCCATGTTGTTGATGTTTGCACTGGGATATTAATTTAGAGTCTATATCCCCAATAATATACCCCTCAACCAATGTAGTCCAGCAGTTGTTTTTCTTCGATGTTTCTACTCCCATAGATTTTCTTCTGAATGTGGATGATGTTCTTTCTCATAGATCCGTCCGGGTTGTTCAGGATCACTGCATTGCCACTAATGGAGAAGTCCATTACATTAGATTGTACACAGTGTACCAGTCTCTGTGTACAATGTTCTTCTGGTTCTGCTCCTTTTGCTCTGCATCAATTCGTGAAGTTCATTCCAGTTGACATGGAATTCCTCCAGTTTATTATTTCTTTGAGCACAATAGAATTCCATCACCAACAGATATGACAATTTGTTGAGCCTTTCCCGAATTGAAGAGTATCCCCTCATTTTCCAATTTTTTTGCTACCACAAAGAGCTCAGCTATGAATATTCTTGTATATGTCTTTTTCCTTATCTCTTTGGGGGTACAAACCCAGTAGTGCTATGGCTGGATCAAAGGGCATACAATCTTTTAGCGCCCCTTGGGCATAGTTCCAAATTGCCCTCTAGACTGGTTGTATCAATTCACAACTCCACAAGCAATGTCCCAACTTTGCCACATCCCCTCCAGCATTCATTACTTTACATTGCTGTCATGTTAGCCAATCTGCTAGGGGTGAGGTGATACCCTAGAGTTGTTTTGATTTTCATTTCTCTGATTATAAGAGATTTAGAACACTTTTTCATGTGCTTATTAATAGTTTTGATTTCTTTAACTGAATATTGCCTATTCATGTCCCTTACCCATTTATCAATTGGAGAATGGCTTGATTTTTTGAATAATTGATTTAGCTCTTTACAAATTTGAGTAATTAGACCTTTGTCAGAGGTTTTTGTTATGAAGACTGTTTCCCAATTTGTTACTTCCTTTCTAATTTTGGTTGCATTGGTTTTGTTTGTACAAAACCATTTTAATTTGATGCAATCAAAATTATTTATTTTATATTTTGTGATTTTTTCTAACTCTTGCTTGGTTTTAAAACATTTCCTTTCCAAAGATCTGACATGTATACTAGTCCGTGTTCACCTAATTTACTTATAGTTTCCTTCTTTATGTTCAGGTCATTCACCCATTCTGAGTTTATCTTGGTGTAGGGTATGAGATGTTGATCCAAACCAAATCTCTCCCATACTGTCTTCCAATTTTCCCAGCAGTTTTCATCAAATAGTGAATTTTGGTGCTCAAAGCTGGGATCTTTGGGCTTATCATATAGATTGTCTTGCTGAGGTCACTTAGCCCAAGTCTATTCCACTGATCCTCCTTTCTGTCTTTTAGCCAATACCATATTGTTTTGATGACCACTGCCTTATAGTATAGTTTGAGATCTAGTACTGCAAGGCCAACTTCCTTCACATTTTTTTCATGATTTCCCTGGATATTCTTGATCTTTTGTTCTTTCAAATGAACTTTGTTATGTTTTTTTCTAATTCAGTAAAAAAAAGTTTTTTGGTAGTTCGATGGGTATGGCACTAAATAAGTAAATAAGTTTGGGTAGGATGGTCATTTTTAATTTGTTAGCTCATCCTACCCATGAGCAGTTCATGTTCGTCCAAATGTTTAGATCTTGTTTTAATTGTGTGGAAAGTGTTTTATAGTTGTGTTCATATAGTTCCTGTGTTTGTCTCAGCAGATAGATTTCTAAGTATTTTATATTGACTAGGATGACTTTAAATGGAATTTATTTTTCTAATTCTTGCTGCTTAGATGGATTGGAGATATATAGAAATGCTGATCACTTATATGGGTTTATTTTGTATCCTGCAACTTTGCTAAAGTTGTTGAATATTTTCAGTAGTGCTTTAGTTGATTCTCCAGGATTCTTTAAGTAGACCATCATATCATCCACAAAGTGTGATGGCTTGGTCTCCTCATTGCCAGTTTTAATACCTTCAATTTCTTTTTCTTCTCTAATTGCTGCTGCTAATGTTTCTAGTATAATGTGAAATAATAGAATTGATAATGGGCATCCTTCTTTTACTCCTGATTTTATTTGGAATGCATCATTTGTTCCCATTGCAGATGATGTTTGCTGATGGTTTTAAATAAATACTGTTTATTATTTTTAGGAAAGGACCTTCTATTCCTATACTTTCTAGTGTTTTCAATAGGAATAAATGTATTTTGTCCGCATCTATTGAGATAATCATGTGGTTTTTATTGGTTTGCTTGTTGATGTGGTCAATTATTTGGATAGTTTTCCTAATAATGAACCATCCTTGCATTCCTGGTATAAATCCCACCCCATAATGAATAACCCTTGTGATGACTTGCTGGAATCTTTTTGCTAGTATTCTATTTAAGATTTTTGCATCTATGTTTATTAAGGAGATTGGTCTATAGTCTTCTATCTCTGTTTTTGACCTGCCTGGCTTTGGAATCAGTACCATATTTGTATCATAAAAGGAATTTGGTAGAACTCCCTCTTTGCTTATTATGCCAAATAGTTTGTATAATATTGGGATTAGTTGTCCTTTGAATATTTGAGAGAATTCACTTGTGAATCCATCGGGCCCTGGTGATTTTTTCTTAGGGAGTTCTTTGATGGCTTGTTCAATTTCTTTTTCTGATATGGGATTATTTAAGAATTCTATTTATTCTTCTGTTAATCTAGGCAATTTATATTTTTGTAAATATTCATCCATATCACTGAGATAGCGATATTTGTTGCCATATAATTGGGCAAAATAGATTTTAATGATTGCTTTAATTTCCTCTTTATTGGAAGTGAGGTCTCCTTTTCATCTATGATACTGTTAATTTGTTTTTATTCTTTCCTTTTATTTTATTAGATTTACCAGTACTTTGTCTATTTTGTTTGTTTTTTCAAAATACCAACTTCTAGTCTTATTTATTAGTTTAATAGTTCTTTCACTTTCAATTTTATTAATTTTGCCCTTAATTTTTAGGATCTCTAATTTAGTTTTCATCTGAGGATTTTTTATTTGTTTACTTTAAAGTTTTTTGACTTGCATGTCCAATACATTGACCTCTGCCATCCCTAATTTGTTAGTATATTAACTCAAGGATATAAAATTTCCCCTGAGTACTACTTTGGCTGCATCCCATAGATTTTGAAATGATGTCTCATAATTGTCATTTTCTTCAATGAAATTATTAAGTGTTTCTATGACTTGTTCTCTAACTGATTTTTGGAGAATCATATTATTTAATTTCCAATTAATTTTTGATTTGCCTCTCCATGTTCCCTTACTCATTATTATTTTTATAGCATTATGATCTGAAATGTTTGTATTTATTATTTCTGCTTTTCTGCATTTGTTTGCCATGTTTTTATGCTCCAGTACATGGTCAATCTTTGTGAATATACCATGTGCTGTTGAACAGAAGGTGCATTCCTTTTTGTCCCTATTTCTTTTTCTCCATATATTTATTAACTCTTTTTTCTAAGATTTCACTTACATATCTTACCTCTTTCTCATTTATTTTTTGATTTGATTTATCTAAATTTGATAGTGGTACATTCAGGTCTCCCACTAGTATAGTTTTACTATCTATTTCCTCCTAGAATTTTTAATTCTACTAGTTTCTCCATTAGAAATTTGGGTGCTATACCATTTGGTGCATACATGTTGATTACTGATATTTCCTCATTGTCCATACTGTTTTTTTTAATCAGGATGTAGTTACTTTCCCTATCCCTTTTAATCAGATCTATTTTTGCTTTGGCTTTGTCAGTTATCATGATTGCAACTCCTGCCTTCTTTCTATCAGTTGAGGCTCCAATCTTTAATTCTAACCTTGTGATTGTCTACCCAACTCAAGTGTGTTTCTTGCGGACAACATATGGTAGGTTTTTTATTTCTAATCCACTCTCCTATTTGTTTTCATTTTATGGATACCCCAATGGATCTAGATGCTCTTCCCTCTCAGAACTGATTTTACTGAGAGTAAGGTTTAAGTATTACCTATTAGCACTTTCTTCCTCTCCTTCTTATAAGAGTATTCTTCCGCTCTCCTTCCCATGTGTATCTTTGTGTAATAAAGATTATCCTATTTATTTTATTTTTTCAAGTATCTCTTGGTGCCATCTTTGATTTCCCCCTCCCTTTTTCTTTTTTTTGCATATCATCTTATAGCACTTATTACTCTAATCTCTTCCTGTGAATGATTCCTCTGATTACTATAATAGTGAATATAATTTTTGGGAGTTACAAATAACATTTTCCCCATATACTAATATAAATATTTTGATCTTATTGAAGTCCTTAAAGAAGAAAGCTTGAATAAAAAAAAAAACATTTTTCCTCTTTTCCCTCTTTTGCTTATTTACCTTTTCATCTTTCTCTTGATTTTTGTGTTTGGATATAAAACTTTCCACTTAATTCTGGTCTTTTCTTTACAATTACTTGGAAATCTATTTTGTTGAATTCCCATACTTTCCCCTGGAAATATACATTCAGTTTTCATGGATAGGTGATCCTTGGTTGAAGACCCAATTCTCTTGCCTTTCTGAATATCACATTCCAAGCCTTGCAGTCCTTTAGTGTGGAAGCTGTTCTTTGTGTAATCCTGATTGGTGCTCCTTGAAATCAGAATTGTCTCTTTTTGGCTTCTTGTAAAATTTTCTCCTTAGCTTGGAAGCTCTTGAATTTGGCAATTACATTCTTGGGAATTATCTTTTGAGGATTTAGTTTAGAGGGTGTTCTATGAACTCTTTCAACGTCTATCCTCCCCCCCCCCACCTTGTTCAAGAACATCAGGGCAGTTTTCTTGGATAATTTCTTGTAGTATGATGTCAAGATTTCTGTTTATTTCTGGGTTTTCAGATAGACCGATGATTCTCAAATTGTCTCTTTGTGCTCTGTTTTCCTGATCCATCATCTTCTCAGTGATATATTTTATGTTTTCTTCTATTTTTTCGGTCTTTTGACTTTGCTTCATTAATTCTTGCTGTTTTTCAAGATCATTGGATTTCAATTGCCTAATTCTGGACTTTAAGGACTGATTTTCCATTTTGATTCTCCTTTTTGGTTTGGTCTAACCTGCTTTTTGTGGCTTCCAGCTACTTCTCCAATTGGTACTTCTTGTCCTTTAAACTGCTATTTTCTTTTTAACAATTTCCCACTTTTCTTGCCAGAAGGTTTCCATCTTTTTGATAAGCTCCAATTTAAATTCTTTAAGAGCTTGTGGACACTTTCCATTTTTTGGAAGGTTTTGGTGCATTTCTTTGGATTTCCTCTTCTATTTCCTCTGTAGCCTGGGTTTTTCCTCAGTAAAAAATTTCCAGGGTCAACTCCTTCCTCTTGTTTTTCTTGGTGGTGGGAAGTTGTTGTTCCTGGGCACTATTTGCCATTACTCTATTGGTTTTTCCTTCCCTTTCCAGTTAGAAATCTGAGTGAGATGGGTAGGCTCTTTGTGTATGGAGCTAAGGAGCAAGGATTTTGGCTGAGGCCAGCTCTCATGTCTCTGCAGCTTCTGCTGTTTGCTGCCTTTGCCAGTGCCCACAGTCTATGGTCATCAGCCTGTTGGGGCCTCAGAACTAGCTGTTCTCAGGGGTAGATCCTCAGGGGTCTCATTCAGCTGCCAAGGACCCAGAGATTCCCCTCACTCACTCACTGCATCTAGTGAGTGCTGTAACAGTTAAAATTTAGGGAAGATGGGGAGACTGAGGCAGGTAGAAATTAGTTTCTCTCTGCAAGGAGTATTATATTTTTTTTAGAGGTTTATTAAAGGCTCAAGATTAAAGAATATACAAGTAAGAAACATGTGCCTAGGCCAGAGGCCTAGACAAAATAACCTCACATCATGCAAGAGACGAGCCTGCTCCAAAACGGAAGTCCAAAAAGAGCCAAGAGCCTCAAAAGCCTTTGAATCAGCTTGAATACCTTCTCGATCTTGGCCCAGGTGAGATTACAAGGCATTCTGGGGAAGTGGAGCAAAGGCTCATGGGGATTGTAGTCCTGTATTCGAGTCTATTTTTTACAGTGCTGGCTCTGGCTCTGGTTCTATAGGTGGGGTGGGGGAGGGTGGATCAGCTCTTGTTTTGGTGGGAGCTTTTTCACCCCCTTATGGTGTAGAAATGTCCAAATCCCATGTACCTTAAATGCTGAGCTCTACTGTAGAGTCCCTTTGTTCATATGAATTTGGTTTTTTTTTTTAACTTTTTGAGGTAGTCTGTATTGGTATGTTGTGAGGAGAGGAAGAGTCCTGCATCTAGACTGTCACCATGGTTACCTGTAAGTCTGAACTTCGAGGCATTTAATAATTGTAATGGTAAAAATAAACATATTTATAGGAATGGGGACTGGATTAGTAATTTCATTTGTTTAGTCAAGGGAAATCTACCAATGCAGGTCAGCATCTTTTTTTTTTTCAACTTTATAGTTTTATAGTATTGTGTAGAACATTGGGAAGTTAAGTGACTTGCTCTGAGTCATGCAACCAGAGGTAAGAGTTGAGCCTAGATTTCTTTGCCTATGTGATCAACTCATTTTTCTAAAGTACTCTAAGCAATAAATAGACTGAGTTATATATAAATATAAATGAACTAGACCTAATAACTAGCTTTATTTCTTCCCATCAATTAAAAAAATCTGTCATCTTATTCATTCATTTATTTATTTTTAAAAATGTTAATTCTCACTTAAATATGTTCTTTATCTGTTTGATGATTCCCCTTCCAATATCTAAAATTGCTTCTTTTTAAATTTGCTTTTTATTTTTATACTTTAGGAGATCTGCATAACAAAGAAAGGATTGCTAACAGTTGTGATTAACTAGACATTAGGTAGTGAAGAAGTAAATTTGATTTTATATCACTGAGACATAACATAAATGAACATCATGTTTGTAATATAGCTCAGTAAGGGTATTTCTTGGGAGCAAGTGACTATTCTATTCTTCTCATTGCAGGAGAGAATATTCCTTTTGATCTTTTGCCTGACATTTCGAGAATTTGAAGCCAAGGGTTTAACATTCTGCAGAATAAATCAACCTGAAAGTGATGAGAAACTTAGGAATAAAATTGTGAAGATGTAGAAGAACTGATACCAAGAGGAAGAAAAGAGTGGCATACCCTGAGATTAATATTACAAAATAAGGCACCCATCTAAAAAATCATACAAAGTTATAGGAAATGGGAGTAAGAGAAGGTTGCTGTTTGGTCATCTACTATTTTGTGCCTATTTGGGGTTCTCTTGGCAAAGATACTGGAGTGGTTTGCCATTTCCTTCTCCAGCTCATTTTACAGTTGAGGATTATGAGGCAAATACAGTTAAGTGACTTGCCCAGGGTCACATAGCTAGTAAGTGTCTGAGACTGGTACTGACTCCAGACCAGATGCTTTATCCACTGTATCACTTAGCTGCCCTGGGTTTCACAAAGCTATTATGATAATTATTCTTAAACATAAATCTGGTTATGTCTTTCTTTCCACTCAAAAAAGATTTTCAATGGTTTTCTGTGGCTGACTGAATAAAGCCCAGAGTGTTTTGGTTGTCATTCAAGACCCTCCACCAATTACTTTCTTTAGTCATAATTCATTTTACTCACTTTTATGCACTCTGAACACTGCCACAAAACACACGATCTGGTTTCCAGCCTCTGCATATTTGTTCTTGTTTTTCCTATGCCTTCTTTCCTTTTAGCTTGTTGAATTTTTACTTGTTCCCTAAAATTAGATTTAAATTCCATAAATTTAGGATACTTGTCCTGACTTCTTCATTCAGTAACAATTAGACCAGTTCCATTTCATTTAGCAATTTCAAGTACTGGAAAAAAGTTTGTTCAAGAAAATGAAGATGCAATTATTAGACAACTGCCTAATGCAGTGGTAATATTGTATATTTTAGTCATTTGGGTTTATGGCTTATTCCCTTGCTAGACAATAAGATTTATGAGAAGAGGGATTGTTTTTTATCTAAATTTGGTATTTCTTCCAATCCAGAGCATAATATTCTGTACATAGAAAATGTCCAATATATGTTGCAGAATGAATGAGCTAATGAGTAAATTGGTTTGTATAGTATTCATTTTTTATGACCCTCATAAATGGTTATGGGCTCCCAATAGTACAAAATTCCAGCTGAAAGCTAATAATGTTCTGTGTCTACAACTAGACTGTCAATGCCTAGCAAGTACAGACTGGGTCAGAACACTTTGTATTCTTATCCTCAAATAGCAAATTTATTAATAGGCCCCAGTAGTAATTGCTAAGTATCACTGTAGCAAAATTAAACACTTCTACTTTCTATTAGTAAGTAATTATTCTAATTCTAAAGGCACAAAAGTGGAGTGCATTGTTGTTATTGAATTCTTTTAGTCAGTCTTGATTCTTTGTGACTCCATTTGGGATTATCTTGGCAGAGATAGTAGAATCATTTACACATCTGGACAAAAGCAGCCAGGATAACTAATGGATTCATAGAGCATGACCAATAAACACCAAAGAAAGTGGACCAATCTGGTTGCATGTTCTTTCTCTGGATTTATTCTGATTGGTGAATTTATGGGTGAATGGGATTTTCTTAACTTTGCATTGGTACATTTGTAAAACATACCTGAGTGACTTTCGTATTCTTGGGCATATAGGAATATATTCCCAGGGCTGTGTTGGGGGATCCAGTAGGACATTTAATGTTACTCTACAGTCTTGGCAGAGCTCTTCAGTTGCAAATGGACTTCATATGTGCTAAGATGAATCCTAGAATCACTATACCAGGTTGGGCCTTGGGATTGTAGTATGTCTCTACATGTTCTCAATTTGTCCATTGTTTTGAAATCAATAAATCACAGTTAGGGAAGTTTCCTGTGAGTTTGAGCTGTATTTATTTCTCTGGAATCTGAAATGAGCTGCTACAAAAAATTTGACATATTTAAAGCATTTTGCAAATTTGAAGGATTTTGTTATTCTTAGGTTGAAATTTACCAACATTTTATTTCTAAAATTCACCAGAATACTGCATTTAAATATCTGCTTAGGTGGATAAATTTAAATGGGTAAGTATGCATTTACATATGCATTTTTTATAAATTTATACATATGCATTTGTTTAACTATTTTTTTCTAGATGGCAGCCTAACCTTTCCAAATTCAGATCTTTTCTAGTATTGTCCTTGTGCCAGGAATGCATACAAATCCACATCTCTGCCTTTTGAAATCCTATTTATCCTTTTAAGACTTGGATGAAATGCTACATCCTTATTGTAGTTTTCCCTGATTTCTCGCTACTTTGACCTCACCCAACATCTTATTCTTCTTATGTACTTTCGCACTTCATTTTATATCATATTAATTTCTGTACATGTCATTTTCTCTCCTCTCTACCCCTCACTTGACTCCAAGCTTCTTGGGGGCAAAGATCAAGTCATATACTGTGTTTTCTTTCTTTCTTTTTTAATTCCAATAGTGCTTTACACATAGAATTCAACTCATGCTTTTTGTGTTAAATGCATTGATTTTTTGGAATGATAAAGATATGGTTTATATTGCTTCAGCATGGAAGAATGCTTCGCATACTTTTGAAAGAAGATGTGGTGGTTACTAAAAATGTTTTATGTAAGTTGTTCAGATTGTCTTATGTTTATACATACTTAATCTCTCTCTACTACAGCACAAATATTTTTGCAGGACAGAAAGAATATTTGGTGCTGGGATGTTCTCTTCTTTTCTCCCTATACTATGTTTGACTCAGAAAATTACACTTACTAGCCAATAAAAGCTTGCTTTACTTTTAATCCTGCCTAATAGTGTCTTTTTGAATGATCAAAGAACAATAAATTCTTCATTTGAATTGATTAATGCTAGTGGAAGCTCCGGAAACTAACAATTAATATATAAGTAAATTGATTTCATGGGACTTAGAAGTGAATTTTAGATTGTGTAAAGCATCCAGTCGATAACATTTTTAAAAGCTTTGATAAATATTTTATAGACACAACTTTTGATAATATAATTGAAGTTAATATAGGTGCTAAGCCTTACAAGGTGACAATTCTCTGTATTGAAAAAAAGGCCCAGCTACTATACGTATTGAGTAACTAAGTGCCACAGTGGATAGAGTGCCAGGCCTGGAGTCAGGGAGACATCTTTCCCAGTTCAAATCCAGTCTCAGACACTTATTAGCTGTGCGATACCAGGAAAACCATTTAACCCTAGTTGCCTCAGTTTCCTCACCTGTAAAATGAACTGGGGAATGAAATGGCAAATCACTCCAGTATATTTGTTAGGAGTGTCTTAAATGGGGTCATAAAGAGTTGGACATGACTGAAATGATGCAACAACAACACTATAGTAAATTTCTTAGGCTTTTTTCAGAGTAGGAAGAGTGATTACAAAGTAGTGGGACAGATTTTCCTACATGGATTATTTTTCATAGTTTTATTATATGTACAATATATGCCTGTGAACATTATTGATACTAAGTTAAAGACCAAGGATAGTTCAAATTTGCAGTAGGAAAAATACAGTGAATGAACTGGTTAATTGTGTTTAAGTACATATATAAACCCAAGAGACTAATCAAGTCTTTGGTAGAACTGAACTTTATTACCTCAAACAAGAAGTCTGGACATCAGCCCAGTAGTGGCCAAAAGAGGCACAAAATACTTAGAAGCTTAAAGCAGACAGTATAGTTTTAGAAAGGAAGTTGGAAATTATTTAATTCAATGTTGATGTTTAAGTCCCTCATCTTAAAGATGAGGAAAGTGAAAACTAGGGAGGTCACCAAGGTCACACAAATATCTGGCAAATGGAATTGGATTCCCAGTTTCTTGAGCCTTCTATGATACTCTTTCTACTATATGACACTGTCTACATTACACCAAAGGCCTTGGTGTTTTTTTTTTTTAAGGATAAAATATCTTTGGTTTGACTGTTGTTAGTGATCAAATTTGTGTTTACACAAATAAGTATGTTTGTATTTTACATTTTTTTTACTGTAGAATTTAAGGAAGGCAAGTCACTGCTGACTTAAACTATCACATACCATAACCCATGTGCCTGTGAGTAAGGGGAATGTCATTTCCAAGCATGTGAATACTTCTGCTGCCAATGGAATGGGCAAATGAGAACAATTTCTTTCAATGGCCATAAGGGTGCTTAGAGCTTGGTCAGACACTGAAGATGCCAAGGTCAACCACTGCATCCTAGAACATCTCTTTTTGTTCTGACTTTTATCTTGTTACTCTATTTTGATGACTTGGGAAGAGAGAATGAGGCTGACAACTTTGTGCATCTCTGCCTGACTTGAATCCAATTCATGAAAAAGTCAAGACTTTACCTCCTGATAACATTGGTCATTCTTGAAAACAAAGGAGCAATAACAAAAAGCAACTATTCCTATTTGGTCGGTGTTTGTAGTGGAGATTGAATCCAATATTTATTTGTTAATGGTGAACTATGGACAAGGTACTATACTAGGCATAAAGAATACAATGACAAATTTCAAAACAGTTTTTGCCTTCAAGAAAGTTATATGCTATTAATAGGAGACAATACATAAAAAAGATTATGATATTTTGAAGAGGCAGCATACTGCCTCTTCAGTTAAGCATAATTTAGAGCTAGAAGACATCTATTTAATCCAGTCTTCTAATTTTAAAGATGTAGAACTGAGTTCTAAAGAGGTTAACTTGTCTAAAATATAGAGGTAGTAAGTAGTAGGACTAAGAACTGAACCTAAAACTCCTACTCCAAAGATAACTATTTGCCCATCTTTCCACAAGAGAATCAGGAAAGGATTTCCATAGGATATAGTGCTTAAATTGAGCTTTGGAGTAGGCTAAGAATTCTAAAAGGTGATGAAAGATTTCATTGATCAAATGTAAGAAAACCTACTCAGAGCATAGAAGTGAGAAATAGAAATGACAAGTCCAGTAAATAACAAGTCAGTCAGTTTGTTGCAATGGAAAGTGCATGAAAGTAAGAATAAGAGCATACCTAGAAATATATAATGGAGCCAAACTATGAAGAATTCTTGATGTCAAACTGAAGAATTTGTATTTTGTCCTAGCGGTAATTTATTTAGTAATTTTTTTGGTTATGTCTGACTTTTCATGATCCCAACTGGAGTTTTCTTGGCAAAGATACTCAAGTGATCTACTATTTCCTTCTCAAGTTCATTTTTACAAAGGAGGAAATTTAGGCAAATGGGGTTAAGTGACTTGTCTTGATTCATACAACTAGTAAGTGTTTGAGGCCAGATTTGAACTCAGATAGTCTTTCTGACTCCAACCCAGCACTCTATTGCATCACCTAGGTGTACCTTAATATTCCCCCACCCCCACCCCAAAGCCACAAGGTAGTAGGGAGCCATGAAAGACTTCTGAACTCAGGCATGATAGGGTCAGACCTATGCTTTAGGAAGATTAATTTGGCAGCTACATAGAGGATGAATTAGAGAAGGAAGAAACAGGAGGCAGAGTCACCATTCCAGAGGTCCCTGTACCAGTTCAAGTGAAAGGTCTGAACTAGAAAGGTGGTTTGAATAAGAAAAGAGAATAAGATAGATAGGAGCAATGTTATGGATGCAAACTTGGCAAGATTTGGTAATTGATTAAATACAGAGATTGTAGTGGAGTGAAGAAATGAGTTTGACTTTCTATGGGTGACTAGAAGATTGGTAGTACTGTCAACAGAAAAGAACAAGGTGGTATTTTAATTTGTATACTCACACTTGATATTGGCTGATGATGCTTTTGCCTGTAGAAGAAAAGACTAAATGGGGAACTATGGTGGTTTTCAAATATTTGAAAGACTGCCAAGTAGAAAGATTAAACATGTTCTATTTGGTTCTAGAGGACTCAACTGGGAGTAGTAGGCAGAAGTTGTATAGAGGCAGAGATAATAAAGGGAAAAAATTCCCAACAATGCTACCAAAAGTGTAAACTGAAGTAGCTCAGCCATAGTTGCTTTTTTTGTAGGAGATCTTTAAATGGAAATAGCCTCATTGCCTGTGGTAGAGGAGATTCTTATTCAAGGATGGGTTGAAGTAGATTTCTGATTAACTTCTGAAATTCCATGAATGAATCCTTCCCTTTCACTCACACTCAACCTGCAGCAAAAGGAAGCTTAAAAGAAATGATGAGCCAAGAGGCAGAGCTAATAGAGAAGAGGATCTGGATGTTCCAGAAAAGGAGAGGTTTAAAAGGAGGAAGGACTAGGGGCCAAAGGGGAAACTGCTCCTATTTATACTGATATCCTGGTTCTGTTTGCTCATTCCACATTCTTTCATTACTTTCCACATGTGGTTATTTTGGCATTCAGTAATATGTATGCTTTTAGTAAAAGACTAATAGGAATGATCAGTCAGCCAGATCACTAGGGAGGCATTAACTAGGAAGCCTATCAAAGAAAATGAATGCAGAATGTTTTGGAAAATATTAAAACATCTATAAATATAAACTTTTTATTAATTGAAACAGTTTTAATTAATTGAAAATTTTGGAACAATGATGACATATTTAATATATTACCAATATGACTTTGGGCAAGTCACATAACTTTTCTAGGCCTTATTTTCCCCATGTATAAAATGAGGGTGTTGAATTAGATGATTTCAAAAGGTTCCTAACAGGTAGAAGTCAATAATTCTGTGATCATCTTTAATAAAGCTTTCCTTCTTTTGTTTTTTATTTTGGCAACCAGAATTCCTCCTCTCCTTTGGGTCCTTTGAAGGCAACCACAGGTTCTCAGAACTTTGTGGATTAGAATTCTCTCCAAATTATAGCTCATTAGCCCTCACCCATATGTTTTCTTTGAGTAGTCAATTAGAGGACATTCTTAGTGCAAACAAATGTATTTAATGAGTTAACATAGTATTGAAAGTAGCAACTAAATAGTTCTTCCAACCACTTCCCAGAATAAGCCTGCAACTCACTCTTCTACAAATACATAGACATTCAGTGGGAAGAGAGGGGTCGCTTATGGGGAATGTATAGGACCAGAGCATACTTGTGGAGGGACTCATTCCTCTAATACTGAAGAGTTATTGATATATTCTGATAATATCAGAGAGTTACACTCTGATGGTCCCATTTCCTACTAGGCATTTCATCCCAACTCTTCAATATTAGGGATCTCTGCTGATACTTGCTGAGCATCTGATCTTTGGTGCTCTGTGACATATTTTATATCTCTTCTCCATCTGATCTTTAGCTAGCCAGATATTTTTAGAGTTACACAATTATTCAATATCTTCTGGTAAAAAACCTCTCTTTTGCAGGAGAAGGCTACAACTTTGTCACCTACCTTCACTACCCTTTGGATAATATGGGGATGATGTATTTGATTAGCTCCAACCCAGCTTTCATTCAACTTCTCAGCTGCAGTCTTCAACTTAAGTGTTATCATTAGGGCCATCTCTTCTGGTACCGTCTCTGAGATGTGGTGCTTAGGAAGCCTCTCTCCTACAGAGGCATGCTATAGGTCTTTTAGCTAATTGCTCTGAACCTTTTAACTTTATCCAAACTGTACCAGAAGATAAAATTTACTCCTCTACTGTCTCCTCTGACTCTTTTTTACTCTCAATGGCTTTAGTTTTTATCATACATCCCAGTTAAATTAAATATCTTCATTCATTACTTCGTCAAATAGAAAAGGATATGAATGAAATTGAAGGAGGAAGAAAAAAAAGAAAAATTATCTTTAGCATCCTTTTATAATATTCTTCTGTTGAATCTTTACATCTTTGTAAATATTGTACTTTGTTGTATTTATTGCATCTTTAAAGGGTTGGCAGGGTTATAGAAGAATGAAGCATTACTGGTGCATATAAATATAGACTTGTAAAAAAGAAGAACTTGGGTTCAAATATTGTATCAGGTCTTTATTGCCTATGTGACTCTGAGCAAATCACTTCATCTCTTTTGGCTTCAGTTTCTCCATCTGTCAAATTTTTAAGTTGGACTGAATGTCATCTAAGTTTTCCTGAAGCTCTAAATCTATGATCTTATGCTTATATAAGTGGAAATATTTGTGCCTTTTGTCCCAAAATATCTCTCCTCACCTTTTAATACCTTTATCCTTCTCCCTCCAGAAAACAAGGGAGAACCTTTTATCTTTACTTTAATAATAAGGGAGACTTCAAAGGCAAAAGATTTATTCTTTAGCTTGCCAGAATCTTTAGAAGTAGTTTATTTTGTAAGTTGGAAGAGTTCTAAAAAATTTCCCCTTCTCTTTGGTCTCTTAGGGATATTACACAACAGGGGGATTATCTATATTTACTTTCTAGGGTGCAGCTAAGCTATTGCCTCTGATGACTATTTTTGACAAAAAGATAATAGGATCATAGATTTAGAAGTAGAAGACTATAGAGATCATCTAGTTCAAAAACCTCATTTTAGAGATGAGAAACAGAGGCCCCCAAACCTTAAGTCACTTGCCCAGGGTCATTCTGGTTAAGTGATAGAACTAGGATTGAATCCAAGTCCCCTAACTTAAAATTAAGCACACTTCCTACTCTATTCTACTCTCTCTCTAAAGGTTTTCACAGTGATTAGCTCTTGAAGTAATCCTTTCTATCTTTCTACTGTTTTAATTATTTAGAAGATTTTCCTAAACATTATATCCTCTGAAATAGAAATATATAATAGAAACAAATAGATATAGGTCTTTACTAGGGCCAGGTGATTGGGAAACTTTCCAAGTTTGCCAATGTACAGATTGTCATGCCTTGTGACCATCATCTCTGTGTGTCATGGTCCTCTGTCACATAGTATATTCCAGTTCCTTCATCCAGCTAGAATCAGCCGAGTCCCAGTGTTGTGATTTTGCCATAGGACTATCTCTTTTCTCAACCTTCAAAGACAGAGAGGGGACAGGTTAGTCCCTCTTCTAGAAAAACTGCATGTGAGGAGAAATATTCTCTGTGGCATTACTGTTCCCCTATTCCTCTATGCCTTTACCTTTGCCTGCTGTCATTCCCATAAACCACTTCTAGAAAAACTGCATTTGAGGTGAAATGTTCTCTGTGGAATTACTGCTCCCTTCTTCCTGTGCCTTTCCTTTTGCTTTTTGTTATTGCTACAAACCACCTTCTCCACTGTACTGGCACAATCTATACCACCTCCACCTCACTGTCATCTTTCTATTGTTTTTGTCATAGATGAGTTAGAGCTATGGATAAAAAATTGGGGCAGATGAAGAAGGATAGCAAAGAACACTAGTAATTTTTCCCAGGTTCTAGGCATTAATGACTGCAGTTTGAAGAATACATGTTAATTAGATCTAGGAGTTGGATAAACCAGATTCAAGGGGGAAAAATTGATTCCTATGTATCATAAGCAGAGGCAGTACTTGAAACAAGTGCCAAATTGCCTCCCACTAAGTTTATAATGTATAGTACTTATTTTAAAAAATCTACAGATTTTTTTTATTATTTTATTTTTAAAAGTTGATGCAGCCTTAAGTGTTGGCTTTTGGTTATGGAGTGGTTGTCCATATGGCACACCATCCAGATGAAGAAAACAACATTTCCAGATGCTCCTCTCGTGCACCCAAATGTGACAGAAGGGAGTGAGATTTTACTGCCAGATCCCACAGCTCCCCAGCATTCCAGCACTGTTTCCACCCAGTCAGGAAGAGAAAAGGGTAGGTAGGAATTTCAGCTTCATCTCTCTGTCTCTATCTCTTCCTTCCTCTCTGTCTCTTTCTCTCTCCCTCTCTCTCTCTCTTCTTCTTTCACTATCTGTTTACCTCTCCTCTACTCCTAAAGTGATTTCTCTGGCTTCCATGTTTTTCAAATGGAGTTCTTATCTTTCTCTTGCCTTCTACTGTGACATCTGTGGCATTTCATCTATTTGAAGGTGAAAGGAATTAAAGAGAGCCTCATATGCTTGATTAATGGCAATGGAAAGGAGGATGTAGTGCTCACCTTGTTTAGCTTTCATATGCCTATTACAATTCATAGTGGGGAGTGAAGCTGAATAAAAGTTAGACACACAAAACTGGGGTATAACTTATAGTATGCACATGCCCAAAGATGGGGGTTAGGATTAGATACTGGGAAACTTTCTATCAAATGCAGGTAATTCCCTTCTCCTCCATACTGAGAGATTAAATGACTTTTAGACATACAGCCAATATGTGTCAGAGGGGACTAATACTCGTCTTTTTGCCTCCAGGACAGGTCTCTATCTATTATGTAACACTGCCTCTCTTGACCTGTTTGTGAAAGTAAGTACAATGGGGAGAAGAAAGAATGAGATAAGAAAAAGAAATCTCTTGCTGAGTCTTAGTGCTTTACTATTTTCTAATTCTGGATGTGATTAACTTACTATAAAATGGATTATATATATTTTATATGCCATGCTGTGAACTTAATATGGATTTGAATAGTCTTACAACAGGCTACCCTGATTCATTCATGTTCCTTATCTGCCATATCTATAATGATGGCCTATGTAAGTTATGCAGTTAGGTTCCTTCCTGGTTAATAAGGGCATTCTAAGAGTCAGCAACATCTTTCCATTGATCAACTGTAAGTTGAAATGCAAGCCAATATTCATGGACTTGGAACTCCATGGAAAACAAGGAATAAAAGACAGTTGTAATTTTGGCAAAATACTGTTAATATTAAAATTTCTCATCTAAGAGATCTCTATTCCAATGAAGTCAAAGGTCCAGTCCTCAGTGGCATTTGGTACAACTAAAAGAACTAGAATTATTTATGATCAGTGGAGTGAAAACCTTATCCTACAAGGAGAAAAGGATGACTATTTTAATAAAAAACTTCTTTAAAAAATCTTGTCCTGTGTGGTAGTTCTGATTTTGTACATGAAAAATTCATAGTTTCCTTAGAATTTAATCCAGTCAGAAATATCTGTGAGCTTCCAAAGTACACAATCTGTGGAAGGTTATGGATACTGAATACGTGTCAGACCCACTTGTTTGGAAGGAAGACGAACCTTCTGCAGAAGCTGGAAGGAAAAAAAGAACCACAGACAATTTTCTTTAAGAAAACACATTTCCTGCAAGGCAGTGTCCAAAGACAAAAAAACTCTAGCAGATAATGCATTGTGATAATGTAGATTTTATATGGGCTATGAGTCCACATCAGTAACTGGGGATTTCTCATTTATTTACTTATGTTCTTGCAGATGGTTTAATATAATTTTGGCATTATATGAAAAATAAAGTGTTCAAATGGTACCATGAAATTGCACCTGGCTTATGCTGAGTGTTTCAGAGATGTGTACTGATGAACCAACTCCTATTTTATGAAAGTAATGGATTAAAATCATATTACAGAAGGAAAAAAAAGAGTGGTAAAGGAAATTTAAGAGCTTTTTCTAATACAGGCGATTCACAGTAAACTACAAGAAATTAAGTGCTCGTTTCCCACAGGGAGCAATTCTTTCAGATGGCAGCTGTCCAAATCACATAATCTTCCTGTTCCAAACAGGAAAGTCATAAATATTGCCATTGATTGTAACCAACAAAAGAAGAGAAGAGGAGTTCTGATTTAAGAAATAGAAGAGAGGTTGACTTGAGGGTATTGAATAGTATTGTCAAGACTATTGTTTGGGGCAGGGCATCGGGTTGACTTGGAGATTGTTGCTATGAAAGTTGTTTAAGAGAGGCAAACTCTGTAACATGGTGTCAGCCAAGGAGAATGTGATGGATGGGTGAGAAAGTGTTTATGGGAAAATCTTCTGATTGGTGTATTTTGGGAGACTAAGATGCCTTACCTGGCCTCTAATAATTTTTATATTTATATATAGCAGTGTATTAAGTGAGGTTAGAGGTAGTGTAAGCTATCATTTCAAAATGGCAGGTGTTATGGCTTCAGGTAAATGACCTCTCCCAAGTACTTAGTACTACTCAATTTCAGTAATCATTAGCTCTTCATGAATAAAGAAGATATTATTAATATAATGGGACTACATTAGGGCTTTGGGTTGAGATAAGCACAATCACTGCCAATTGCCTGGATTTACATTACTTTTCAGAACCACAAAACCCAGACATTACAACACTTCCTTCAACTCTACCTTTGAGACTCTGTTCTGTTCTAGGAGAATTCCAAGAAGGCATGGTTCAGTCCAGAGTCTTTTAGATTTATTTAGAGGCCACTAAAACCTTTTGGGGGAAAGGAGACTCATTTATATCCCCTTTCCTGGTAAAGACTTTATGCCATTATGGAACATTCTTCCCAAGGATAAAAGCACAATCAATTTATCAATCAAGTATTTATTATACACTCACTATATGCCTGTCACTGTCCTAGGATCTGGGAATTAAAAGACAAAGAATGAAACAATCCTTACTTTCAAATAGAAAGATCAGCCAATACAATTCTGATAGGTAACTCTAGACATCCCCAGACCACTGTTTCATCATCATTGATTTCTCTAAAGCTCTTGCACACAATGTTGAATATGGAGCAGGTAAATCTACAACTTTATTTTATTTTTTTAAACCCTTACCTTTCATCTTGGAATCAGTGATTCCAAGGCAGAAGAGTGGTAAGGGCTAGGTAATGGGGGTTAAGTGACTTGCCCAGTGTCACACAGCTAGGAAGTGTCTGAGGCCAGATTTGAACCTAGGACCTCTCATCTCTAGGCCTGGCTCTCAACCTACTGAGCTACCCAGCTTCCCCCTAAATCTACAACTTTAGATAGACAATGATATCCATGAATATTACCATTCACAACAATGACTACATAAGGAGAGGAGTCTCAGTCCTGGACTGGGTCCATAATACCAGAGTTATTGTGGCTTTATTGCTTCTCTCAGTTTCCTCTCACTTGTCTACTCACCATCCCCACAAGTTCTGCTCACCACCATGATCAGACTGCTAATAATACTACAGCTATTATTATATCTATTTTATAGATAAGTAAACTGAGGCGTCAAGGAGTCTTGACTTGCCCATAGTCATATAGATATAAAGAGTCAGAGTCCAAATTAAATTTTTTTGTCATTGTTCAGTCATTTCAGTAGCGTTCAATTTTTCATGACTCCATTTGGGTTTTTTTGGTCATCCTTTTCCTTTTGGTCAGATTTTCTTTGGAGGTCATCTTTCATCTTCTTCACCTCATCTTTCATGTGCTTTGCCTCATCTTTCATCTCCTTTGCCTCATTTTCCAGCTGGTTGATTTTGGCTTTCAAGACACTATTTTCTGTTTCCAGATGACTTATCTTAGTTTTTAAGTTCTTTTCCCAATTGTCTTCAGCCTCTCTTAATTGTGTTTTGAATTGCATTTTGAGTTCTTCCAAAGCCTGTATCCAATTCGCTGCGATTTCTGATTTTTCCTTTGCTGATCCCTCTCCCTCTGTTTCATTCGCTCTTTGCTCATTACCTGTGCAGAAGCTGTCTATTGTAATTTCTTTCTTCTTCTTCTGTTGTTTGCTCGAGTTTACCCCTTTTTTGCTCCCCGTATTTGGCTGTGTTCTTGCTCTTCTCATTTTGTTTTGGTTTTGGGGCTGTCAGTCTCCCCTCTTGGAGCTTTGTCAGATCTCTTGGTACAGTCTCTAGGGGAGGAATGTTAGCTCCCCTGTCCTCTGGAGGCTTTTTATTGGATTGAGTTCAATTGGGCTGGGTTGTATGTGGTATGAAACTCTGAGGCTCTGAAGATTCCTGGAAGGCTGGGCCGCCCAGGCTCTCTCCAGTTCTCTCCAGCTTCTTCTCTGCTGTCTGCAAGTGCCTTTGCCTGCCTCCCTAAACTCTGAGGAGTTCTGATGGGATTAGATTTAACTGGATTGGTCTGGATGTGCCCCGAGGCAATGGTGAGACTGGAGCCCGATGGAGGGACTCAGCCAGGGCCGTTTCTCCCTGGTTTCCTCCCCGCTGTCCAAGCTGGGTGCTCAGAGCCCGGCGCCCTGCTGCTCACAAGGTAGACCCTGCGAACCAGCACCTTTGCCCGCTCAGAGGTTCCCGCTGCTGCTGGGGGCTCAGCCCTCTGGGTTGTGGGGGAGGGGTCCTGGGACCTTCGTTCTGCCTTCCTCTTAGCCCTGAGTATTCTCGGATTCCAGCTTTTGGGGGGGCTTACCTTTTGATTTGAGTCCAGAAGGAGGGTTCTCCACTTCTGTCCTGTTGTTCAGATTGAATTTCGGTGCCCTAGGAGCATTCAGTCTGTATCGGTAAGGAAGGGTCTTCCATGAGGTCTGAACTTTTGCTGCTTGCTAAGCTGCCATCTTGACTCCGCCCCCTGGGTTTTTTGGACAAAGAAACTAGAATAGTTTGCCTTTTCTTTCTCCAACCCATTTAAAAATGAAGAAACTAAAGTAAGTGGGAAAAATTACTTGCCAAGAGTCACACAGCCAATGAGTATCAGAGGTGAGATTTGAACTCAGGAAGATGTCTTTCTGATTAACTGTCCTATGATTAGAATCTGTTACCTTGATTTGAAACCCAGTGCTCTAGCCAATAAGCAAAGAAGCTAAAATAAAAGTGATTTTCTAATTGTATGTAAAATAGATGATTTTTGTTAGACAACATTGGCTTATTTTTTCTATAATCTTGCCATTTTTTGAGTTAATATTTTCTAAGGCATGCAGTCTGAAAATACCAGGATTGAGACTTGTATTGAAACATAGTTTTTTTGGATGCTGTGACCCAAATTAAACAACTCCTCTTAATTTAGCAACAGTTATAACATTAGCTATGGCTAGGTAGGTTTCTGAAGATTGAGGTCCATAAGAATTGGCAGAAAACTCAGTATGGTTGGGTTCAATAGTGTTATAATCATGACACTGGCTAGGGTCAACAAGGACTGCTTTAGAGAAATGAAGAGCAGAATATCAGTCTCCAGGTATCTATCTTTGCTCTTTCTTCAATGTGCAACTTAAATACCATTTCCTATAGGAAGCTTTTCTTGATCTTCCTGGTTATTATTGCTTCCTGCCTCTTCATATTACCCTGTGTTTAGCAATATCTTTCTGCATTTGTTGTATCTCCTAAAATAATTGCAGAATAGTTCATTGAAGGCAGTAACTAGTTTTCATTTTTGTTTTTGCCTCTTTCCATTCTACCACAACTGCCACTGTTGTTGCTGTATCTTGGAAGAACTTTGGAATTTCTGCCCTGTGGTCCAGGTGCTCTCTTGGAATAGACCTATATATTTAGCTGGCCATAGACCATGTACTTTCAATCTAGCCATTTTTCAACTTGATGTTTCAAATGCCTCTTCTCCCCTGCTCAGCCCTTCCATCTCTTGGTCTGGAAACTAATCCAACCAATACTTATATTATTTCTAGAATAGCCAGTTGTCTTCTTTATTGTTCCACTCAAAAACATCCTCTCCCAACCACTTCATTAGCACTATGTCAGATATGTACTAGACACTTAAATACAACATTCATTCATTCATTCATTCATTCATTCATTTGCTCATTCTTTCATATGATCTCTTGCTCCCAGGACAATGCTGTACATATAATAGGTACTTATCAAATGATTGATTTGGTAAAATTAAACATTTGTTTTTTTGGGGGAAGCTGTAAGAAAAGAAGTTATTATTTTGTTGGAAGCATTATTAGTCTTAAAAACCCCTCCAAGTTGTTCTATTTGAAAATATACATTCTCAACATTTATTCAAACTCTCATTTATCATTTTTTCATTGTTATCTGGTAACTATTTCACTCTGGTTAGCAATTAGAATCTCAGGTAGAAGTCATATAAGATTGATATTATATTAGAGTATGTGACAAATTGGTTACTGAGGGAAGAGGCAGGGTATAGGAATTTATCACCATACACAGGAATGAATGTTGACTCTAAAGTCAGAAATGTGAGTTCAAATATTGCCTCTACAATTTGACACTGCTATGGACTTGTGCTAGTCACTTACCCTAATTTCATAATATGAAAGACTAATTTTGTTTTTAACCTGAGGTCCTTGAACTTGTTTTGAAAAATGTTTTTGATCATTGAATTTTAGGATAATTGTTTTCCTTTAAAAACCTGTGGATTGTATTTTATTCATTTAAAAGTATTATTGTGAGAGGGAGTCTATAGGCTTCAACAAAAGGCAAAGGTTTTCTATGATGCAGAAAAGGTTGAGAATGCTCAGATTGAATGGACTGGATGGATGGTACCTTTCACTACCTGGAAGGAATGCTTTTATTTGCATAGTACTAAGTTCTTCCATGTAAGAACATAACAATTTACTTGACAAAGTAATTGCATCAATAATATGACTGCATCTATGAAGGATTTTATTTTCATTTCAGTGTGGGACTACATGATCTTTGGTACTAAAGAACTATTACAGAAAATGCAAACTGTAAGTAGACTTTTATAATAGCTATACCTTGGCTCAGACTATCCTGATGTAACTGAATCTCATGTTTTACATTTGGAAACTAAAGTGGAGCATTTTCTACTGGAGGAATGAGAAAATATGTTTTGGGTGAATCTCTTTGTTTTTCTTTTAGAAATGTCCATAACAGAGGACTGTTTTACAATTTTTATTGCTCTTCTGTTTAAATAATTAAAATAGAACACACATTTTGAGGTCTGTATCAGCTATATGGAGAAGATTTCTATTGTCTCTTGTGATATCTTTTCTTATCTAATACATCTTGTGAGGTGGGATTAAATAAAGATGAGGTAACACATAATTTCTACTTTTTCTTCTTGTAAAAAATAAATATATCAGAGCAAATGGATTTATTGTAAATTATGTGAATCTATTGATTTTTTTGAACTTTGGCATATGGTCATAAAATTATAGCTATAAAAGATTTTAGAGGTCATCTATTTCATTGTCCTAATTTTACTTATGAGATAAGAAAACAGAGCCAAAATGATTCTTCTAAACAGTAGATCTTTGTAAACTCTCCTTTTTATATTTTAGTTTTATTTTTAAATCATTCATTGCAAATTTAACATTAAAAGTCAATTAAAATGAAATATGAATTACAATTATGTATATTTATATTCTTTTCAATGCATGAAATGGCCTAATTTTGATTTTTAGTCATGTCCTATATCATGTACTACTGTTCATTTGCATTTGCTTTTCCATTTGTATTGTTATAGTTGCAGTGTCATCTATTCTGGTTCTGCTTTATTTTTGCCTTGATTATTTACAATTTTCATTTTACTTCTAGTACTTTGTCAGTTTTATATGAATGATCGTATTATCATTGGAGGAGGGGAAGCTAGGTGGCATAGTGGGGGAGTGCTAGGGCTGGAGTCAGGAAGACTCATCTTCCTGAGTTTATATCTGGCCTCAGGCATTTACTAGCCACATGACCCTGGACAAGATTCTTAGGACTCAAGTTTGCCTCAGTTTCATCATGTCTGTCTCCTAAAATTCAGCTCAAATACTACCTTTCAGAGACAGCCTTTCCTTGTCCTCCACTACCCCCAGTTTAGAGCTATTTCCTTCTGAGATTCCCTTTTGTCTATTCTGTATGTTAGTAAATATTTACATATGTCCTCATTGTAATAAGGGAAGAAGAGAAATGGGGTGCTATAGATGAGAGGGATAGATTTTGCAAGATCTGGCTGCATGCTAGGAACTGATGATGCTGGATTCTGGAACATAGAGAGAGGATGAAGAGAGGGGAGTCACAAGAACTCCTGTCAGCTCGAGAGACAGGAAGTCCAAGAGCCCCATGAGTGACCATTGGTGTTCACTCTTTATCCCTTTTTAAAATATTATTATTATATCCCTTATTTATTCCCTTATTATTTCCCCCACTGAAATGTAAACTTCTTGTAATCAGGAACTGCTTTTTGTTTTTCTTTGTATCCCTATATATTGGGCTTTGTAAGGGCAGCTAAGTGGTGGAATGGATTGAGCACTGTGCTTGCAGTCAGGAAGACCTGAGTTCAAATATGACCTCAGATGCTAGCTGTTTCATCTTAGACAAGTCACTTAAATGTTTTCTACCTCAGTTTCCTCAATTGTAAAATGTGGATAAAAATAACTTCTCACAGGATTTTTGTAAATATCAAATCAGTTATTTGTTAAATGCCTGACACATAGTAGAAAATTTAATAAAGATGTATTTTGTTATCTTCCCTCAATATTTAGTATTATGTGGTCTAGAACAAGTCACTTAGTTCCTTAATGTTTTAGGCAATCCTCAAAGGTTGTAAATTGCTGAAAAGGTGTTGCCCTGAATTGATAGAAAGAATTTCTTCATTTAAGAGGAAGCAAAAATCCTGAACTAACACTCAAGGTCTCCAAAAGTGACTGGCCCATACCAATCTCATAGTGTCTCCACTTGTCATTTCCAATTCTAGGAGAAAGGAGATACTTTTTTCTGCAGTTGACTTGTAGATAAAAGCCATCCATTCAAGATTTACAACAGCACCTTTCCAGAGTTCAATCTCATCCATCTATTCATGACATTCTCATGAAATGTCCATTATCCTTTGTTTCGCATTCATAAGCTTATTTCCTGTTCTAGTACTTTCTTTTTAAATAATATTTTATTTCTTCCTCAATTACAAGTAAAAACAATTTTTTAACCTTTTAAAAAAACACCAGCCAAATTATCTTCCTCCTTTTCTCCTCTCCCCCTCCCATAGACAACAAGCAATCTGATAGAGATTTTACATCTGGAATAATGTAAAAGAGTTTTCCACCTAGGAAATTTTATGAAAGAGAACTTGAACAAAAATATGAAATATAGTGTGTTTCAATCTGCATCCATATACCATTATATCTTTCTTTGGAAACATGATATTTTTCATCATGAAGTAGTTATTATGGTTTTAGAATAACTAAGATACAAATTTTAGAAGACAAGCCTGTCAAAATAGCTATGTGTTAAGCATCCAGAAAAAATGCGAATTGGTCTTAGATCCAAGAAGAGCTTATGGAAGACTTTATGAAGAACTTTAAAAATCAAATAAGCGAATTAGGAGAAAAACTGGGGAAAAACAAAAGAATGCATGAAAACCTTATAAAGGAATCAAGCTTGGTAAAGGAAGCACAAAAAATGAAAAAAGATATAAAAAACTGCTGTAGAAGACAGTTCTTTAAAATGTATAATTGGACAAGAAAATAATATCTTAAAAATTAGAACTGGCAAGTGGAAACTAATTACTCCATGAAACTTCATGAAAAATCATACAAAATCAAAAGTATGAAAAAATAGAAGAAAATGTAAAATTTCTTTTTTTTAAAATAGTATTTTATTTGATCATTTCCATGCATTATTCATTAAAGACAAAGATCATTTTCTTTTCCTCCCTCCCACCCCCCCGTAGGCGATGCGTGATTCCACTAGGTATCACATGTGTTCTTGATTCGAACCCATTGCCATGTTGTTAGTATTTGCATTAGAGTGTTCGTTTAGAGTCTATCCTCTGTCATGTCCCCTCAGCCATTGTAGTCAGGCAGTTGCTTTTCCTCGGTGTTTCTACTCCCTCAGTTTGTCCTCTGCTTATGGATAGTGTTTTTTCTCCTAGATCCCTGCAGATTGTTCAGGGACATTACACTGCCACTAATGGAGAAGTCCATTACGTTCGATTATACCACAGTGTATTAGTCTCTGTGTACAATGTTCTCCTGGTTCTGCTCCTCTCGCTCTGCATCACTTCCTAGAGGTTGTTCCAGTCTCCATGGAACTCCTCCACTTTATTATTCCTTTTAGCACAATAGTATTCCATCACCAACATATACCACAATTTGCTCAGCCATTTCCTAATTGATGGGCATCCCCTCATTTTCCAATTTTTGGCCACCACAAAGAGCGCAGCTATGAATATTTTTGTACAAGTCTTTTTGTCCATTATCTCTTTGGGGTACAGACCCAGCAGTGCTATGGCTGGGTCAAAGAGTAGATATTCTTTTATCGCCCTTTGTGCATAGTTCCAAATTGCCCTCCAGAATGGCTGGATCAGTTCACAACTCCACCAGCAATGAATTAATGTCCCTACTTTGCCACATCCCCTCCAGCATTCATTACTTTCCATAACTGTCATGTTAGCCAATCTGCTAGGTGTGAGGTGATACCTCAGAGTTGTTTTTATTTGCATCTCTCTGATTATGAGAGATTTAGAACACTTCTTCATGTGCTTATTAATAGTTTTGATTTCTTTTTCTGAAAACTGCCTATCCATGTCCCTTGCCCATTTATCAATTGGGGAATGGCTTGATTTTTTGTACAATTGATTTAGCTCTTTATAAATTTGAGTAATTAAACCTTTGTCAGATGAAAATGTAAAATTTCTTATTGCAAGAACAATCTGGAAAATCAAAGAGATATTAAAATTATTGGACTACCTAAAAGCCATATGAAAAAAAGAGAACCTGCACATTGTATTTCAAGAAATTGTCAAGGAAAACTGGCTTGACAAGCTAGTATTTTTAAAAGACACCCAGAAATGTCCAGAGATTTCCCTGGAAGTTGGATATTGGTGATTGGGCTAAACTTTCCTCCAGACTTAAAGATTAAACCCCTCACCATTTCACCTTGTGGACTGTTGCACTTGGTAATATGACTATCATTGAAGGTATCAAGAATAGAACCAGGAGCAATGTTATTGTGTCTTTTCACAGAGTGACTACCTTTTTTTTTTGTGGAGCTTGACTTCAGAGCTATGGAGCAGACACTGTTGTTGACTCTTTGATTGTCATGAATCTTTTTATAAAAGAATTATAGCCTATCTTCTTAGGTTATTTGAATTACTTTCTAAGCTTCTTCCAATAAGTTATAAAAGTACTTAAAGAACCTATGCTGAATATGCAAAGAGAAGTATCTGGGTTCCAATTCCACCTTTGACACTAAGTGGTTTTGTGGTCTTGGGCAAATCCCTTAACCTGCATAAGTCTTTTAGAGATAGATGACATCTGTGACACCTACATCATGGGGCTGTTTTGTGGTTCTAAGCTGTAATACAATGCATGCAATCTTTTCAGACCTTAAATTGAGGTATAAATGTCTGTTTTTGCCATTAAAGGCCAATCACATGTGAATAGATTAGGGAACTAACGACCAACTCAGGTTTATATTTGTATTCTAGTTACACTCCTAGGGGATCACAGGTCTCATTTAGAGCCTAATGTTTTTTTTAATTAAGTATTTAATTAATTAATTTAGAATATTTTTCCATGATTACATGATTCATGTTTTTTTCCTCCCTCCCACCTCCCTCCAATAGACAATGAGCAATTCCACTGGGTTTTACATGTGTCATTAATCAAGACAATTTCCTTATTATTAATATTTGTACTGGAGTTATCATTTAGAGTCTACATCCCCAATCATATCCCCATTGAACCACGTGATCAAGTGAATGTTTTTCTTCTGTGTTTCTGTAGAGCTCTAATCTTAATTCTTTTACTAGCTAAGACTGATTAGAATGTCTTTTGTCTAGTCTTCTATGACTATAGGCTAGATCTTGTATAACATTGATATCAGAAATATATTCCTGAGAGCCACAAGTGAAATAGAAACTCATAAATTAACATTGTATATATTTATTTTATTTTCATTTATTTGCTAAACATTTCTCAATTACATACAAATCTCATGCAGTTTTGGGGATGGCATATGCAAGGCAGCCATGATTTTTACACTTTTGTAGTACACCATTGAAAATAATTATCTATGATATGGTTTTTCCCAATCATGTGCACTTTCTCTTTTCCTGTTTTTATCATGGTGAAGATTTATAGGAAAAGAAGATTGGGATGCCTTAGAATATTAGTCTTTATTTTTATAAAATGAGAATATTTCACAGAGGGGCCTCAAAGGTCTCTTTCACCTCTAATTACTAAGCTTTAGTTAGTCATTTCCCCATCACAAAAACTCGACCTCAGGGGTTCTTGATATTTGTGTGTGTGTGTGTGTGTGTGTGATGTATACCTTCTCAGGATAATGTTTCAAAAAGCATAAAATAAAGTATACAGGAGTAAAAAAATAAACTTCCAATAATAGTGATATTAAGACAACAATTCTTACCATTCAAGTTCATAGGCCCTCTCATGGACCCAAACTGCTCCACAAAACTCCCAGCTCTTGATAGTATTCATTTAAAATTTTTTTCTTCCCCAGTCTAATTCAAGTAGAACATTAAAATAGGGCCTCAATTTCAAAGTGAAATTCAAGCCAATCCATTCAATGGAAAAAGGCATATTGAAGAGCAAATTGTGTGTTACTTGTACCTGAAATGAGTTTTTTTAAAAGAAAGTAATTTTTAATAGCTTAAAAATGTGAATAAATTATCAAGTTACTTCCTGAGAAAAGTAGGCTTCATATTTTAATTCTCTGTAACATTTGCTATTATAAACCATGTCATATTTGAACCCTTTCCCCCTCTTAGTTTCTATGACTATATGGTTATGAGTGTTCTCCTAGCCCTTTGGCTACTTGTGAAGTTCAATATGTCCCATCCTGACTCCCACAAGTATGTTTTTCCAGGTCTTTAAAAAAAGGGGCCTTTATGTCTTCTTATAGCATTGTATCATGGACAGAGAACTGACTTGAAGCCAAAAAAGACAGATATTTATTGTCTCTGGGCAAGTCAATAAACTTCTCAATGCTCTAGGTAACTATCTAAAACTATAAATTATTTGATATAAAAGAATTTTCTCATTTGGTGGTTCTCTATACCAATGAAATTACATGACCAAATCTTCTCTCTCTGGTCTCTGTCTCTGTCTCTGTCTCTCTCCCCATCCTCATTCCTCCCTCTGCTTCCCTCCCCTTCTCCTTCTCTCCCCTTTCTCTCCTTCTCATTCTCTCTTTCTCTCTGTTTCTTTCTCCTTCTCTCTCCCTCCATCCCTTTTCTGTCTCTTTTTGCTTGTTTGTTTTTTCTCTCTTCTTCCTTCCTTCCTTCCTTCCTTCCTTCCTTCCTTCCTTCCTTCCTTCCTTCCTTCCTTCCTTCCTTCCTTCCTTCCTTCCTTCCTTCCTTCTTCCTTCCTTCCTTCCTTCCTTCCTTCCTTCCTTCCTTCTTTCTTTCTTTCTTTCTTTCTTTCTTTCTTTTCTTTCTTTCTTTCTTCTTTCTTTCTTTCTTTCTTTCTTTCTTTCTTTCTTTCTTTCTTTCCTTCCTTCCTTCCTTCCTTCCTTCCTTCCTTCCTTCCTTCCTTCCTTCCTTCTTCCTTCCTTCCTTCCTTCCTTCCTTCCTTCCTTCCTTCCCTTCCTTCCTTCTCCTTCCTTCCTTCCTTCCTCCCTTCCTTCCTTCCTTCCTTCCTTCTTCTTCTTTCTTTCTTTCTTTCCTTTCTTTCTTTCTTTCTTTCTTTCTTTCTTCTTTCTTTCTTTCTTTCTTTCTTTCTTTCTTTCTTTCTTTCTTTCTTTCTTTCTTTCTTTCTTTCTTCTTTCTTTCTTTCTTTCTTTCTTTCTTTCTTTCTTCTTCTTTTCCTTTCTGTTTCTCTCTCTTCTCTCTCTCTCTCTCTCTCTCTCTCTCTCTCTCTCTCTCTCTCTCTCTCTCTCTCTCTCTCTCTCTCTCTCTCTCTCTCCCTTTCCTTCTCCTCTCCCTCTCCCTCCGTCCCTTCCTCCTCCGCCTCTATTTCTTGTCTCATCTTTTCCCTCTGACTACAAGCATTCTTCCTTATCTCCCTAAAATATAAAACAACCTTTTCCTAAACTTCGTGTTCTCTCAAGCTGTTGTGGTAGCTTTCTTTCCTTTAACTGACAACTCACCATGTTCAATCTCACTTCTATTTCCTTTACACATTTTTCTGCATTGCACCCTAAAATTGCTTCTCCTCCCATAGTTGATGAGTGATGTCCTAACTTTCAGTTCAAACAACCTTTTCTACTGCCCCCTTGAAGGATAGAGGAGCAGTCATATTTAATCGGTATTCCCTGCTCTCTGCAAGATCTGAGAATCATTGAGGGGAGGATGCTGCCCCTTTAAAAATGCTTTCATTTTTGAACTGAAAAAGTCCTGCACTTTTAGCAACATAAAACTTCTTCAGTTCAGTCTTCAAAGAAACAAAGACTCCCCTCTTAGAATGCCTGGTTTGTTTCAAGGCTTGGCCCAAGCACCACCTTCTAGAAGAGTAAGTTTTTCCTGCTCCCCTCAGATGCTAGTGTGCTTCTTCCCTAAACTATCTTGTACTCATTTTGTATACACACACACCCATGCCATCTTCTTCAGTGTCTAAACTCTTTGAAGGCAGAGGCTCTTTGACTGTTAGTTTAGTATTCCTAATGTTTAGAACAGAAGCTGAAGAAAAATAGGGGTTTAATGAATGTTGTTTTTTTTTTTGTTTGGGTTGAAATGAGCACATTTACATTTTATAAGACTAAATGTAAAATCTTATAATTAAGGTTTGAAAAAAAAATTAATCAGTACTAGATAAAGGAGCTGTGATTTCTCCAACCAGATTACATCTGAATAACATTGTACTTGATTCTGGGATATATTTTTTCGGCAGACATTTATAAGGTGGAGAGTTTTCAGAGGAGGGCAACATGAAACATGGTGGACCTTGAATTGATGTTGTATGAGGACTGATTACGGGAACAGGGAATGATATAAAGAATGACATTTTCAACAAATACAGCTCTCCCAAGTTGGAATGGCTTGCCTTAGAGAGGGTCTCAGACAAAGACTATCTCACTACTTCTTAGGCACATTCTAGGACAAACTTAGTGGTGCAGTGGGTAAGAGGGCTAGACCAGGAGTTAGGATATGCAGATTTAAATTCAAACCCATCTTCAGATGGGTTCTGTGACCCTGGGCAAGTAACAGAATTCCCTTAGGCTCAATTTCCTCATATCTGAGAAGAGATAATAAGATCACCTACTTTATAAGATTGCTGTGCATGGCATTTTGCAAAACCTTAAACCCATAATAAGTGAATTAATTCTTAGTGAATTAGTGAAAGAAATTTTGTTCTAGCATGATTTCGATGAATTGGCCTCTGGAGTCCTTTCAAAATCTAAGATTCTCTGTAGTCTCTTTGGGTGAGAGCTAAGTATGGAAGAGAGAGGTACATTATGATTTTCACTCCTCATTCTCATTCCAAACAAAAAATAACGATATCAATTAATGATTATGATTTTTCCAATTATAGGTAAGAAAGTAGGAGTCAAATATTTTTTGTCCTTATTATATTTTTGGTTCCTCTGAATCCTAGTTCAGGCCTTCATTAATGCTTATTTTGACTACAGGAGACTATCATAGCCTCCTGACTGGCCCCTTTGTCTCAGTGCTCTTCCTTCTAATCTATCTGCACACAGGTATCAAATTAATCTTCATAAAGCATTGATCTCATTATATCATTCCCTAATGTTGAACTAATAGGCTTCCTGGAACATTGGGGAAAAAAAGCTAACATTTTATTTAGAGGGTCTAGGTTATAATTCCAGCTATTCTATTTACTTACCCATGTGACCTTGGCCAAGTCACTTAACCTCCCTAAATTAGATCTCAGATTCTTAATATACAAAAAGAGTGGGTCAGGTTAGATAGAGTCTGGGAGGAAACTGGCTAACAGTATGGTGAAAATGGTACTCACTCAGTGTCACAAAGCTAGTAAGTGTCTAAAGTCACTCTGAGATCATAGAATGCCAATATTATTCATCGGGTTTTTCTTGGCAAAGATACTAGAATGGTTTGCCATTTCCATCTTCAGTGGATTAAGGCCAGCAGAGGTCAAGTGATTTGCCCAGGACCACATAGCCAGTAAGTGTCTGAGATCAGATTAGAAATCATTTTCCTTAGTCCAGGCTCAGTGCTCTATCTAAAGAGCCATCTATGTGTCTGGCACATAATAGGCACTATATAAATGCTTATGCCCTTTCTTTCCTTTCTGTGTGGTTCCCTGCTGTTTCCATAGTGATGCTGAGAAAGTGGTAGGAAAATAGCCAAAAGATATCATTATGGCATTAAGGGTTCTAGAAAAAGCCAGCTCCTTTGTGGAATATCTACAATCAATGTTGTCTGAAAAACAAGACTGAATTTCTTCACTGCATAAACGATGGCACAAGGAGTTGGAACTTGAAACAAAGGCTACTCTTGGCATTCTGGGTTTCAGTCTTTAGAAACTAATGAAGATGTTGCGTAACCTAGGAGATATATGTAAATTGGGCATGTTTGCGGCATTTGATGTTAAAGGCATATCCTAAAGAAGTATTGTGAGCTATTCCTTGTATGATCAAGAATTCTCCTCACAAGCATGGTTGTAAAAGGTTTTTTCTTTCCTTTTTCTCCAATTAAAGACATATTGTATAAATAATTATCATTATTATTATGATATTATTATTATTATGAGCTGTTCAGTGGTCACATAAGAAGTGATCAAGTCTCATCAAAGCTGGAAGGCAGTTGTATAATCTAGCTTTGCCTTTATTTCCCTCTCTTTTCCTAGACTCTTCCCATTCTCCCCAGCAGTAGAAGGAGGAGACAGGACAAGCCCGAACAGGCCTAGATGGTCAGGCCTAGAGACAGGAGTTCCAATTTGACCTCAGACATTTTCTAACTGTGTAACTCTGGACAAATCACTTAATTCTCATTGCCTAGGCCTTACCACTCTTCTGCCTTATAACCAATATACGGTATTGTTTCCAAGACAAAAGGTAAGGGATTAAAAAAATAGTCATGGCAGGGGTGGCACAGCTAGTTTTCTCAGTGGAGAGGAAGTCAGGACTAAAGGTGGAGCTCATGGATTCAATTCTGAATTAAAATGCTACCGATTTATGTGACCCTGGACAAGTCACTTAACTCACCTTGCATAGCCTTTCCTACTCTTCTGCCTTGGAATCAATACTCAGTATTGATTCTAAGATGGAAGGTAAGGTTTTTTTTTTTTTAAAGCATTTGTCCTATCATGTCTGCTGCCTGTCAATATTCTACTTTGTGTTCATAGCATAGAAGGCATTCTTCATTGGTAGGGATCAAATATGTCATTTATTCTTCAATATGTCTTTACCAAAGGCTTACTAGGTTCTGCTCACATGTATTTATCATGCTTTATTTTGAATAATTATCATTAATGTTAATGTTCAATTACTATTGAGTACAGAGGAATGGGGAGAAATCCACAATGTTAATAGAACTTCATTGTTCTTAACCTTTGAGTAAGACAAAACAATACAATAGTATGAATATGTTCAAATAACCAATTTAAGCTGGCCTCCCTCAAGGGGACAGTTTTCTCATTCAAAGAAATAATTCTGGGAAATTCTTTTTCCATGGTTAACATGATTGGTGCAATGGAGATATTTACCACATAGCAATAGAATTAAAATGAAGTGAGAATTTATAATAAGGCCACTTTCCAGGAAGCCTCTGGGAGGGAAGAGAAGGAAGGTTTCTTCTCCATTAGTTTATGGGGGGGTAAATTATCCCCCTTCCCCTTTTTTGGTGGGGGGATGGAAAAGGAGAATTACTCATTTGGTACTTGGGAATAAGAAATAATTTCACTCCCACATGATGTACATCTGAATTGAGTTCTGCCTTTAAAAGTTGGATGCATAAACGGTACCCAAACACAGAAATGTGATGATGTATTTTATTATAGGATGTTGCCTTTAAAATGGTTTATTCCTAAGGGTTCTTTTGTCAAAATAGTATATAATATGTTGAAAAATCCTGAGTTGCTATGGTACTGAAGGCACCTGCAGAATTAGCTATGTGCTTTGAATAACTTTGGGAATTTGTTGAGTTCATTCGGATTAAGATTTTATTCTGAAAGGAGGTCTAGAGAAGCCAGATGCACCTGAATTATCCAGCTTTGAATTTTGAGCATACAAAGTTTTAACATATGGTTACTTATGGAATTGCTAATAGGATCCAAGACCACATGGTCAGTTTTTATTTAGCTGCAGTGTGACATAATGAGATTCCTTTCTGTGTTTTCATTCATTCTGTTTGCAATGGGAAATTAAATCTTGATCCCTCTGAGGATTTGAGTTGTGGGAAAGTTTATTTTCTTAGAGACTGAAAAGAGTTGGGACCAAATGGTCTGTTGTGTCCATAGCCTTCTCACAGCCCCAGTATTTAGTCCTGTCCACCACAACCATTGCTTACAGTTTCCTTCACTTTGGCCTTCTCCTAGAGAACGTGATGTGATGTGATGAGTGTGATGAACAGAAAATAGTCCCCATGTTCCTGATAGCCAGGGTTTACCATAAGCTTGTGCTCTCATGTTTCATCATTCTCTGTATGTATCTCTAGCATCTCAAAGTCTGTATCAAGAGACCATAAGCTCTGGAAGAAATTAACATACTCAAAAACTTTAGGTCTTTTCTTTGTCTTCTGATAAATCCTGTGCCAATGAATATGCATCCAACTTGCCACTGGCTTTGTTCTGGATCGTAAGAAATGATGAAGATATCACTGGAGTACCTGGACTGTTCATCTCTTATTCTTTACTCTTTGTATATTACCAGCCTGCCTCCTCTTCTCATCATACATCTCTTGGATAATTATTTTTATACTATTAAAATATATACACACATTTACATATATAACTATGAATATATGTATATATATGAATAAATATGTTTATATAGTCCTGCTAATACATAGCATTGCAGTCTTATACTCATTATGTGCCCCTCCTTTCACCTGAAGTTTTAATTCTTTAGAGATCCTACTATACCTTCATGGCCATATAGAATGACCAAAAGAATAATGGAGTTAAAAACATGGGCCTTTGTGTTAGTGGCAAGTTTAAGGTCATTGAAAGCATTATTCAAATTTTCTTCTGTGATCTATATTGCTCCATGACCATCTTCATGCAAAGGTACTTTGTTCTAGTCTTTACCCTCTACCTTTTTTCTCAATCCAGACTCATTAAACTACTTTCCAGCAACCTTTGTGCCATTCTTTTTTGTCCCCACCTCAGTTTCCAATCTGGCATTTCATCTCTTTTCCTGGAGTCCCATGTACCTAAACCCAGACCCACTAGGCTGCTCATCTTCATATCTCAGCAGTCATGTATATGCCTTCTTCCATCCCTCTTCATTTTTACTTTGTAGATGTAGGAACTAATAGTCATAATAACATTACCATTCCTAAAAAGAATTTGCCAATCCATTTTTCTATGAATATAGTTACTATCCCATCCCTGTGACTTCCTGTAACAAAACGCCATTCTTGCCCACTATTTTCCTATAGATATTCCTTTCTTCTTTTGGAAAGGTAGCTTATTGAGAGCAGAAATAGTTTTCCTTTTGATATCTATATCTATATCTACATATATCTTCAACATTTAGCATAATGTCCATCATTCAATAAGCATTTAATAAATGTTTTTCTTTCCTTCAGTCATTGAAATATCTTTCTTGCCCTAGGCCACTGCTGAAAGGTGATTATGTGCAATCTTTAAATGGCAGTTCTTAAATTAATAAGGCTTCTCTAAAGTGATTTAGGTATGAATCTATTGAGTACTCACCATGGGCAACCACTGAGCTAAATCTTACAGATATAAACAGAAATATAAATAGGAAAGTGCGACTGTCCTAGCTATCAAACAGTTCACAGTTTAACAGAGTGAGAGCACACATACAAGAGGTTTCACCTGCAAATCAGATGGAAAATCTCAGGAATCTTTAGATTTCTGCAGCCAAACAGTTGGAAATGTATCTTCGTTTATCCTTTTCATTAATGAAACCACATTGATTCCTGATGGTGAACAATTTGATAATCCTGAAGAAAGGCTGATAATGGAGGGAAGAGAAGGTCTTTCTGTTCCTGAGGCCATTGGGTTTAACTGCTGTGTAAGTTGATTGGTATTTTGGTATTAGTGGTGCTGGGACAGGTCTTTCTCCATAAAAGATAGTGTGTGTGTGTGTGTGTGTGTGTGTGTGTGTGTGTGTGTGTGTGTGTGTAGATGAGCATCACTAGATAGCAAATTTGTCAATGAAGTGTTTTGTGTGTTTTTTTGGTAAAGTTATTTTCTCCTCCTTTTGTTCACTTAATTATGAATCTTAGGCAGACAGATGAGTAATGGAGTTTGTATTTGGAGAGTTTTTAATTTTTAAAATATTTGATTAAATACAATATATCCTCTGTAAACAAACCCAGGACAAGATCCACAAAAATAGGGAAGTGAAACAAGAAAAAATAAATAGCCTAGGGTTGTTCAATTATGAGCAATAGGGCTGGGGGACCCCATTCCTTAAAGTTACAGGGGTCTCTATACCCTTGGGCATCATCTTAAGTCTCTATTTCTGAACACCATATTTGGTTAGACACAGAGAATATATTTGTAAACCATCTTTGCATATTCCATTGGCTATGGATTCCATATACATGAGGTCTCTTGCCATTTGCTTGGATCTAAAGAAGTTCCTTAGCTTGCAATGGCTTACTTTCATGAATGGAGGACCTACAGACTCCAAGCTCACTTTTGCCTCAGATCCACTTTGGCATCTTGAGTTTGGGGTCAAGGTTGTAGTAGGTGTCTCCCACCTCTGATTACAGATTTAACACTATGTTTTGAGTGGAAGCTTAATGAACACCAGTAAAGACAAGAGGAGGGATTCATGATGAAGCCATATTAGAGAGAACAATGACATTAAGATTCTTTGCTTGATCCATCAAACCACCTCATAGCCTTTAGCCTGAAGGGCTGCCATGATGACATTCCCATCATATTTCTCATTTCTTAACATGCTGTTCTTGTGGAGTGTCATCATGCGATTTGGAGATAGCCTCTACAATATCTCCTTTAATGCTTTCTAGAAGAAGGTATTGGTAGCTTGGAAGACATTGTTGAATGAATTGTGGGCACATGGCTCCTGCATGGTAGATTTTGGCAGGGAGGGAGAATTCTGATTGGTGCAATTCTAGTGATTCTGATTTGGTTTTGTCACCCTTTCATGGTATGCAAATCATGTTTTGTTTTGTTTTGTTTTTACAGAGAGAGATGACTTCTAATGCTCTCTACCCATCCCCTCTGAAGAAGAATGTAGCCTCCTGGGACAGACTGGGATTGGCAGGGTTTACCTCAGTCTCTAGGCCCTAGAGTCTAGGGACTATGATTTACCCTAGAGAAGAGGCTGGAAACTGCAGCAGTAACAAATGTTTAAAAAACCTTGTTTTCAGAAGAAAAATAACTCTTTATACCTCACGTTATTTTGCCATACGTTCAAAACACAGGACAATTGTCTTTCTCTTCCACACCTCTGAGAACAAGTGAATGTCAATTAAAAATGGACAACGGGGATTTATCACATCTCTATTTTTCTCTATCTTTTTTTGCCCCAGAATGAATCAGAAAGGGAGCAAGGCCAGGCTATTAGGTGGTGGCCCATGGTCTCAGAGACTGAACCTCTGCATCTTGGGTATGGCTACATCCCTTTGGGAGCTGCGGAATTCTTATGTCCTTCTTAGGGGTCCTCCTAGAGGCTTTTGCCACTGTCTCAGTCCCAACTTAATTAAATTCTTAGTGTTTAGGCTCAATCCTCTGGGCCCAATGTAAAGAGGAATAGATCCTCTGGAAAATGCTTGGCATGGATGGGCCTGACTGAAAAATAAAATAGTTCAACTTGCATCTCAGGACACCTGCCAAATCTATTGATTGAATAGCATCCATTTATATCATAACCCATGGACTAAAATCTATTTTAAAGCAAGCTGCCTCACCCAAAATGGAGGCCTATTGATTTGATTGGATTATTCTCCTCAAGGCATACAAGGTCATCATCATGAGATGCATATTCTACCATTCCACCAAAGCTTTAGTCAGAGATAGCATATTGAAATGGATAGACATTAGACTTGGAGACAAGAAGACCTGATGCTTGATTCTTTCCTCAGACATTTAATGCTCTCTGGACAAGTTATTTAAAATTTTGAACCTCAATTTCCCCATCTATAAAATGAGGGGGTTATACCTCCACACAGAGAGGTAATGAACTCAAAATGTAAAATAAAATATACATTTTTGAATATGATCAGTAAGGGAATCTTTTTTGACTGCTATTTTAAACTAGATTTCTGTTTTTCTTTATTGGATGGACAAGAGAGAGGGAGAGAAGAGGCATAGGGTGGGAGAGAGAAAGGAGAGAAAGACACATAGACATACCCACAGACCCTTTTCTGATGCCTTCTCCTGATATATAAGTGATTGTGGGTTCTCAAGGTTTATGTCAATAGAGACCAAGTTCTGATAGGCTTTTCCAAGCTGGAGACTTTAACTATCACTCAGGAAAGCAGTATTAATTCCCAAAATGTGAGTATAACAGGTATGTGTTATTCACTCCGGAGTCCTCTGGGTCCCAGAGAGAAGATGTCATTGCTGAAATTTCTCTCAGACCTTGCCTCCCTAGGAGGTGCTTTGCCAAATTCTGCTTGGGGAGGTGAATCAGTGAGTCAAGTGGTGAGGACACTGATGGCACACTTCCACCCAAGTCTTCTGGGGGTAGTGAAGAGCTCAGCAGTAAAGAATAAGAGATGGCTCAGAATGTGAGAACTATGTCCTACTAGTTCTTTCCACTTTATATTTACTGTTTGGGATTCAATACATCCCTGGAAGGAAGAGTCAAGGGACTCTGCTAAGAATGCTCTACTATCTATACCTTCTTTCACCATCTCTGAGGGAACTGCTGAATGCTTAGGCCAGTGATGGCAAACCTATGGCATAGGTGCCAAAGATGACATGCAGAGTGCTATCTGTGGGCACATGGCTGTGCCCTTCCTCCCATTCCTCCCTAAGTCCATTACTAGAAAGGCAGAGGGTCTTGGGTGGAGCTGCACCCCCCTCTACACTATACCTGAAATCATTTTTCACATCCCCTGCCCCTCTGCCAAGCAGCCCAATGGGAGTTCACAGTGGGTAAGATGGGAGGTTCACAGGCAACAGAGCTGGAGGAGATAAGAGCATTTGAATCACTCCCCTCCCCCTCTCTACACTTGCTGAGGACATTCCTCACTTCACCCACCCCTCCAGACAGCAACCCAATGGGAATACTTTCTCCCTACTCTGTATGGGGTAAGAAGAGTGCACTTACCACTGGGGGGGACAGACAGTGCCCCTTGGTCTGGGGGGTGGGGCAGGGCATGGTACTCCATTTCTTTTTTTTTTTTTTTTTTTCAACTCAAATTCAGACTGAAGGAGAACCCCAGTAGAGAACCATGGCCAGTTGCCTAAGGGGCCAGCCTTCTGTCTGATTTATGATTTATTATTTTTTTTTTTTAATTTTAATATTATTTTATTTGGTCGTTTTCATACATTATTCACTGGAAACAAAGATCGTTTTCTTTTCCTCCCCTCCCCCCCCCCCCCCCCCCCCCCCGCCTTTCCCTCTCCCATAGCCGACGCATGATTCCACTGGTTATCACATGTGTTCTTGACTCGAACCCATTTCCCTGTTGTTGGAGTTTGCATTATAGTGTTCATTTAGAGTCTCTCCTCAGTCTTATCTCCTCCAACCCTGTGGTCGAGCAGTTGCTTTTCATCGGTGTTTTTACTCCCACAGTTTATCCTCTGCTTGTGGGTAGTATTTTTTTTTTTAGCTCCCTGCAGATTGTTCAGGGAAATTGCATTGATACTTATGGAGAAGTCCATCACCTTTGATTGTACCACAATGTATCAGTCTCTGTGTATAATGTTTTCCTGGTTCTGCTCCTTTCGCTCTGCATCACTTCCTGGAGGTTGTTCCAGTTCACATGGAATTCCTCCACTTTATTATTCCTTTTAGCACAATAATATTCCATCACCAACATATACCACAATTTGTTCAGCCATTCCCCAATTGAGGGGCATCCCCTCGTTTTCCAATTTTTGGCCACCACAAAGAGCGCAGCTATGAATATTTTTGTACAAGTCTTTTTGTCCATTATCTCTTTGGGGTACAAGCCCAGCAGTGCTATGGCTGGATCAAAGGGCAGACAGTCTTTTATCGCCCTTTGGGCATAGTTCCAAATTGCCCTCCAGAATGGTTGGATCAATTCACAACTCCACCAGCAATGAATTAATGACCCCACTTTGCCACATCCCCTCCAGCATTCATTACTTTGCATAGCTGTCATGTTAGCCAATCTGCTAGGTGTGAGATGATACCTCAGAGTTGTTTTGATTTGCATCTCTCTGATTATAAGAGATGTAGAGCACTTTTTCATGTGCTTATTAATAGTTTTGATTTCTTTGGCTGAGAATTGCCTGTTCATGTCCCTTGCCCATTTGTCAATTGGAGAATGGCTTGATTTTTTGTACAATTGATTTAGTTCTTTATAAATTTTAGTAATTAAACCCTTGTCAGAGGTTTTTATGAAGATTGTTTCCCAATTTGTTGCTACCCTTCTGATTTTGGTTACATTGGTTTTGTTTGTACAAAAACTTTTTAATTTGATGTAATCCAGATTATTTATTTTGCATTTTGTAATTCTTTCTAATTCTTGCTTGGTTTTGAAGTATTTCCCTTCCCAAAGGTCTGACATGTATACTATTCTGTGTTCGCCTAATTTTCTTATAGTTTCTTTCTTTATGTTCAAGTCATTCATCCATTTTGAATTTATCTTGGTGTAGGGTGTGAGGTGTTGATCTAAGCCTAATCTTTCCCACACTGTCCTCCAATTTTCCCAACAGTTTTTATGAAATAGTGGATTTTTGTCCCAAAAGCTGGGATCTTTGGGTTTGTCATATACTGTCTTGCTGAGGTTGCTTGCCCCCAGTCTATTCCACTGATCCTCCTTTCTGTCTCTTAGCCAGTACCAAATTGTTTTGATGACCGCTGCTTTATAATATAGTCTGAGATCTGGGACTGCAAGACCCCCTTCCTTTGTATTTTTTTTCATTAATTCCCTGGGTATCCTTGATCTTTTGTTTTTCCAAATGAACTTTGTTATGTTTTTTTCTAAATCAGTAAAAAAAATTTTTGGGAGTTCCATGGGTATGGCACTAAATAGATAGATGAGTTTGGGTAGGATGGTCATTTTTATTATATTGGCTCGTCCTACCCATGAGCAGTTAATGTTCTTCCAATTGTTCAAGTCTAGTTTTAGTTGTGTGGAAAGTGTTTTGTAGTTGTGTTCATATAGATCCTGTGTTTGTCTCGGGAGATAGATTCCTAAGTATTTTATTTTGTCTTGGGTAATTTTGAATGGGATTTCTCTTTCTAGTTCTTGCTGCTGAGCTGTGTTGGAATTATATAGAAATGCTGATGACTTATGTGGGTTTATTTTGTATCCTGCAACTTTGCTAAAGTTGTTGATTATTTCAATTAACTTTTTGGTTGAATCTCTAGGATTCTTTAAGTAGACCATCATGTCATCTGCAAAGAGTGATAATTTGGTCTCCTCCTTGCCTATTTTGATGCCTTCAATTTCTTTTTCTTCTCTAATTGCTACTGCTAGTGTTTCTAATACAATGTCAAATAATAGAGGTGATAATGGGCATCCTTGTTTCACTCCTGATCTTAATGGGAATGGATTTAGTTTATCCCCATTGCAGATGATATTAGCTGATGGTTTTAGATATATACTGTTTATTATTTTTAGGAATGACCCTTCTATTCCTATGCTTTCTAGTGTTTTTAGTAGGAATGGGTGTTGTATTTTATCAAAGGCTTTTTCTGCATCTATTGAGATAATCATGTGATTCTTGTTGGTTTGCTTGTTGATGTGGTCAATTATGTGGATAGTTTTCCTAATGTTGAACCAGCCCTGCATCCCTGGTATGAATCCTACTTGATCATGGTGGATGACCCTTCTAATCACTTGCTGGAGTCTTTTTGCTAGTATCCTATTTAAGATTTTTGCATCTATATTCATTAGGGAGATTGGCCTATAGTTTTCTTTCTCTGTTTTTGGCCTGCCTGGCTTTGGAATTAGTACCATGCTTGTGTCATAAAAGGAGTTTGGTAGGACTCCCTCTTTGCTTATTATGTCGAATAGTTTGTGTAATATTGGGGTTAACTGTTCTCTGAATGTTTGATAGAATTCACTGGTGAATCCATCAGGCCCTGGGGATTTTTTCTTAGGCAGTTCTTTGATGGCTTGATGGATTTCAATTTCTGATATGGGATTATTTAAGAAAACTATTTCTTCTTCTGTTAGTCTAGGCAATTTATATTTTTGTAAATATTCATCCATATCACCTAGATTGGTAAATTTATTGCCATATAGTTGGGCAAAGTAGTTTTTAATGATTGCCTTAATTTCCTCTTCATTTGAGGTGAGATCCCCCTTTTCATCCTTGATGCTATTAATTTGCCTTTCTTCTTTCCTTTTTTTAATTAAATTAACCAGTACTTTGTCTATTTTGTCTGTTTTTTCAAAGTACCAGCTTCTAGTCTTGTTTATTAGCTCAATAGTTCTGTCACTTTCTATTTTATTAATTTCTCCCTTAATTTTTAGGATCTCTAGTATGGTTTTCTTCTGGGGGTTTTTAATTTGTTCATTCTCAAGTTTTTTGATTTGCATTTCCAATTCCTTGGTCTCTGTCCTCCCTAATTTGTTAATATATGCACTCAGGGATATGAATTTTCCTCTAAGTACTGCCTTGGCTGCATCCCATAAGGTTTGAAAGGATGTTTCGCCGTTGTCATTTTCTTCAACGAAATTGTTAATTGTTTCTATGATTTCTTCTCTAACTAAATGGTTTTGGAGTATCATGTTATTTAATTTCCAATTAATTTTTGATTTGGGTCTCCATGTACCCTTGCCGATCAATATTTTAATTGCCTTGTGATCTGAAAAGGCTGCAGTTAATATTTCTGCTTTTCTGCATTTAAGTGCCATGTTTCTATGACCTAGTGTATGATCTATTTTTGTGAATGTGCCATGTGGTGCTGAAAAGAAGGTGTATTCTTTTTTGTCCCTATTTATTTTTCTCCATATGTCTATTAATTCTAATTTTTCTAAGATTTCATTCACCTCTTTTACCTCTTTCTTATTTATTTTTTGATTTGATTTATCTAAATTTGATAGTGGTTGGTTCAAGTCTCCCACTAATATGGTTTTACTGTCTAATTCCTCCTTCAATTCTCCTAGTTTCTCTATTAAAAATTTGGATGCTATACCATTTGGTGCATACATGTTGATTAGTGATATTTCCTCATTGTCTATACTTCCTTTTAGCAGAATATATTTACCTTCCCTGTCCCTTTTGATCAGGTCTATTTGTACTTTGGCTTTGTCAGATATCATGATTGCAACTCCTGCCTTCTTTCTATCGGTTGAGGCCCAAAAGGTCTTACTCCAACCTTTAATTCTAACCTTGTGAGTGTCAACCCGTCTCATATGTGTTTCTTGAAGACAACATATGGTAGGGTTTTGTGTTCTAATCCAATCTGCTATTTGTCTGCGTTTTATGGGTGAGTTCATCCCATTCACGTTCAAAGTTATGATTGTTATTTGTGGATTCGCTGGCATTTTGATGTCTTCCCCTAGTTCTGACCTTTCTTCTTTAGCTTTCTCCTCTTGAACCAGTGATTTACTTTAGGTCAGTCCCCCTAGTCCCCTCCCTTGAGATGCTTCCCTTTCTAGCCCCTCCCTTTTTATGCTCCCTTCCCCTCCCCCCTCTCCTTCCCTCCCTTTTTGTGCTCCCTCCCCCCTCCCCCTCCTTAATTTTCCTTTCTTTCTTGCCCTAATGGATAAGATAGAATTCAGGATCCCACTGGATCTAGATGTTCTTCCCTCTCAGATTTGATTTCACTGAGAGTAAGGTTTAAGTACTTCCACTTCACGCTCTCTTCCTCTCCTTCTCATATGAGAGTTCTTCCCCTCCCCTTCCCATGTGTATCTTTATATGGGAAAGTTTATTCTATTGATTCCCCCCCTATTTCTTGAAGTTAATCTTAGTATTATCACGGTTCCCCCCTCCCTTTTCCTTTTTTTGCCCCAACTTTCCCCAAATCTTCTTGATTCCCCAATCTTTCCCTATGCATGTTTCTTCTAACTACTCTTATGATGATACAATTTATGAGAGTTACACAAAACATTTTCCCCACATATTAATATATATAATTAGATGTAAATGTAGTCCTTATAGAAGAGAGTTTGACTTAAAGAGAAAGATAAGATTTATCTCCTTTTCCCTTTCTTTCATATTTACCTTTTCATGTTTCTCTTGCTTTCTGTGCTTGGATATCGAACTTTCCACAGAGCTCTGGTCTTTTCTTAGCAAATGCTTGGAAATCTTCTATTTTGTTGAATGCCCATACTTTCCCCTGGAAGTATATAGTCAGTTTTGCTGGGTAGTTGATTCTTGGTTGGAGACCCAGCTCTCTTGCCTTTCTAAATATCGTGTTCCATGCTTTGCGGTCTCTTAGTGTGTTAGCCGCTAAGTCATGTGTGATCCTTATGGGAGCCCCCTTGTATCTGAAGCTCTTCTTCTTGGCTTCTTGTAGGATTTTCTCCTTTACTTGGAAGCTCTTGAATTTGGCAATTACATTCCTAGGCGTTGTCTTTTGGGGATTTAGTATAGAAGGTGTTCTATGAATCCTTTCTATTTCTATTTTGCCCCCTTGCTCCAGAACGTGGGGGCAATTTTCTTTTATAATCTCCTCTAGAATAAAATCCAATTTGTTGTTTACCTCTGGTTTTTCTGGGAGACCGATGATACGGAGATTTTCTCGTCTTCCTCTGTTCTCCAGGTCCGTGACCTTCTCAGTGAGATATTTTCTGTTTTCTTCCAATTCATTAATTGTTTGGGTTTGCTTTATTGATTCTTGCTGTTTTATCATCTCACTTTCTTCGAGGTCCTTAATTCTGGTCATTAGGGACTGGATTTGCTTTTCAGCCTTGTCTGCCCTTGTATTGGCTGCTTCGAGTTCTTTTTCCAATTGAGCAGTCTTATCTGTCAGACAGCTGATCTCTTTCTCCCATTTTTCTTTCCAGAAGGTTTCCATCTTTTGGATAAGTTCCAGTTTGAGATCTTCCAGAGCTTGTTGATAGTTTCCATTTTGGGAGGCGTGTTCTGAATTTTTTTGGATTTCCTCTTCATTCTCCTCTTTCCCTTGGGTACTTCCACCATAAAAGTTTTCAATAGTCACTTTTTTCCCTTTCTTCCTGGAGGCTTGATTTTGGGCCATGTGAGCCATCCCTTTGGTGGTTTTATTTCCCTTTCCTTTTTGGTCTGGGGTCTGGGTTATAAGAGTGGTTTTTCTGTGAATTTAGGTTGCTTCAGACTAGTTCTTCCCAGCCTCCGAGCCCAGGTATTCAGCTCCGCCCAGATAATCCGAGCGCCTTGTTCAGCGCAGCCCGCCCGAAGTCCGCTGGCTTCTCCAGTGAAAGCGCCCTGAGACGTTTTTTCCTGGCAGTCCCCAGATCCCAAGGACCCTGGAGTGCCCCCCCAGACAGAGACGCTCCCCACTCACTCGCTGTCCCGGTGAGCGCTCAGGTAGCTCACTCTGGTTTAGTGGGGGAGGTGGGGTGGGGGAAGGGCGGCTCAGTTCACTTTTCTGTGCGAGCTTTTCCTTCTTATTTTAGTGTGGAAATGTTCAAGCCCCACGTACCTTTGCCTCTGTGGGGTACTGGGGAGTCCTTCTGTTCCTCCAAAGGTGATTTTATGCTCCTTTGATGTAGTCTATTTCGTTCGGTGCTGGGGAGAGGAAACGTGCCGCGTCTAGATTGCAGCCATGATTACCCGGAAGTCCTCGGTACTCCATTTCTAAAAGGCTCACCATCACTGGTTTAGGCTATATGGAACATTTTTGAAATAAATCAGTCCAACCGCTGTTTATGATTGATAAGTGTATCTTCCTTCCTGAAGACTCTTGAAATTAGCTCATAGAGTTAGTTTGAAGGTTAGGTGAAATACAGAATTTTTGATGGATTCTCTTTAATTTAGGGAAGTGAACATTTAGGAAGGATATAATAACTGTCTTCAAATTTTTAAAGGGGTCATGCATTTTTATTTTTTTAAATTTTATTTAATTAGATGATCTAGAATAATTTTCCATGTTTACAAGATTCATGTTCCTTCCCTCCCATCCCTCCACCCCCTCCCATATATGACGCACAATTCCGCTGGGTTTAACATGTACCATCGATCAAGACCCATTTCCTTATTATTAGTATTTACACTAGGGTGAACTTTTAGAGTCCTCTTTCCCAGTCATAGCCCCACCAGCCTATGTTATCAAATGGTTGTTTTTCTTCTGTATTTCTGTTCCCACAGTTCTTCCTCTGGATGTAGATAGTCTTTTTTCTCATATGTCCCTGTAAATAGTTCTGGATCATTGCAATGCTACTAATAGAGAAGTCCATTACATTTGAATTTACCACAGTGTAACAGTCTCTTTGTACAATGTTTTCCTGGTTCTGCTCCTCTCACTCTGCATCAATTCCTGGACGTCATTGCAGTTAACTTGGAATTCCTCCACTTTATTATTCCTTTGAGCACAATAGTATTCCATCACCAACATATACCACAATTTGTTCAGCCATTCCCCAATTGAAGGGCATCCCTTCATTTTCCAATTTTTTGCCACCACAAAGAGCGCGGCTATGAATATTCTTGTAGATTTTTTTCCTTATTATCTGTTTGGGGTACAAGCCCAGCAGTGACTGGCTCAAAGGGCAGACAGTCTTTTAGTGCCCTTTGGGCATAGCTCCAAATTGCCCTCCAGAATGGTTGGGTCAATTCACAACTCTACCAGCAATGCATTAATGTCTCAAGTTTGCCATATCCCCTCTAACACTCATTACTTTCCTTTGCTATCATGTTGGCCAATCTGCTAGGGGTGAGGTGATATAAAGGGCTCATGTAAAAGAGGAATTAGACATTCTTTTTCACTTCAGAGAATGGAATTAGGAAAAGGAGCTAGAAATTGCAAAGGGGTACATTTAGAATGAATATCAATGAAAATTTCTAAACAAAGAAGGCAGTCTAAAAATTGACCATATATTGAGAGCTGGAAGGGACCATAGAGATCAGGAAGTACAAATTCCTCATTTTATAAATGAGAAAACTAAGATCCATAGAGATTAAATTATTTGTACAGAGTCAGAGAGCTGATACATATCTAAGGTAAGGTTGGAAATGATGACTTCCTAATGCAGAGATCAATACCCTTTCCACTACATTTCTACTATACTTAAGCTAAATAGATTGTGAATTCTCATTCAGTGCAGGTCTATAGGAAGTGACTGATTGATCATTTATTAGGAATATTGTTGAGGGATTTCTATTTGGGCTGAATAAATGACTTAAAAAACCAATACTAAGTATTGGTTCCAATGCAGAAGAACTATAAGGGCTAGGTGATTAGAATTAAGTGACTTTTTCCAGGGTCACAGCTAGGAAATATCTAAGGCCAGATTTGAACCTAGGATTTCTCATTTTTAGGCATGGCTTTCAATTCACTGAGTCACCCAGCTGCACCTGACTTTTGATATTTTTTCCAGCTCCCCTTGTTATGTGATTCTATGATTCTGATAGATCAGCACAATTATGTTCACAAAGGCACATTACTAAAAGTTTGGCTGTTGGTGATTTTTTTCCCCTTTGCTGAAGCAATAGTAATGCCAATTATTAAGGTGTAGGTACGATTCTGTTACAGGAAATGCCTACATTGTTGACATCAAGGAATTTCTGAAATGCATTCAAATATCCTTCTGTAGAAACAGAAAGTATGGAGGGTCCTCCCTGTCAAAGTGAGGTAACTGGTGACCACAATGTTGGTCTGGTTGTATTGTAACTGTATGAACTACAAATCTTGGTTCTAAGATCCTAGTTCTAAGTATACTTAAAATTGCTAATAATGGTAAGCTCATTTTGTTTCTCATCCCTATGGACATTGAAACTGAAATTCCCTTGTAAACATACATTGGCATCATTGACTTTTACTTGGACTCCTTTCAGAGACGGAAAGTCTCAGAAAGTTGCAGGGCTGCTTGAAAGTGCATTAGGGACCTGTAAAAATCACTTTGTATTTGCACCAAATGAACTCAGATTACAAGGTTACAGAGTACTGTCATCCAGGGAATAGATAAAGAAGGATTTTGAATTAAGTAATTATCTTCATTGAATTTCTTAAAAGTATATTTGTTAATGTCCCCTAACATTAGACCATAGTCTGAGAATCATTGAAGATCATAATTTATGTGGTATTTTGCAATGAATGTCAGCTGGAGCTCCAAGAAGGCTCCTTCTTCTCATCACAAAAAAGAAATACATTTGATTTTAACCTTAGTATGATTTCCCCTGGGCAGCTAGGTGGTACAGTGAAGCCTGAAGTTAGGAAGCCTCATCTCCCTGAATTAAAACTTGGCCTCAGCCACTTACTAGCTGTATGACCCTGGAGAAATCACTCAACCCCCATCACCTTACTTACTCCTCTGGAGAAGGAAATGGCAAACAACTCCAGTATCTTTACCAAGAAAACCCCAGATGGGGTCATGAAGAGTCAGACAAGTCTGAAATGACTGAATAACCAAAATGATTTCCCTTACTATTTACAGTTGTTCCTTTAGTTATTCTAGTTATGGTAGAGTAACTTTCTAAGATCATGCGTGATGATCTTGTGTGATGTATGATGATGTATAAGGAGATCAAGGAAGCAAGATGGTTGAAAAAACTCTACGGAAATTGCAGCCAGTTATGTCCACAGACTATAGCAATGTTTTATGGAACATTTATGGGATCCTCTGTCACTCCTATGAACACCTGGAATATTGTGATCACTTTGAAATGCCTCCTTCAGAAACATGTCCACTGAGGAGTACAGAAAAAAGCAAGCAATGAGCATTTATTAAATATTTACTATATTCTAGCATTTTGCTAAAACTAAACAACTAGGAAACAAGAAGAAAGTAGAGATTAGGGGTAATAGGTACACAATTTTTAGAATATGCAGTTATCACTATTTCAAAATATTTGAAAAATAATGGCAACACTAAGGAGACAAAGGATTTAGAAAGGAGTAGGGGCTCTTAAGTGAGACTGGGGATAAAGACTCAACCTCTGCCTTTGTTGGTATGGGGAACTTCTGGATGATGATACTCTTCCAGGTTAAATCAGCAACTTGTCTGCAACTTATAATCAGAGGTAATTGTTGAAAGTTAAAGAAGTTAACTGACATGTCTGGGGACATATAACTAGATTGTGTTAGAAAAAGACTTGAGGGGGCAGCTGGGTAGCTCAGTGGATTGAGATCCAGGCCTAGAGACGGGAGGTCCTAGGTTCAAATCTGGCCTCAGCCACTTCTTGGATTATAACCCTGGGCAAGTCACTTAACCCCCATTGCCTAGCCCTTAGCACTCTTCTGCCTTGGAGCCAATACACAGTATTGACTCCAAGACGGAAGGTAAGGGTTTAAAAAAAAAAGACTTGAACTCATATCTTTCTGGCTTCACTGACAGATTTCTACTAATTATGTCCACAGATATGTGAGGCAAGTTTGAAAGAAGAAAATTGGGAATTCAAAACTCATTGATAGTAAATATTTGAATAGAATACCATAAGAAAAGGTGATAAGTCCCAAAGAAATACATAGAATGGTACCTACCTGCATTTGTAACCCAAGAGGGAAACAAATGAGCTCTTGAACTTGGATTCAGGGAGACCTGAATTCAAGTCCACTGACACATTCAGTCTTTATTTCTCTGGGCAAATCACTTACCCTCTTAGTGTCCCAGTTTTGTCTCTAAATAGATGTTATAAATTAATTTAACATAAAAAGGAATTTGTCAGTTAGCTAATGAACATTTATTTAATATCTACTGTGTGCCAGAGATGATTCTAGTGTTGGGAATATAAAGAAAAAAGAACCCTGTACTGAAGGGAATCAGTTTACTGTGAAGGTAACATGTACAAAATGTTTGTAAAACAACTTTGTACACACAAGATATATACATGATAAATTAGAGATACTCAAGAGAAGGAAGGTATTAACTTTAAAGAAGAAAACATTTTGTAGAAGGTCGGATATTAGTTGAGACCTGAAGATCAAGGAAGACAGGAAGCATACATAAGGAAGGGGAGAATTCCAGGCATGAGAGAGAGCCAGTGAAAATGCCTGGAATTAAGAAATACAGGATCCCATGTAAGGAACATCAAGAAGTCTAATGGTAATAGACAGCAGAGTATGGGAGGGCATACTGTTTGTCTTTCACTTCAAAGAAGACCAAACACATCACTGTTGCATAAAGTCATTAGACTCACTCTCTCTTTCAGAGTTATCAAAGTCAATTGGCAAGACAAGTGATGGCCTAAGAAGTAATACATGACCTTGACATCTGTTTAAGCTCTAAGTGCTTCACAGGGCCTCCTTCAGCTGTCTTCATAGCCACTGGGAAAAATTGGTCCCATGTGCCCAGTTAACCAGGGAGAAGTCTTTGCATGCTTGGGGTAAATATCCCCCAACTCACCTTTGAGGGGTATTGGTTACCCTCAACCTGGTTTAGCCCATCTGCTGAGATGGTTTTACCAGAGTGTGGCCACTGCACATGCTACAGCTTCTTGGAGACACAGGTGAAAGTAGGGTAAAAAGTGAACACCAAAGGTAGATGAGCAGTCCTGAAAAGGGCTCAGCAAGCCTTCACTCCAGAGGTGCTCAATTTCCCTGAATCCTCAGACATCTCTGAGGATATAAGAAGACTGGAAAGGAGGGGGAAGTTTATAGAGGGTTTTGAATGACAAAGGGGATTTTGCTTCTGATCTTGGAGGTATCAGGCAGCCACTGAAATTTATTGAATGTGCAGCAGTATGGGGAGACATGGTGAGACATGTTTCAAGATAATCATTTGACAGCTAAGAAGAGGATAGTCTGCAATGTGAAGAAACTTGAAATATGGGGTTTAGCAATCTATTACAATATTTCAGGTATGAAGCGATAAGGGCCTGTACTAGGGTAGTGGTAGTGTCAGAGAAGGGGGAATAAGTGAGAAACATTTCAAAATAAAGCACATAGGTCACAGCAAGAGATTGGATATGGGGGGGGTGAGAAGGAGTAAGAAGTTTAGGAAGACATTTTAGTTGTCAATTGGAGTGACTTGGAGGACAGTGGTATTGTTGGCAGAAATAGGATAGCTAGAAAGAGTAGAATTTTTGGGAAAAAGATAATGTGTTAAGTTTTGGACATGTTGAGTTTCAAATGTCAACAGGATGAGTTTGAGATGTCTAATAGAGGGTTGGACTTGCAAGAATGGAAGTCAGGAGAAGTTAAGTCTAGACAAGTAGATTTTTGAATCATTGGCAAAGAGAAAAAAATTGAACTTATGTGAGCTGATGACATTATTACATGAAAAGAGAAGAGAACCCAGGCCAGAACTCTGAAAGATAATGGCAAGACCAAGAGAATCGCCATTTTTGTGTGTGTGTGTGTGTAGTTGAGGTAAAGTGAAGGAGAAGATTTTGGAAAATGAACAAATTGAGGAATTGAGAAGTAAAGGTATTTATGGAAGAAACAATATGTATGTTGAAGCCCCTTAGTATAAGGGCAAGAGCAAGGAGGAAAGATAGTGAGGTAGGTACTGAACTCATTGAGGAAGGAAGGCAGAAAGTAAGTAGACCGTAGCTACTAGAGTTTTGAAAGTGTGACAGATAAAGATTCAGTGAATCTCAAAGATGAAGCGGTTATTGATTTATGACTTGGAATTGACATCAGGAAGCAAGAAGTATTCTAGCTTTTGTGCTTCAACCAGCAAGGTGGGAAGAATGAGTGAAGAGTGTAATCAGTGCTAGTAAGAGTGGCCAGGGAGGCTCTGTCACCAGGAAGGAAACAGATTTCATTGAGAACCAGAAGATGGAAGGAGTGCGGAAGGAAAAGTCTTACTATTAAAACAAATTTATTGCCTGTGAAGATAGTATTTAGGGAGCACTGTTTAAGGGGTATGTATTTTTAGAATGGGACACTGGGAGGTTTTCATTGAGAGGGATGGCAGTAAGGATCTATAGGAGATGTAAAGTAGGAATTGAATATTGATAGTTGGGGATTTGGAGGCATTGAAATGGAGAGTATATGACAAAGTGGTAATTTGTTAATTATTGACAAATGAATTCAAGTGGGTTATCAAAAAATAAACTTAGGACCTTAGCTGGGGGTGGGGAAGGTGAGGGCATGGGTAGTGCTGATGTATTGACTTTTCCTCTTGACATTCCTGAACATTAATGAAATTAATAGGCCCTAAACAAACGCCATTTACCCCAACCCCCTTAATAGAGATGACCTCTATATAGTTTTGGAAACCAGAAAGCTGGTCACCAATACATAAGAAAAGAGTTTTGTTGTATCATGTAAGGAACAGAGAATATGAAGAATTCTTTTATCCTTTCTTTGCCAAATGGAAAGTTTAAGTTTCTAGTGTGCCTTGTTCCGCCAATTTCCAAAACTGAACAGTCATTACAGATCTATGAAAGCATAAACTCCTAAATAAATGCTAATTTTCTTTATCCAGGCCATGAAGTTTCAGTGTATAGTTTCAATCAACAGAGATATACATATAAAGTAGTGGAAATAAATACATCAGGTATCCCATGAAAGAAAGGTAAGTGATATGTTCCAGATGTTTTATTGTATGTTAGCAACAGCAGTCAAATGAACCTGAAGACAGAATTATATCATATGTCGTTCAATGGAAAGAATGTTGGAATTGGAGTCAGAGAATATGAGGTTTGAATTCTGGCTTTGTTGCTTACTACCTATATGACCTTGGACAAGTCACTTAATCATCCTTAGCCTGTTTCTTTATATATAAATTAGGGTATTCCATAATAGATGATTTATGAAGCCCCTTCCAATTGTAACACTAAGATGTGAGAGAAATATTACTAATTATTTAAGGAAGAAAAGAAATTATTTCTAATATATTACAAAAATATTCAAAGAAAGATTTTACTTTAGGATTATAGAATTATAGATTTTGAGCTGGAAAGGATCTTGGAGATCCTCTAATCTAACAACCTCATTTTACGTTTAGGAAAACTGAAATACATTGAGATGAAGGCCACAAAGTTAATAAATGGCAAAGCCAGTTTTTGTCCTCTTATTCTAAGTTCAGTGTAATTTACTTTCTAATTCCCAATATGTAAAATAAATACTTTTATATGCATATGATTCCAATTTACTACTGTATTCTTTAAGACAGCTATTTTTGCTTAAATCAATGAATAGAGCCCAGGGCTTTAGGATTTATCTGACTGAGTCAAATAATAAAATCTTAAATTAACAATTGATTTCCCTTCCCTTCTCAACATATCTTTCTAGACCAATTTCTCATGATTCTCCTTCATGTGCTCTTCATTCTAGTCACACTAGCCCCTTTGCTATTTTCTATACACAGCATTCCTTCTCTTGCTTCAGTGACTTTATATAAACTGACATTATATTTGGAATTCTTTCCTGCTTTATCTTTCCCTCTCAGCAGCAGGAATTTCTAGCTCTCTTCAAAGCTTAGCTAATATTTTATCTCCAGTAAGAAGATGTCATGACTTCTGGTTCATTCTTTCTGTCAAACTTTATACTAGATATGTTGAATTGATGTCTTAAGATTGAAGTTCAGTTTCTTCCTTTAAAGAGGTAGCTCAGCTAGTCAAAGGCCACTTTATATTTAAGAAATTAATCCTTTATTTTATGCCAGGCACTTGCTAAATGCTGGGTTTACAAAGACGAAAGCACAGTTCTTGTCATTAAGTAATTCATATTTTAATGAGGAGATGACATAAAAATAACTATGTACTCACCACATATAGGTATGTATGTATATGAGTATGTATGTGTGTCTGTACTTATGTATATACACACATATGAATAAAAAGTAATCTCATTGTGAAGGCACTAGTATTGAAGAAGGCCCTGATGGAAGGGAACAAACAAAGGCTTTCCACAGATGATGGGATTTGAGTTTACTTTTGAAGGAAACCAGGAAATTCAAGAGTTGGAAGTGGAAATGAATGATGATATTCCAGGAAATGGGCACCATCCAAATAAAGGAGTCAGGAAATGGAATGTGTCCAAGGACCAGAAAATAGGTCAGTGTCCCCAGATCATAGTGTATGTGGAGGGTGGTCAAGTGTAAGAAGACTGAAAATGTAGGAATGAATCACACTAAGAAGGGTTTTAAATGCCAAAGAGAAGATTTTAGATTTAATCCTGGATATAATGGGGGCCCATTGGAATTTATTGAATTAGAGGTGGTAGTGATATAATTAAACCTATACTTTAGAAAAAAAAACTTTGGGAAATCAGTAAAGCTTGGATTGGAGTGGGGAAAACTGTGGAAAGAACTCTGATCTTGGAGTCAGAAGACTTGAGTTTGAATCCCAGCACTGTCATTTGCTAGTTGTGTGATTTTAGACAAGTCTCTTAACTTTTCTAAGTCTGTTTCCCACTGTGTTAAAATGGGGATAACACTTGTCCTACCTACATCATTGTATTGTTGCATGGAACAGGCAAGACAATTTATGTGAAGCAGCATCATGCAAATGCAAAATATTACTCTTATTGTTATATTTCTAGTTCAGAAATCTGATGTGATCTTGCTCAACAGAGACAATGTTGCTCGGCATGACTATTGCCTACATGAATTCAGTATTGCTTTATCAATCAAAGGGGGGACAATTCTATTTAATTGTAAAGTAGATTGAGAAATGGAGAGAATGTGTAATACATATTTTTCTGCCCTTCTCACTGCTCAAGGACCTTTTCCCCCTAATCCCTTAGCATTGTGCTTTCTGTGACTACCTTTCTCACAGTGTCTATAAGGAAATGTTTGGTGTGTCACATCAGCTTATATAGCCCTGGAAAAGGAGATGTTTTGTGCCCAAGACTAAATATCAAGATGTCTGAATAAAGTTCCCCATGCTACTGGAAATTTGCTATGTACTTTGAGAAAGTAGTTTTATTATTCTGGGGTTTTGTATTTTTTTAATCTCTAAAATGTGGGTAATGCCACCAGATTTGAACATTATATAACTCCCTGAAAATAATTTTTTTGCATTTAGAGGGAATGATAATTTTGTTTAATGATTCTACAAGATTTGGGGATCTTCAGATGAAAGGGTCTGTTAAATTTGGAAAAAAATCCTGGATAGTGGAATATCATTACCTCATTCCCCATTATTTACCCACATGTAACCTTCAATTTCCAAGTTCTAGCCAAGGGTCTATAAATCAGTTTCTGTTTCATCCAATATCTCCCTTGGTAGTGTTTTCTCCTTCAGTTCTCTGAAAAAACATACAATAAGGGTTCATTGTATGATGATCATTATGGACAGTTTGCATTTGCCACATGGGTAAAACTTTCCATGTATCATTTCTCTTGAAATTTTCTGTCAGTTCCCACATCATTTCCCTTGGGTGAACATTACTTTGCAGTGACAATGAAAGCCTATGGTAAAATAGGTAATGTTTAGATAGAAGCTTAGGAAACTGGACTAAAGCACTTATCTTTAGTTCCAGGTTCTTTGATGTATATATTATGATTTCTGGCAGTGAGAGAACTGTTTCTGTTTGATGTAAGACTTTCCCTGATGTAGAATCTAGTGGAATTTTCCTCATTTCAAGTGTCATTTCAGTTCACTCCCCAAAATAAAAAGCTAATTTCTCTAGTTTGTTGTTGATACAATTACATTTGTGTTCTATTCAGATCTCTGGGTTGCAACTAGGACAATGATTATGGAAAGGCATACAAGTGAAACATGCCCTATCTCCTTTAGCTCAGAGTACAATAAAACACAAACTTAAAGAAAAAAAATTTAAAGGGAGAACAATGTAGAAAATGATTTAATTTCTTGATTTTGAAGTCACAGAAAATGTTTGCATTGAAAATAGAGATTTAGATTTAGCCTTTCTGCTTAATTGTCTTAGAGAAGTTGACCTTTTTATTTCCAAGGCAAATCAAAAAGCCTAGGCAAACTCCAAAACACAGCTTTAAAACAAAAAACAAAACAAAATAAAACTTGGACTAGACTGAGTCTTAAAATAAAAAAAATACTCTAGGGCTCTATAATTTATTCAATACAGAGGGAGGTAGAACTACTCACTTCATAGTTATTTAAAAGAATCTTTGATCTAAAAAGAATCTTAGAGATCATTATATAACCTCAGCTGGATCCTTAAACTATTATTGATTCCTCATATTTTACTGAAAAAATTGAGAACATTCATTAAGAACTTCCTCTTCTTTACTTCTTATCTCATATCTCCCAGATGCTTTTGGTCACTCTCTTCCTTTGTTGTATCTCCAGTAATGAGATAGTCCTTCTTCTTGACAAGCCAAACCTCTCTATATGCACAAATGATCACATTCCATCCTGTATCTTCAATGCACTTCCTTTTTTTAAAGCCACTCCCACATCTTCAATCCTCATTTACCTGCTGTTTCCTTACTGCCTGTAAACATATCTCTCTTCACCATCCTCAAAAAAGTCATAATTTGATCTATTTGTCCCCATGAATCATCTCATATTTCTCTGTCTCTGTCTGTGTCTGTCTGTCTCTCTTTCTCTCCCCACTCTTTGTTTTTGGTTTTTGGTGTGCTTAAACTCCTTGTGAAGACCATATAATTACCCCCCCCCCCCCAGATCTCATATTTTATCCAATTAGCTTGCTAGGAACTCTGGACTCATCACTCCTATTGTGTACCCGATTACCAACAGGTATTGTTCTTTGCCCTTGTTTTCTAAGAGGATCAATTACATCACTGGTGATGTTTTGACTGGAGTATGAGTTGGATTTATGTGAGACATAGTTGCACAAAGTTCTCAGCCTTACTCTCTTTTCCCGAGTAATTGAAATCTAGTGTTAGGACAAGAAGCAAAATAATTGGCGATGGCCAGGGATCCAGCAGTTGGCCTTGGCCTCTTCAATGTCTGACCAAGTTCTAAGTGGTCCACAACATTTTCTTCAACCATCTTCATAGGCTTTGAAACAATTGTTCTCATCAGCATGTTCTGCTTGAGAAGTCTTCACGTGCTTAGAGTAAATATCCCCTTAATTCACTGACAGGGGATAGTCTTCTTTGAAAATTCTATACATGCCAAGAGGTGTCATACAGAAGCACCATCAGATATACTAATATATAATCATAAAAATTTTACATATTCACAGGGATATGGATTTCTGGCATTCAGCTTGCTACTGAAAAACCTTGGATTCCCTTGGACTAGTTCAATCCATTCATTTTAGCAAATAGTTGAGATTTGAACTTTGAGCCTCAGACTTCAGATCTATTATTCTTCCATGCTGCCTCCTAACCCTATTTCAGGTACTTCCTTTTGCTACAGCATAATGCCATCAATTTACCCCTGAAAAGCACTGCTATTGCACTATATTAGCAAGACATTAGATTTGGTGGCCTCATCTATATAATCATATAATTTTTGAAAGAGTTATTTAGTATTTACATAGTTCTTTATATTATAGATCAAGTTCAGAATAACCTCAGCAAGTCAATATAAATTTCTTTAATAAGGCATATGATTAGAAGCAACTGTGCTAAGCCAGTTGTATTTTCTATTGTTCTTTAATCAAGGTTTCAGTTAATCCAAATTTAGGTAATGCAAAGAATATTTATTCTTCCCTCTATTCCACACCCAGTTTTTCATGTTTCAAACAAATGAACTTCTTACCATAATTTCTTTACTGGGCTAGCATTGTTAGTTAACAGCATATAACTTTTACCCTGCAGGCATTTACATTTAGAATGACTGGGAAACTGCATTAGTTATGAAGGTTTCATTAATAAAACATGTGGAAGACACATTTATTCCACTAGCAGAATGATCTCCTAGGATACATTAGATCCACTGACATAAGAGAGTTAATGTTTTCCAAAATGCTAATGCTATAATTCTTGCAAGTGTAGTTTTCATTTTAAAAGCAGTCCCTCCAAAAATAATTAAAAATAGCAAAAGAGAACAGGAAGATCTAAAAACACAAATCTTAGTTCTGAGTTGTACTATATTTTCTTTTACTTTAGTCCATTGACCATTTTTGGGATGTGGCATAGTGACAAGGACTAAGGCCACCTTTATAAAATAATTTAAAAAAAAGTAATAGGCTACTAATCCTAGGTTGGACAATGCAAACTGCCACCTCTTCTATAGTTTATAGTACTGGAAATTTGTCTGGGGTATTGATATCCTAAGTGATTTGCCCATTAACAGAACTTAAATTCCAGTCCTTCTGCCTCTGTGGCCAGCTCTCTAGCCTTTGTGTCATACTACCTCAGCAAACTAGCAGGGCTAAAAACAAATAAGCCAGTCTTCCCAAAGGTTATTAAGTAGTTCATAGGATTATAGATTTAGAACTGAAAGGGACCATATGGAGGGAGTTAACACCATCACCCAGACTCAATTGCAGGACTGATCTCACTTCCTTTTCAGAAGTCAGTTGGACACTCATTGACTAGGCTATAGATCTTGAGGAGCTACAAGAAAGTCTGGGATTCCTAGGGGTCATGATTCTTGACTGCCCAGTTGCCCTAACTACTTAGTGGAAGTGAGAGGAATGTTAACCCAGCAAGGCATTTACATGCTGCTTTAGGATCACCATCACAGTGAAAGTTAGCAGTCAGATGGCCTCTTTAAAATGTAGGATTGACCTAGGCATAAAGGGAGATATCATAAGCAAATTAGAAGAACAGGCAACACATTACCTATCAGATTAATGGATAGTAGAAGAACTTATGAATAAACAAGAGATAGAAAGTATTGTGAGATATAAAATGGATACATTTTAATACATGAAATTAAAAAAAGTTTTTGCATAAAAATGCAGCCACAATTAGACGAAAAACAGTAAGTTGCAGAAAAATATAGACAGCTTCTTGGAGGTCTCATATCTAAAACATATTAAAAATTTGTCAAATATATAAGAATATGAGCCATTTCCCAACTTATAAATGGTCAGAAGAGATGAACAGTTTTTAGATTAAGAAATCAAATCTGTATATAACTATAAGAAAAATGCTCTAAATGATCATTCATTAAAGAAATTAAAATCAAAACAACTCTGAGATATCATCTAGTACCCACCAAATTGGCTAAAATGATAAAAGGTTAAAATGTCAAATGTTGGAGGGGATGTGGAAAAATGGAGACACTAATAATACACAATTAGTTGAACTGTGAACTTATCCAACCATTTTGGAGAGAAATCTGGAGTTATGCTCAGAGTTAAAAATCTGTATATGCTTTTTGACTCAGCAATACCACTACTGGATCGATTTCCTTAGATGGTCAGGGAAAAAAGAGCTTATATGTTCTAAAATATTGATACCAACTTTATTTGTGGTGTCAAAGAACTAGAAATTGAAGGACTTTCCATCAATTGGGGAATGGCTAAACAAATTGTGGCATATGATGGTAATAAAATACTACTGCGTTGTAAGAAATGATGAACAGATTAATTTTGGAAAAATATGTAAAGACTTTCATGAAATTATGAAGAGCTAAATGAGGAGAACCTTATATACATCAACAGAAATTGTTTGAAAAATGACTTATGTACATTCAACTCCAGAGAAAGAACTGATGAATAGAAATAAGTAGAACCTAGTCATATATATGTTTTTGTCAAATGATGCCTTCTCTAATTGAAGGAGGGGTATTAACTAGATTTTATAATGTAACAATAAAACAAATAAAAAATTGAAACACAATAAAAAGAGGTGGCTATTAATCACCAACGGTATCTCCACAGAAATTGGGACCATTCTGATCAGGAAAGGATTTGTAGATTTATTCTCCAGACTGTACCTTGCATAAGAAGGGTTACTAGTTAAGACAGATATTTCAGGATGGGTTCATAACCCTTTGATGATGCTGGTTCCTTGTGAAAGTAGGCACTTACAACTTCTAAAGGTTTCCTTGAATGTGGTTGGTTACTCAGACAATATCATTCAATGTTTTGGGGACATGAAGTTGATTGTAAGGAATACAGTAACTTTTCCAATCTGTTTAACAAAGTAGTTTAGAAACCCCTAAATAACTCTCTCAGAGTAAGCCCTGCAGTAACTGTGAAAACCTCTTTTTCCATGTACAGAGTTTGAATATCAACTTGCTGACAATCTCCCAGTCAGTTCCCCCAGTATCAATCAGCACTGGTTCCAAACCTTGATTTATACCCCAAGTACAATTCCCTTCTTCCTATCCACAGTAACTATTCCAGTTTGACCCAGATTAAAACCCTTTAAAAAACCACCCCAGCATCATTAATATTAGACACTTAACTCCATCTATCCAGGACCCCATCAGAATGCGTTGTATTCAGTCTCTCTGCTCCTTCATTTTTTGATTATGTTCACTCAACAAAGTTTATTGAACTTTCAATAAAGTCAAGCTTGCATTATTTTCTTCCTGTTGTCTGAATTATACTCTTTGGTCAAGTGATTTATTGAGTCCTCTCTCTCCCAAGCACACCAGTTATCTCCTTAGATGTTGGAGACATCATCCAGGGCTATGATTCTTGGTGTCTTTAAATTTTTTTAATTCACTAATTACTTTGTGACATTAAAGTTTCCATTTCTCTCTCTCCCTACCTCTTCACCCCACACTAGGCACCAAACCAATATGACAAGTTTTTAACTTAGAGAATGGCAAATGGAATTTTCCCCAACACTAGTCCTGAATCAAGATCCCTGCCTCAAATCTTAGGCTCCCATTTTAGAGCATTAACATATTGAAAAGTGCATAGAGAAGGGTGACCAGTGGCATCAAGGACTTTGAATCATGATATCTGAGGATAAAGTGAAGGGATTAGATGTACTTAGTTTAGGAAAGAAAAATTTTGGTTTAAAATTGGGAAGGTGCATTTTGATAACTTTTTTTCCAAACACCTGAAGTGATATTAAGAAGAGAAGGTGGAGTTGTTGTTCTGCTTGGTCCAAGGGGGAAAATGACAAGCAACAGGTGGAAGTGGCAGGGAGGAGGGCTTTTGTCTGATATAAGGAAAACCTTCCTAATAATTATTACTATTCAAAATGAGGGTCACTATGAGAATCATTTTAAAATCTGCTGTTTCAGTGCAGTTGAAACATTGATACCTTAGAACAAAGTTCAAAATCAGCACTGAATTAGAAGCAATAAATGAGAAAATGTTATGGAATGCAATTATCACTCCTATCTGAAAAGCTAATGGTGCTGAAAAATGAGAATTGGAACAAAAAAAAGTCATTGGGAGATCACTATTTCCTATGGAACTTTGAAGTATTGTAAAGTAATAACCACAACAAGGAGGCCAAAATAAACTTAGAAATTGCATCAGCCAGCAAATACTTGATATCCTGGTGAATGAGAGAGACATGGAGGCCAAGGGCAACACCAGTTTAGAATAGAAATTCATTTGTAAAACCTTATAGAAGAGAGAAGAGGAAAATTGAGTAATGTCATCTAATAAATAGCAAGAAGAATGTGACTGTATGTGTGTGTAGGGAATGAATTGGCAAAAAGTTTTGCATGAAATGCAATTAGATCAGATCATCCCCAAAGCATTTAAAAACAAAAAAAGGCCAAGGGACACCCAAGAGATGAAAAATGGAACAAATTTGGCAACATTTTTATGATAAACTATTTTCTTCATTAATGAAAATAGAGCCAGAATATTTGATCTCTAACATCTTAGTCTTAATGTAGGAAAAAGGAAAAGGTACCAAAGAATACACTTGACAGAAAGTACAGATAGTCCAGACTAGAAATGCACAGGAAAAAATGTTGTAGGTGACATGCTTTTAAAAAAATTAAGGGATTAATTTTCAAGGTATTTGAAAGAATGAAATGTACAGTATAATTGGAAAAGGAATAATAGTACACCTGAAAGAAGTTTTCTGAAGAATCTTACAACTACTGATATATTATTCATTGGCACAGGTACGTAATGAATATAAATAAGTAAATTACATATGTATACATGGATATTTAGGCTAATTTTCTTAAATCTATAAAATCTCTGTGAGAATATATACACATGTTAATCATAGTTTTGGTGAAAATATGAAAAGGGTACAGGTAGACTTAAGACTATCTTATTTTTATTGATGTCTTTTATTCCTATGTCACATAAAAATGAAAATATTCATCATTCCCACCAACTCAGGAGGTATATCTTTGCAACAAAGACATAAAAAGAAATAAGAACCAAAGCAATTCAGAGAAACAAAAGAATACATTCACCATGTATATGCAATAGCCATAATTGATCACCTTTTTAGTGAAAGAGGAGAAACAAATTTTCTCAAATTCCACAAAAGGACCACAGAGATAACTTTATGTGATGATCCACTGATTTTTGCTTCAAATGATTAGCTCCTTAAAGACAGTGACTGTCTTTGCTTTTATATTTGTAACCTCAGTGATTAATAGTCCTTGGCACATTACAAGTAGATAATAAGTGCATTCTCATCCACACATTTTCAACAGTGAGGTCAAAATAAAACTGAAATGTGTGCTCACCAAATGTGTTTTCTGCTCCCATGGAGGATATCCAAAATGGAGGGCAAATAGAAGTGAAAATCCTTATTCATGAAGAGCACTTATGAATGCTGTTGTTTTTAGATTAATAGTATGCTAACTATATCTTCTGAGAAAAATGCAACATTTCCTAAATGAGATCTACAACTAAAAAAAATTGGCTTAACAATTTATACAGGAAAAAAAACAAGTTGATAAGAATATCTATTGTTGAGACTCTAACTTGCCTTCCCTTTTTGTTTATATCTTCAATAGAAATTATATATTAACAATGTTCTGTGGCTAGAATTGACAAAGAGTGAGTGAGCAGACTAGATTGTACTTTGGACCTTCTTGTAGCCTTTTTTAGTTCTCTGAAACAAAATGCCATCTTTTTATCATCAATGTTCTTCCAGTGATGTTATATGACCTCAATTTATAGAATCAAATATATAGATCTATTATCTAGATAGATATATAGATAATATAAAAATCTATAGAATAGAAGAATCAAAACTTCTGATGTTCTAAAGGGCAATGGAAAGACACAGATGGTGGCCATGTTTATACCACATCAGACTGACAAACAAATACTATCTAAGAAATCTATGATTAGAAAATGGTGTAGTCATGTAGCAAGATTGAGAAATAAAAGATGGATATTTCAAGGACTAGAATAATGTGGAAAGGAAAACAGACTGAGGAACCATTTTTAGAATGTTGCCAGGCGGGGGATTGGCAGTTGGAGTTGCAGAAAGGACTTGTGGGATTGAGAGCTTGGAAAGGGGTCTTTGCCCTGTGAATTGTGAGAGACAGGAGCTAGGACTGGAGCTTGAGATCCCAACCTGTGGTGACAGAATCTTGCCTCCATTGCCCTTGCCCTGAAGACAGAAGATCCCTAACATCTTTGGATCATTGATTAAAGAAGGCAAAAGAACAACAACTGCTGCTGATGGGGTACTGAGCCCTTGAACTTCATGGAGTCACCCTGAAGACCCATCCCATTCTATTACCTTCCCAAGAAGGATGCTGCTGACCTTTTTAGAATAATTGTGAAATGATTGGAGGAAGGAGGAAAAGAGATGCTGAAGCCTGAGCTATTTGGCTCAGTGGAAGAAGGAAGTGACAACCTGTAGGGTTTCCTATATGCACTGACCTATTCCCAACCCCCTCCCACTTTTGTTGCTTGAACTATTAAACCAACCTTGTTCTGAAGAAACTCACAGTCAGATCTAAAATCATAGCAGTTTAGAAAAAGGAGAGGGTGTTGTGGCCAGCTGACTTGCCTTGGCCAAACAACAAAGAACCAAGGGACCTCCAGCCTGCCAGAGCCCCTAGAAGCCCTAGAAGTAGAAGCTCTAGGGGCTCAGGCACCAGCCAAGTCCTGAGGACAAGTGAACTCCATAACCCCCAGAAGCCTACTCATCGAGACCCAGCCCCTGTTCATCCTTGCCACAACATCAGCTCAGGGGTACCTCTCTTGTGGGTTTGAAGTGTGAGGGAAAGGGAGAATTATACAGACCATCTCTCTCAGCCCCAGTGATTCTTTCTCCTTTACCACATCAACCTTACTATCCTTTCACCCCCTCCATTCCCTGCTACAACCCATTCATCTTCCCTTTTATTATAATAACAATATCCATAAATTGTCAAAAGGCTTATAGTGATAACTTTCAGGAATTGGGGTTGGGGAATACACTATTTGTGAAAAGTTATGAATTAAGATCACATAGGATGGGATGATGTGATTAGGCTATGAAAGCAGTGTGCTCATCAATGAGATCATGGACACATCAGTATATTGGAAGTGAGGACATACTTGCACATCTGCATATATATAATCTGTCATTCAATTTACACATGGGCATCTATGAACATATAGGTTATTTTTTATCTAGATATGTGTACATGTAGGTACATGTAGATTAGCTGTCAGTGTATCTACGTGTATAGTAACTTTTCTTTTTGTGTGTATATCCACTTGTACCTATGTATGTGTAAGCATACACATAAACATATATGTTGATTTGAAATTATATGGGCATAATTAAGTCTATAAATTAATTTACGTTGTGTAGCATAACCTCTTAGGTTAACATAGGCACTGGTAGGTTGAGTTACCAGAATACAGCTGTGACATCTTGTCTCAGGGTTTCAGGGTTAACTCTGAGTAAATGGGGTTGGAGGATGTCTTTATAGTACTATAGAGTGATTTAGCTAACCAGCCCCCATTGGTGTGCTTATCCTCAATATTTGTTACTTGAATATAAGTTGGTAAGCCAGTCTTAATCAGCTTATAGGAAAATAAAGATAATTACCAAGGTGGTATATTAAGAAGAGTTGGTCTAATAAAATTCCCCCTAATCCCTATCCTACCTTTGTCCAAGTCTGTGACATCTCCTCCTACCAGTAAGTACAGATTTCAGGGGAAAGTGGGGCCCAACAAAGAGAGTTCAAAGTAGCCAGTGGTAATTCATAGCTCTTGGTTATTGGAAGTTTTTTTCTCCCTTTGTCAGAATTTTAATCAAGTTCCCCTTAGTTATACATGTTTCTGATGCTCTGCTTGAAGTCTTGTAGTTGACTTTTCTAATGTACCTTAATTGTCCTCAAATCTCAATGCAGGCACTACTTGAACTCACTGCTATTCAAGGAATACTGTTAGAACATCAATGAAAAAGTCTGAATTTTATGACCTTCGAAAACTCACAAATTCCTCTGGTCAAAGTGAGTTGGTAGACCTAGAGACAGGCCTAGGCCAAGGTTCTTCTCCCTTCTTCCAAGCAATTCCTTCTCAGGGAGCTGACCTGAACAACCTGAATTACCAATTTCAAACTAGTTTGTGGGTTTTACAAAAAGCCCCAAAAGGGTATTAATAAGTCTCTTCAAATAATCTGAATAGATTTCCTATATAATGCCAGGAATTTTAAATCTATCCAGGAATTTTTGTACCCTTCTTGTCCCTTTGATGTATTGATTAATTCAATAGAAGTATCTAGGTCTTGTTTATGCTGAAGTCATAAAGTTACATTGGGTAATTGATTCAATCCACCTCCACTCTTACAGCTGAATCATTATTTTTGTTATACAGGCATTTGTAAGTAATGAAAAGTAATGAAAATTCCTCCAATTATTTAATTATTTTGTATTTCTTTAAAAGGAGCTTTGTAATTGTATTTATATAGTCTTGAGCATATTTTGATAGATTGATTACTAAATAGTGTATTTATTTTGTCATTGCTCAAATCAGATTTCTTTACCTATAGGACTTTGTTGTTGCTGTATAGTAATTCTAACTTTTTTGTGACTTTAATTTGCATCTGACTTTTCTAAAGTTGTTTTAATTATTTTTTTTCCATTCACTTGGACAATACCACTGAATTTATGCCTTTATTGTCTTTCTATTTTCTATTATTTCCATCATTTTTATTCTAGACATGTTGGGGAGATTTTATCTATGTTTTGTCACTGTATGTTTGAAAGAAAGCCTCTGTTGTTTTCCCATTACAAAAATGCTAATTTTTAAATGCAAATAAACATTTAATCATATTAATACTTCTTCTACATCTAGAGTTTTTAGGTTTTTAGCATAAAAGTATTATATTTCATCAAATTCTTTTTTATCTTATCATATGATCATAGAATTTGAGGCATTTTGTTTATGTTTAATAAAATTAATCACCTTAAATGTTTTCCTAATTTTGAAGCATTCTTGCATTCCTTGTATAGATCTAACTTGTTGAAAAACTTTGGGTTTTGATTAATGTGTTGTTGCTAGGAATTTATTAAAATTTTTGAATGGATAATCATTAATAATATTGGTTTACAGATCTCTCTTTATGACTCCCTGTTTTGGGAGTTAAGAAGACATTTGACTCTCAGTTCTGATTTATGAACATTAAACTCATGTTGAAAGTACTATTTGGTATTTTCAAGTAGGTGTGTTGGGAAATAGTTCACCATACTTCTGAAAGTCTATGATGTTCGGAAATATTAATACCTTAGAGTATGATACTGAAGACTAATATCATTTTTCGTCTTACTTCTCTAAGAATTTGTATTTTGTTCCTTTTGTTACCTTTGCTGAGGAGGAGGAGAGGTGTTAATATTAGTGACTATTACCAAATTGTTCTAGTCATTTATCACTCACCATCAAAGGAAACAAAACTGTTAGTTCTGGCTGGGAAGAGAGAAAGCTATGTTTATATTGGAATCCTTGGTCCAATTGCCCAAATTGTCAGAATATCTCTTTGCTCAGATGATGTTATAAAATTTCATCAGAATCCCTTTAAGCTCTTTCAGGCAGGTTTTCCTAACTCATTATTGAATTTCGGATATAGTTATGACAGTTCATTCTTCATAAATTTTGCTTAGCTTTGTTACTGTTCATCATCCACTAGAACTATTGATTTAGTGTTGGAAGTGATCTTAGAAATCAATTAGTCCATTTATCTGATTTTATGGATGAAGGAATTGAGGTCCAGAGAGTATACATGATTTTACCCTTAGCTACCTAGCAAAATAAGTGGAAAGAATTGTATCCAAACTCTGGTCCTATCATCTCAAATCTGTCACTCCACCATACCATGCCATCTCATGCTTGTATTCTGTAATTTCTCATAATAAACACCAATATTGTTCATATAATTATTGTAGAAAAATTCCAAAGTGCTCAACTCTCTATACTAAATACTTGACTTTCAAGGTAAATAAGTTAAAGTCCTATTTATAAGTTAATTTAAGAACCCCATCATAGGAACAGTAATAGCATGGCCTTAGAGGACAAGCATAGGGCATAGAATCTGGGGTTAAGGCTTTTTTGACACATTCTTAATGGGAAAATAATTTATTATCTCATTGCTCCAGACAAATTTTTAAGACTCAAATTATGGAGAAGAGTCTGGGAAATCACTTTCCACACTGAAAGTTGCCTTCACTGATGAATTCAAAGGGCTGAAAACAATATCTTTAAAAGGTACAGAAGCAGACTACATTTAAAAAGGAAGGGATCTATGAAAACCAAAATGTTAAATTTGAAAACAATCTTAAAATACCTTCATTTGTGATGTCCAGTTAGTATGCAGGATGAATCATCTTCCACAGACTCAATTAAAATTGTCTACTTTGTTAGGTATTTTCCCAATAATCCAAGAAATTTAAATGGCTTCCTTCTTTGAGATTCCTAATTGTGGTCAATTTTGGTACATAATTTTTTATATCTGATTTCATTTGTTGACCAGTCATTTCAGTCATGTTCAATTCTTCATTATACCATTTTGAGTTTTCTTGTTAAAGATACTAGAGTGACTTTGCCATTTCCTTCTCCATCTCCTTTTACAAATGAGGAAACTGAGGCAATCAAGACTTGCCCAGAGTTAAACATCTATGTCTGAGATCAGATTTCAATTCAGATATGACTTCCTAGGTCCAGACCTAGCACTCTATCCACTGTTACTTGCTGCTCCATATTATATTATATCATACATTAAACAGAATCCTAGCTATAAGAAACAGTAAACCTTATTATATCTGTTTCTCTTATGGGCAGGGCTTATTCTAAGCATTTGGGAAAAGATAAATTGATTTCTTGGGCTTCACATCTTACACAAAAATTTAGGATTGAGTGTCTTCTCATTGAATTCCCTAATGTGAGTTGCCCCTGTATATCCTATAGGCATGAAATATTTCAGCAAGCAGTTTAAATCATGTTTCCACTGAAGTTGGTCAGAAATTAGAAAAAAAATGTTTTCCCAGAAAGTCACATCTCATATCACTAAAAATACCAAATCTTTACTCACATTTATCATATGACTCAGTATGAAACAAATGGCATAAATAAATGTAATTCAGTTTGCTATTATTTTTTCTAGCATGTTAAAAGTAAATCATTCTTAAAAGATTTTCCTAGAAGTACAAGCCAGATTTTAAATTGTTTGTGTAACACACCAATGATTAGCTACCTCTGTTCTTCTTAGTGGAGAAATATTGAATTGCCTCTTGCAAAACTCCATTTCAGGGGAAGATTTTATCATTCAGTTCAATTTTGATGAGCATCTAATAAAGGCCTACTATATGTAAGTTACTGCTTGAGGCATTGTGGAGGTAAAGTAAAAAATAAACTTGTCAGGCCACTGTCCTTAAATCACTTATATTTTACTGAAGGGAAATGATTCATACATGAATAAAAACTAAGTATATGTACTGTTGGGCAAAATGATTTCAAAAGGGAGGAAGCACTAACTAGGGAGCAGGTGGCAGGGATAGGTTGTGTGTCGGGGTAGCACCTTAGCTGATCAGAATCTAGACAATTTAAGATGCAAGAAAAAAGAAGGAATGGATTCTTTTTTTTTTTTTTAGTTTTTAAACATTATTTTATTTGGCCATTTTCAAACATTATTCATTGGAAACAGAGATCATTTTCTTTTCCTCCCCCCCCCATCCCGCCACCCCTCCCATAGCCAACACACGATTCCACTGGGTATCATATGTGTCCTTGATCCAAACCCATTTCCATGTTGTTGTTATTTGCATTAGAGTGTTCACTTAGAGTCTCTCCCTAATCATATCCCCTCCACCCCTATAGTCAAGCAGTTGCCTTTCCTCAGTGTTTTTACTCCCATGGTTTGTCCTCTGCTTGAGGATAGTGTTTTTTCTCATAGATCCCTGCAGATTGTTCAGGGACATTGCATTGACACTAATGGAGAAGTCCATTATGTTCGATTGTACCACAGTGTATCAGTCTCTGGGTACAATGTTCTCCTTGTTCTGCTCCTTTCACTCTGCATCACTTCCTGGAGGTTGTTCCAGTCCCCATGGAATTCCTCCACTTTATTATTCCTTTCAGCACAATAGTATTTCATCACCAACATATACCATAATTTGTTCAGCCATTCTCCAATTGAAGGGCATCCTCTCATTTTCCAATTTTTGGCCACCACAAAGAGCACAGCTATGAATATTCTTGTACAAGTTTTTTTCCTTATTATCTCTTTGTGGTACAAACCCAGTAGCGCTATGGCTGGATCAAAGGGCAGACAGTCCTTTAGCGCCCTTTGGGCATAGTTCCAAATTGCCCTCCAGAATGGTTGGATCAATTCACAACTCCACCAGCAGTGAATTAGTGTCCCCACTTTGCCATATCCGCTCCAGCATGCATTACTTTCCTTTGCTGTCATACTGTCTAGAGTTTGCTGTCATGTTGGCCAATCTTCTAGGTGTGAGGTGATACCTCAGAGTTGTTTTGATATGCATCTCTCTGATTATAAAATATTTAGAACATTTTTTCATGTGCTTATTAATAGTTTTGATTTATTTAACTAAAAACTGCCTATTCATGTCCCTTACCCCTTTTTCAATTGGATAATGGCTTGATTTTTTGTACAACTGATTTAACTTTTTATAAATTTGAGTAATTAGACCTTCATCAGAGGTTTTTGTTATAAAGATTGTTTCCCAATTTGTTGCTTCCCTTCTAATTTTAGTTACGTTGGTTTTGTTTGTACAAAACCTTTTTAATTTGATGTAGTCAAAATTATTTATTTTACATTTTTTGACTCTTTCTAAGTCTTGCTTGGTTTTAAAATCTTTCCGTTCCCAAAGGTCTGACATGTATACTATTCTGTGTTCACCTAGTTTACTTATAGTTTCCTTCTTTATATTCAAGTCATTCACCCATTCTGAGTTTATGTTGGTGTAGGGTGTGAGATGTTGATCCAAACCTAATCTCTCTCACACTGTCTTCCAATTTTCCCAGCAGTTTTTATCAAATAGTGGATTTTTGTCCTAAAAGCTGGGATCTTTGGGTTTGTCATATACTGTCTTGCTGAGGTCCCCTGCCCCGAGTCTATTCCACTGATTCTCCTTTCTGTCTCTTAGCCAGTACCAAATTGTTTTGACGACTGCTGCTTTGTAATATAGTTTGAGATCTGGGACTGCAAGGCCACCTTCCTTTGTATTTTTTTTCATTATTTCCCTGATTATCCTTGATCCTTTGTTCTTCCAAATGAACTTTGTTATGGTTTTCTCTAATTCAGTAAAAAGTTTTATGGAAGTTCAATGAGTATGGCACTAAATAGATAGGTTTGGGTAGGATGGTCATTTTTATTATGTTAGCTCGTCCCATCCATGAGCAATCAATGTTTTTCCAATTATTTAGATCTAGTTTTAGTTGTGTGGAGAGTGTTTTGTAGTTGTGTTCATATAGTTCCTGTGTTTGCCTCAGGAGATAGATTCCTAAGTATTTTATATTGTGAGATTTAAAATAGTGAAGCCCATAAACTGTAGTGAGTTAAAATGGTGGAAGATATAAATTGTGATAGATATAAGAGAGGGTGAGTAAATTTGACCGCAGAAAATATGTTTCACTACAGTGTCTTGGTTTTTAAATCAAATATAAGGTGGTCGCCAGGGAAATATTCCCAATTATTCAAATACCCAAGTCAACTGGGTTTTATAGAGATTTTTAATTAATAATATGAGGAATTTGAGAAAGAGAGAAAGAGTAGGAAAGGAATAATTATGAAGGGCCTCAAGCCAATATGGCTTAGACCTGAGTCTTAAGAGAGAGAATCAGTCAGTCAGTCTTTTAACACTCACCACAAGGTCTGCCTAAACAAGGATTCTAGTGACACCAGGCCAGCTCCATCTCAGCTGACTTCACCAGAGAGCCTTCCAGCCAGAGACTGTTCCAAAAGGCCTCTCTCCAGAGCCTCCAGAGGGACAGAGTCCCCTTAGAGGAGCTCTAGCGAGACCTCCTTAGAGATTGTCCTCCAAGAGCTTCCCTACTCCAGAGCCTCTCTCATGAGATTCTTCCCAAGCGATCCTCATCAGAGATCCTCCAAAAGGAATGCCTCCAAAAGGATATATCTCAAGAGATTCTGCTTTTTCTTATATAGGGGTTTTTCTCCCATGTCACCTCCCCTAAGTCCCTACATCTACCAATCATTGTAGACACTTTCCAAAGGACTGCCCATTGTTAGTTTTAAAATAGTTTTGAGCATTAAATAGTTTTAGATAAGAGAGTGGGAGCCATAAAGTGTGATAATTAAAATCTTTGGGAGCAAAGGTAATATATAACAACTATGACCGCTGAAATATGTTTTCTACTGTGTCTTGGTTTTATATAAATATAAGATGGTCGCCAGGGAATATATTCCCAATTTATGAATATGCCCAAGCCAACTGGGTTTTATAGAGAAATTTAATTTATAATACACTGATTAATCAATAGAAAAAGAGAGAAAGTAAGAAGGGAATAAGAATGAAGGGCCTCAAGCCAATAGGACCTAGACTTCAGTCCTAAGAGATAAATCAGTCAGTTGGTTTTATCACTCACGCAAGATCTCTCTAGGTAAGGCTTCTCATGCCAACCTCAGGCTCCACCTTCAAGAGAGCCTCCTTTCAAGAAATGTTTCCAGAGAATCCTCCTCCTGACTCCTCCTGAGTTCTCCTTCCACTGCCTCCTTCAAGACCTCTCTAGGAGCTTTCCCTCCAGGACCTCTCTCCTCTCAGACCTCCTTCAGAGCATCAACCCTCTCAGAGCATCCACCTCTCACAGTCCTTAGACCCCTCTATCTTTAAGCAAAAAATCTAAGTTCCCTCCCCTCAGTTCTCACATCTACCAATCACTGTCCATGTCTCCCCTGTGCCAATGGTGGCTCTAGCTTAACCCAGGACCGCCCAGAAGTCTGTCCCCTTTGCACGTGTCTGTTGAAGGTCATAGTCTCAAATAATTAAATCTTGATCTTTGCTGCAGCCCTTCCTAAATCCTGTTACTCTGAGTAGGGTGGAGATTGTAGTTTCCAAGACCTGGTTCTGTCATTCCAAGTATCTCTATTGTATCAATTGTAAAATCAATCATGACTCAAAGAACTTCCTGTTCTATGCTTAAGCATACATAGGTCAAAGCCCTTTCCATTGTTTAGCAAAAGGTTTCTGTCCTAAAGTAGTCTTAAGTAGGGAGGAGAAGGATCCTCTCACACCAAGGAGTTTCACATTCCAATAGAGTTCTTACTATCAGTAGGAAATTTTTTCAAGTATGAAATTTCCCAATGTGGTAAATTTCCAACATTCATAAGTCTAAGAAATTTTAAGGTTTACACCATCTAAATTCCTGCTAAGTCGACCAATCTCCTCAGTAAGTCTGAACGAGAGAAAACACAGCTGAGTCAGCTAATCTCATCAAGAGAAAACTTGCCAGACCCTTTTAGGTACCTAGCATCCCATTGTATCAATTCTAAAAACAGGCCTGGCTCAAAGAACTCCTTGCCCCACCATAAGCATGGATCCAAGTACTTTTTTTATTTAGCAAGGAGTTTTCTGCCCTAAAGCATTCTTAAGTATGGGTGGAATAGAAGTCCTCCCATTTCTGATCCTGGTGAGTTCTCACATCAAAATGGGGAATGTTTCTCAGTAGGGAATTTGAGGATTCCTCAATGTGAAGTAAAATTTTTAACATTCGTAAGTCTGTGAAATTTTAAGGTTCACAATATTGTCTAGGGTGATTCTAAATGGAATTTTTCTTTCTAATTCTTGCTGCTGAACTGTGTTGGAGATATATAGAAATGCTGATGACTTATGTGGGCTTATTTTATATCCTGCAACTTTGCTAAAGTTGTTGATAATTTCGACTAGCCTTTTGGTTGATTCTCTAGGATTCTTTAAGTAAATCGTCATATCCTCTGCAAAGAGTGACAGCTTGGTCTCCTCATTGCCAATTTTAATACCTTCAATTTCTTTTTCTTCTCTAATTGCAACTTCAAGGGGTTCTAGTACAATATTAAATAATAAAGGTGATAATGGGCATCCTTGTTTTACTCCTGATATTATTGGGAAGGCTTCAAGTTTATCCCCATTACAGATGATGTTTGCTGATGGTTTTAGATATATAATGTTTATTGTTTTTAGGAAAGGTCCTTCTATTCCTATGTTTTCTAGTGTTTTCAGTAGGAATGAATGTTGTATTTTGTCACAGGCTTTTTTTTTCATCAATTGAGATAATCATGTGACTTTTGTCAGTTTGCTGGTTAATATGGTCAATTATGTGGATGGTTTTCCTAATATTGAACCATTCTTGCATTCCTGGTATGAATCCTACCTGATCATAGTGGATAACCCTTGTGGTGACTTGCTGGAGTCTTTTTCTATATTTTATTTAAGATTTTTGCATGTACATCTATATTCATTAGGGATATTGGCCTATAGTTTTCTTTCTCTGTTTTTAACCTGCCTGGCTTTGGGATCAGTACCATGTTCGTGTCAAAAAAAAAAAAAGAATTTGGTAGAACCCCTTCTTGGCTTATTCTGTCAAATAGTTTGCATAATATTGGGATTAGTTGTTCTTTGAATGTTTGATAGAATTCATTTGTCAATCCAACTGGGCCTGGGGAATTTTTCTTAGGGAGTACTTTAATGGCTTGTTCAAATTCTTTTTCTGGCATGGGGTTGTTTAGGTAATTTATTTCTTCCTCTGTTAGTCTAGGGAATTTATATTTTTGTAACTATTGATCCATATCACCCAGATTGCCATATTTGTTGCCATATAATTGGGTATAATCGTTTTTAATGATTGCCTTAATTCCCTCTTTATTAGAGGTGAGGTCTCCCTTTTCATCTTGGATACTATCCATTTGTTTTTTTTTTCTTTCCTTTTTTTAATTAGACTGACCAGTACTTTGTCTATTTCATTTGTTTTTTCAAAGTACCAGCTTCTAGTCTTTTTTATTAAATCAATAGTTCTTTGACTTTCAATTTTATTGATTTCTCCTTTGAATTTTAGGATCTCTAATTTAGTCTTCATCTGAGGATTTTCAATTTTTTCACTTTCTAGTTTTTAAATTTACATGCCCAATTCATTGACCTCTGCCCTTCTTAATTTGTTAATATATGAACTCAAGGATATAAATTTCCCCTTGAGTACTACTTTGGCTTCATCCCATCGGTTTTGAAAAGATGTCTCACCTTTATAATTTTCTTCAATGAAGTTATTGTTTCTCTGATCTGTTCTTTGACTAAATTATTTTGGAGAATCATATTGTTTAATTTCCAATTAATTTTTGATTTATCTCTCCATGTACCCTTTACTAATTATTATTTTCATTGCATTATGATCTGAAAAGGTGGCATTTATTATTTATGCCCTTTTCCACTTGTTTGCAATGTTTTTGTGCCCTAATACATGGTCAATTTTTGTAAATGTACGATGTGCTGCTGAAAAGAAGGTATATTCCTTTTTGTCCCTATTTATTTTTCTCCATATGTCTACTAACTCTAAATTTTCTAAGATTTCATTCACTTCTCTTACCTCTTTCTTATTTATTTTTTGGTTTGATTAATCTAGTTTGGATAGAGGAAGGTTCAGATCTCCCACTGGTATAGTTTTTCTATCTATTTCATCCTTGAGCTCCTCTAGTTTCTCCTTTAGAAATTTGGATGCTATGCCATTTGGTGCATACATATTGAGTACAGATATTTCCTCATTGTCTATACTGCCTTTTATCAGGATGCAATTACCTTCCCTATCTCTTTTAACTAGATTTATTTTTACTTTGGCTTTGTCAGATATCATGATTGTGACTCCTGCCTTCTTTTTATCAGTTGATACTCAATAGATTTGGCTCCATCCTCTTATTTTCACCCTATGCGTATCTATCTTCCTCATGTGTGTTTCTTGCAGACAGCATATGGTAGAGTTTTGGATCCTAATCCACTCTACTATTCACTTGTGTTTTATGGGTGAGTTCATTCCCTTCACATTCAGAGTTATGATTACTAGCTGTGCATTTTCTAGTATTTTGATTTCTACTCCTGGTCCTGCTTTTTCTTCTTTCACTATTTCCTTCTACACCAATGTTTGTTTATAATCAGTCCCCCTAGTTCCCACCCTTATTTTACTTCCCTTTCTACCCCTCCCTTATTATTCCCCCCTTATTTTCTCTGTAGTCTTTTTAAAATTGCCCCCTCTACTTTCCCTCCCTTGTACTGCTTCCCTCCCCACCAGTCCATTTTTTACCCTTCTACTCTTCTATAGGGAACAAATCTATTCTCTGCCCCAATGGATTGGATCTTCCCTCTTTGGGTCAGTTTCAAAGCATGTAAGAGTTCAGTATTTCTTATCTCCAACCTCTTTAGCCTTCCAGTGTATCGATGTTCTCCCCCCTCCTGCCATGAGCTTCTTTGTGACATATAAATTTACTCCTACTTATTTCTTTTCCCATTTCTTTTAATATTAACCTCCTTTTTTAGCTCTGTTTGTATACACACACACAGATACACATGTATATGTATTTATGCATTCATATATCTATATACCTATTTATGTATTATCCTTTCATCCTATACAGTTTGTCAATATTCCCTCTAAGTGTAATTCTTTTAGCTTCCCAGGTGATAGCAACAGTTTTTAAGAGTTACCAATGACCTTTTTTTTTATAGGGACACATCTCATTTTAACTTATTGAATCTCTTAATTTTTTTTGTTTTTGTTTTTCTTTTTACCCTCTTTTTTAATTACCTTTTGATGATTCTCTTGAGTTCTGTGCTTGGACATCAACTTTTCTGTTTCGGTCTGGTCTTTTCTTTATGAATGCTTGTAATTCTTCTATTGTGTTGAATGACTATACTTTCCTCTATAAGAATATAGTTAGTTTTGATGGGTATTTGATTCTTGGTTGTAGATCTAGTTCCCTTGCTTTCCAGAATATCATATTACATGCCTTATGGTCCTTCAGTGTGGATGCAGCCAGATCCTGCATTATCCTCACTGTGTTTCTGTGGTATCTGAATGACTTCTTCTTGGCAGCTTGTAATATCTTTTCTTTGGTCTGATAGTTTTTGAATTTGGCTATAACATTCCTGGGTATTGTCAGTTGGGCATTAAATACAGGAGGTGATCTGTGGATTCTTTAAATCTCCACTTTCCTCTCTTGTTCTAGGATATCAGGGCAGTTTTCCTGAATAATTTCCTGTAGTATTATGTCCAGGATTTTTATTTTGTCATGGTCTTCTGGTAGACCAATGATTCTTAAATTGTCTCTCCTCGAATGATTTTCTATATCCTCTTTTTTGTGAATGAGATGCTTCATGTTTTCCTCAAATTCATTCTTTTCATTTTGTTTTATAGTGTCCTGCTACCTTGTGAGGTCACTTAATTCCAGTTGTTGTATTCTGGTTCTTAAAGACAGGATTTCATCCCTGGCTTTTTCATTATCCTTTTCCTTCTGGTCTGATTTTCTTTGAAGGTCATCTTTCATCCTCTTTACCTCATCTTTAGTCCTCTTTACATCATCTTTCATCTCCTTTACCTCATTTTCCAGCTGTTTGATTTTGGGTTTCAAGATACTATTTTCTTGTTTTAGTTCAAGTGCCTCTGTTTCCAGATGACTTATCTTAATTTTTAAGTTCTTTTCTAAATTGTCTTCAGCCTCTCTTAATTGTGTTTTGAGTTCTTCCACAGCCTGTATCCAATTCACTGGGATTTCTGATTTATCGTTTGCTGATCTCTCCCCCTCTGTTTTGTTTGCTGAATAGAAGCTGTGTATTGTAGTTTCTTTCTTCTTTTTCTGTTGTTTGCTCAAATTCACCCCTTCTTTACTCCCCATATTTGTCTGTTCTCTTGCTCCTCTCATTTTTTGGTTTTGGGGGTTTCTGTCAGTGTCCCCTCTTGGAGCTTTAACAGGAGATCTCTCAGTGTAGTCTGTGGTGGAAGTTTGTTGGGGTTTGAGCTTCCCTGTCCTCTGGAGGCTTTTGATTGGATTAATGTCCAGTAGTCAATGAGGATGTGTGTGGATCCTGGGCTTCCCTGAGTTCTGGAGACTTTTGATGGGATTAAGTTCAGCTTAGTTGGGCTGGGTCTGCTCTGAGTCCAAAACTTCCTGGAAGACTGGAGCAAATATGGAGGATATCCACAGCTCTGGCCAGGCTGCCAGGTCTATGCTCCCTCTCTAACCCCTTCTTCGTCATCTGTGTTGGATGCTCTGAACTTGGCGCAGCCCTGCTCACAAGGTACATCCTCCAGACCAGCACCTTTGCCTGCCCAGAAGTTCCTACTGCCCCTGGAGTCTCAGTGCTGTAGGTGGGAGGGGGGAATGCATCCTGGGACCTTCCTTCTGTCTTCACCTTAAACCCAAGTATTCTCAGATTCCGGCTTTTTTTTTGGGGGGGCATACCTTTTGAATTAAGTCCAGCAGGAGGGTTCCTTGACTCTATCTTGTTGTTAAGTTTGTTTTTCAGGCCCCTAGGAGCATTCAGTTTGTGATCAGTTAGGAAGGGTATTCAGAGGTCTGAACTTCTGCTCCTTCTAGGCCACCATCTTGACTCTGTCCTCAGGAATGGATTCTTGAAATGAGGGAGCCATCCATTAAAAAAAATTGGAGTAAGAGAATGTCATATATGAGGATTCTCAAGGATGACTTTGACAGAAATGGAATATGTTAAGGGCAATCATATGAAATAAAATGAAAAAAGTAGGTAGGGCCATATCATTTCCAAACTGAATCAGACAATACTTTTATATACATTGTGGAGATAGGTATGCCATAATGTGTAGCATCAGCTGTCACAATGGTCTTCCTAAAACACAGGTCTGACCATATTATTTCCCTACTCAGTAAACTCTAGTGGTTTCCTATCACCTCCAGGATCAAATATAAAACCCTATATTTGCCATTCAAAACCCTTCATAATCTGTGCCTCTTCTACTTTCCAGTCTTCTCAGAACTTGTACTTTCCACTGCTTTCTCCCATTTGCAACCCTGTGACATTGTCTTTCATTTATATTCCTCAAATAAGACACTCCATCTCCTGAAAAGGCATTTTCATTGACTGTCCCCAATGCCTGGAATTTTATTTTTAATTTAATTTTTAATTTTTTAAAATGTGATATTCTGCCAAATTTTCAATTTAAATCAATTTGCATTAATTGGATATTTTATAAATGCTTACAACAGACTTCCTACAAAAGATTCAAGAACAACTGAAAAATAAAAAATTGGGAAGTTCAATGAATACCTCATTAATATTCTTATTCTTTTATTGGTACTACATTTTTAATTTACTAGTCAATTGTTAGATTAGGTCCAATATGTGAAGACTAAATATAATTTTACATGAAAAAATCCCAATTCATTATTAATTAGTGCTACATGTCAATTAGTAATATACAATGAGTAGTAGATACAGATCATGATATAATTTTTTTTTTGTTTAAAAGGAGGACTTTTTTATATAGCACAATGCCTAGAACATAGTAAACACTTAGTGAATATCTATCTATATAATTTAAATATCTATCTATCCATCTACATTCAACTTCTGCTCCATTAATATCTCAGAATATTTTTATTTTTCTAGGGTTTTTTTTGTTCCCAAACTATCATCACTCATAACTATGCTTTGGTTTTTAAGCTTTTAAATTTTTATCCTAATTTTTCTTCAGTTATATGTCTTTACTTTTTCCAACATACCTCTTTATTGTTGGAAAATGCACCAATTTTTCCTGGCTGGAGAGATGATATCCATCATGTAGCAGAAACATCATGTTATAGTGAAAGAAGTATTAATTTTAGACTCTTACAGAGCTTAAAGATGCAGAAAGGAGAGATGATTAAGTGAGAAGGCTTTTTGGGGGTGACCAAAGGGAAAGGATAAAAGAAACATATAGCACATTTGATATTTTCCAGGAGGAAGAACACCTTATAATCAGAGATTTGAGCAAAAGAATAGAGAATGATAGGTTTCCAGATTTGAAGTAAGGGAGAAGAGGTAATCATAGTGGATAATTTGTTTTGGAGAAGGAGATAAGATGATAGGGAACTCCTAGAGAGACAATTTGGAATAGCTGCCATGGGGGAAATGATAGAGTCAATGCAGGAAGAATAAGAAAAAAGGTCAAGAACCACGGAGGATCTTGTTGATATTAGAAAATCCAAACTTAAATGGTCCCCAAATGAAATGATGGCTTTGTTTTTTTCCAACAGGGTGGGCAATTTTGAAGGAGCACCTGGGGAAGGCAGATAGTGAGGTAACCAACAAGTGGGGTTTGTCAAGGTGTGATTAGACAAGAAAGTAAGGAATTAAAAGAGAAGATAATGCTTTAAAGATCAAAGAGGATCAGAAATGAGAAGGGAGAACAATTAGACCAGAGTTGGGATGGTAGACTGGGAAAAAACTAGTGTCAGAAGGAATGATTATTACAGTGAAAAAATAGTTTTAGGAGTGCTACAGAGAGAGAAATGGAAGGATGAGATATTATAACCCAAGGGCATAAATTTCAAGGCCAGAATCATGTAAATAACATAGTTTTGGGTATTGACAAAATCTAAGTGATGATTATCTCTGTATGGCTAAGTAATGGGAATTAAGAATGATAAATTAGAAGACCCATAAGTTGAATGGAGGGTTGGGGCTGAGAACAAGAATATATACAGTGAATTCTCACTTCTGGCTTTCTGATACTCAGGGTCTTTCCAATTATCCCAAGAAGTCAATTTGCCCTTTCCACAAACATTTGTATACAGTTTTTTATATGTATACATACATATTTATACACAGTTATAGGTATTACACATCTATAACTTTTAATATTACCCATATTGGTAACCTGATAACATTAATTTACACATGAGTATTATATGCATCCTTTTTGAACTGTGTATACATTTTGAGAACTAAAAGACTGTTGGGATTTTGGAAAGACAAACTTATTTAAGTAATGAAATACTCTCATCCAGTGAAAAGTTTCATGTTATCTCATATATATATATTTTTTTTTCCTGTAGAAAAACTTAAAATCATTTGATGAATTTGTTATTCAGTTGTTTTTGTGATGTCTGACTTTTCATAACCCCACTTAGCATTTTCTTGGCAAAGAAATGGTAACATTTTGTCATTTCCTTCTCCAACCTATTTTTAAAATGAGGAAACTGGGGCAAACAAGGTTAAGTGACTTGCCTAGGGTCACAGAAGTAATGTCTGAGAGCAGATTTAAACTCAAGTCTTCCTGACTCCAAGCCTGGCATTCTATGTGCTGTGGCACCCAATTGTCCCATCTGGTAAATACCTTTCTTTATATATATATATATATATATATATATATATATATATATATATATATATATATATATATATATACAACTAGAGGAATCATATGGCACCATTACCATTTGGAAACATTAATGATTTTGAAGTCAGAGAACCTGGGTTCAAATTCCTATTCAGCTACTTAATACTTAAGTAATCTTGTGGGCACTCAGCCTTTGCTTCCTCAAATGTAAAATGAAAAGCTCACACTGATTCTTTTGAATATTCTTTTCCTCTCTAAATCTATTATCCCTGTGTCACAACACCAAACTCTTCTCTACCTTTTTTTTTATTATCTGTCACTGTCTTTTTGAAATTTATAGTATGAGATTAATTGGATCAAGTCCTTCTATGGTTGCCATATTTCAGTGTCTGTTGTTGGCAATGACTCAGCATCAACCTTCCTTTTGCTTTGCTGGCACTGCAATGCCAGCACAACTCCTTCAGCTCTTACTGTTTCCTTCTACCATATTATTCTGGTACAGAGAAACTCTTTAACAGAAATAGAACCAGGTCTCCCATATCTCTGATTTATAGGACAAAATATACTTAAAAGAATAAACCTTATTGTTTCTTAAAACTTCATTCACTTATTGAAATATATACATATTTTAAAAAAAACAACAGAAAAGAGAGTTAAACAAATAGACTAGCTAAAAAACAATCCAAGCCGCACATAGTTGAGTCTCAACTCTGTGATTCAGAACATATTTTCTATTATCATAAAGTACCAACTGATTTAAATGGATTTATTGGGGGTTTTAAAAGTCTCTGTTGCCTGACCTATAATTTGGGAGAATGACTGCTGGTCACGCATTGGGTTTTCCACCCATATTCCCATAGGACCAATCATGCCAAGAATGGTATCTATGAATAAAAAGGGGAGAAAACCCCTTACTATATTTACATGTAATTAGAAACATGTTCTAATAACTTCAGAAGGATTCACTTTGCAGCTACTCCAACTGGTCTTTCCTTTTAAGTATTAGGGAGATATGGCAAGTATTTTTGGTTAAAACAAGAAGTATAACAAGGGAAGGAATAGGTGAAAGAAAATGGAGAAAGAAAGAAATAATAGATAATAAGGAAGTTTAAGGAACAAAAGGCATGAGAAATGAGATGGAAGATTATAAAGTAACATTGGTTTTCTTAATTTTCTTCTTAGTCATATACTCATTAGCAAATATTACATGACAGTCTTTTTAAAAACAGTATCTTCATTGACACCTGATTCCCAAAGAATTGAAAGGACATTACTAAAGTGAATACCACTTTCATCAGAAAAAATATCATTTTGGATAGGATCTGATACCTTTTTTAACTGAAAATTTATATCCTCAAAATTGATAAATAAGATAGTGAAGTGGGAAAAGAGCTAGATTTGGAATAAGATCTTGGTTTGAATCTTACCTTAGATCTTTCCTAGCTTTGTGATTTTGTATAATTCAGTTAAATTCTCTTGACCTCAGTTTCTCCAATTGTGAAATGATAGGGTTAGAGTCAGTAACTGACATATCTCCCAACTTTAAATCTATGATCTCTTGTTTCTATACAAGTAAAAGTTAGGTTCATGTATGTAATGACAAGTGAGTTGGAAGACAGACCCACAGATTCCTTGTGGACAGCTTAAAACAGAAGGCCATGCTTAATAGTTGTTGTTGGCTCTGATATAGAGTGATGAGCCCATTTTTCTATTCCAATGTAAGATATAGAAATATTGTACTGATATAAAAAAATATCTCAAGTCATCCTCTGAAAGAAAGGGGATATGTTTACTCAACAGCTCCTTTGGCCCAGTTCTAGAGAGGAGTGAATATGAGTTAGTAAGAATCACTGTGTGTGAGCATATAGTCCCTGCAGGTTCTGGGGCCCATGAACTTCTGGAAAGAAAAGTGAAAACTCGAGTCAATAAGTATGTGTCCCAATTTTCCACCTCTTAAGCAAAGTCTGTTGAATAGATTTTTTTCCCTTAATCTGGCATTCCACAAGAAACACATCATCTCAGATGTGATTTATAGATTCATTTGTTGTTGGATTTATACAGTCTTTTTCTTCCAAAGTGCTCAATACTTCTGGAAATCCCTCTTCTTGTCCCCTCTTAAATCTAGAATCTTTTCTTTAAGCTCCCTTTCAAGTTGTAAGTTTGATCAGCAAAGATGTGAGACAATTTTTGTTTCACAAAGAAAGTACAATTCTTTAAATATTAAGTGCTCTATCTTTTCTGTAAGGAATTACAAATGTGTATATGCATGTCAATTAATTATATTAGAATTATATTTATAATTATATATGGCATATATATTTATCCATATGTTTGTATATTACATATGCTATGAAAAGTTATTATATGATTTACCTGAACTAGTTCAATGGAAGCTCCTTGAGGTTAGCAACTGTTTACTTTTTGTCTTTAAATCCCCAATCCTTGCACAATGACTGATACACAGTACTTTCCTTAACAATAATAGTTGACATTTACATAGCACTTTTTATGTTCCAGGTGCTGTGTTAAGTAAGCTACAATTTTTGTCTAATTTGATCCTCACAACAACTCAAGTACTATTATTACCCCGATTTTAAGATGAGGAAACTTAGGTTAAATGATGTGCCAAGGTCACACAGTTACTAAGCATCTGAGGTCACATTTGAATTGGGATCTTCCTGACTCCAGTTCAGAACTAAACCACCTAGATGCCCAACTAATTGACAAAATAGTTGAATTAAATTGTATTAACTTCTGGTGCCATGATGATCCCTGATCCTTTGGTCCTATGCACAATACAATTTAGTAGAAGACAAGAGATAAAGTGTGAGTCCAGGCAGGGAACAAGTCTTACTTTTACTACCATTATTGGGGTTGGCGACTTGTTTTGCCTCTAGTCTTCACTCATAATATAACAATTCAACCATTATTTTGTTCTCTCATCCAAGAAGCACTTCCTGCAGGGTCTATCTTCTGGCAGATAAGAAGGGCAAGATCAATGACCATATAACAAGACTTGCCACCAATAGAAGGTTGCCTTTCAGGAACTGGAGAAAATGGGACATGACTGGGAAAACCAAAATAGAACAACACTTGAGCAGGTCAGCCAAGACAGGTGAGATTAGGGGATTTCAAGTGCTGTGTGACTTGAGGAACAGGAGAATCAGGTTACCTTAGTATATATCAGGCTTGATTTCCCTTGCAACTTGACAAATTTATCAAGAATCAAAAGAAGCCTAGTTTTGCCTTGCATCTATGCTGAGCTAAAATAAGTAGTGCTCTGTTCCCAAGGCAATTGGGTTGAAACCTGTGGGTGAAGTAGAGGCAGAGATGTGCTCAAACTACCTTGAGAAAGCTGATTGTTAAATTTTCAGCATAAGTATTTATACCTCATGCTACAAATCAAGGATTGATTTCTTGTTTTGTTGATTGTCTAGATTTAATAAAGTGATGGTGAGAATGTTAATAAAGCATATTAAACTTAAAAGTGTGTTATGGGTACATTTTTTCTCTTAAAGAGCTGATTGCTATACATTTACTAGAATATTTCTAGGTAGAGGAATTCTAAGACACTGAAAGGCAATAGGAGTTGGGAAGGTTTGGGTAAGACTAACCTGGGTTATACCCATGGCGGGAAAAGGCTCCTGGAACTTCCCATTTTCCCCATCCTCACTACATAAGTTCAATTGTTTCTACTGTGCTACTGGGGAATTTCAAGTACTACCAGAAACATATTGGTTGTCACACCACTTCTACACCTGTGATATGGATTGTATAAGTCTGTAAGTCCTGAAATCTCCAAATATAAGAGAAGAAAGCTACAAGGAGAAAGAGATGCTGATGCTAATATTATAGGAAGGCTATACAGTTATAATTTTTTGAGTCCTGTAAGAGATTTCTTTCTATTTTGAGGAAAATGAAATTAAACTTCAATTATAATTCATTAATTTTGTTGAATCCTTGCCTATATAGTATTGTGTTCTCCATCTTTTGAGTCAAAGTTAGTATCCACGTTTTATGGATTACTGCTACTTTCTGGGTTGTCAGCTTAAACTTACATGAATTTCTAATTCATTGAAGAATTGCATGAGAGAAAAAAATGTAATAGAAAATACTTTTTACTGAGTAAACTTTTAAAAAAAGTGATGACTGTAAACTTAACAAGTATTTAAATTTCTTTTGTGTTTCTAAAATTTTGTCTTACATGGTTTGTAAATGCCCAGTTATCAGTGGTTTGGTAATCATATTCAAGGACTTCCTGTATTATTTCCATTTTCCATGAAGCCTGTAGAAGAAAAGGTGATGCTACTGTATAATTTTCTCCCAAAGAACTTTGCCATGACAGGAATGTCAAATTTCAGAATTGGGAATTGTACAATAGCTTTAAAGATGGCACATATTATGAAGGCATTTAAAGCTTGATTTAGTGTGAAAGGAATCTCCCATCTTTCACATACTAAATGTATTTCTCGTATGGCATTTCCTAAACCAGGAGAGCAAATGTTTCAACTTCCATCTGGACCTAATTTTGAGATATGTCACTGACAACACAGTCCAGACTTTGATGCAGATGGGATTAGAAAAAAGAACCTCTATAATCACACACATGAGAACTCTTACACAATAGGAGACACATAATCCAATATAACCTTATGTAATATGTCCCATGTGTCTTACTAGGAGGGGGATGATTCAGACATCAAAAGATTCACCTGCTTATCATAGGGAAAGAATGAACTTTCTGTGCTATGTGTTTCTTGGTAGTTTAAACCTTTTTTTTACAGTATTAAAAAATCTAGTTCTTATTCACCTCAAAAACACTATTTCAGAGCACATTTTGTCTATTTCCAAACCATACAACCTTCTTTGGCTCACCCTACCCACCCTCTTCCAATTGGAACTCAGACTTTGCCTCTGGCACCTTGGGCTCTGATGGGTGATATCTTGACTAGAACCAGGACACCCCATAGCTTTCCAGCCATTTTCAAAATATTCCACTGACAGTACCCTATTCCTTTCAAGCTCCCCATTATTTAGTTGTTTTCTACCATTACTCTAGAGCTTCTTGAGAGTAGAAGCTGTCTTACTTGTTTGTATTTTGTATCCCTGGTATTTAGTCTGGTGCCTGGAATATGATAAAAGCATAAAAAAACTGCTACTTTGAGTGAATTAGATTTAAGTGTGACAGAGTTTTGCAGAGTTGTCAGTCTCACTCTCTTTTCAAAAGTCATTTAGGTTCAATGGCAAGACAAAAGTCAAAACAACTGGTGATGGCCTGGGATGCAGTTAGATGACCTAGGCATCCTGGATGTCTGACTAAGCCCCAAGTGCTCCACAGTGTCTGCTTCATGGCTTTTGGAACAAATTATTCTCATTTGCCCATTTTGCTGGGGAGAAGACTTCTCATACAGCAGATTAGACATTCTTCTAACTCACTGATGGGGTGAGATCTGCCATTTACTCTCAACCTGGTTTAAACTGTCTACTAAGATGTTTTTTATCAGAGTATAGCTGCTGTGCATGCTACAGCTTCTTGGAGTCACCGGTGAGAGTTGAGTAACACCTACCAAAGGAGGATGAACAGCTCTGAAAAGACCTCAGTAAGCCCTTATAGCAGAGATGCTAGTCCTCCCTAAATACCCTATTCATTCTTAGTAGATTTCTGAAAACAGATTTGAGTCCAGGTCTTCCTGACTGCAAGTATGGAATTCTATCTCTATTACTACTAGTGTTAAGAATCAGTGGATCACTATCATTTTATATGTTCAGTTGAAGACTTGTGAAAAGCTTATATTTGAATTTCCATTGACTGTCTCCATGCTCTCCCTCCAGTTATGGAAGTCTTAAGCCACTTAAGCTTGCTCTGCCTACATGACTCTCCTCTATGGCCTTCCATAAATTTGCTATAAGGGATCCCCCTTTCATTATGAAAACCTTAAAGTCATCATAATCTGTGATGTCGGTTATTATTCCTTAGTATGTAAAATTCATCATAAAGATGCCAGGAAGTTCATCATATGGAATTAAAGTGAAAAGAGACCCCATGTTCCAACAGTGGAACTCATTAAAAACCATTAGATCATATTAATCTTAACAAGGTCACATGTGCTGCTTTTCCTTTTTTTTGCTTCCCTTCAGTCAACAAGCTTGATTGAGTAAGGAAGAAGATACTTTGGGTGCCAACAGTTTTTTGCTTTGCTGACTTTAAAGTGGTATATGTTATCAACCCTTCCCTGTTGACTCTAGAATTTATAAGAGAAAACAAAAAACCAAAATCAAACAAAAAAACCAGGGTCAGAGATTCCCAAATTTTGATGCTTTATCTTATATAACCAAATTTCCTGTGACTTTTCATTGATTAATTTTTGATTGAGGCTTGGAGCAAGTGTATGAATATTTAGTTTATAATAATTTTTTTAATTTAGAGAGCCACCATGGCTAACTGAATAGAGAGTTAACTTTGGAATTGACTTGAGCTGGTGATCTGCCCATGGCACATACTAGTTATGAGACCATGAGCAAGTCATTTAACCCATTAGTTCTGCCAGAGAATCCTGAATCATCTAGTTACAGATGAGTGGTTAATTTGGAGCAATGGAGGAAATTTCCACACTGGGAACTTCCTTCACTACTAAAATCACCATATCAGATCCCACATATCCCCTCTTTCCAAAAAAGTTTATTAGGGGATACAATAAAATCTGTTCTCCAAATTCACTATATGTCTCATTGTCACAAAAAAATAAAAGGAAACTGCCCTTGACTTGGATATTAAGCTTCCCCAATTCACTAAATGTGTTCTATTCCTATATCAGAAAGCAGTACTTGTGTATTTAGAACTCACATCCAGAATTATAAATCCTGATTCAAGCTAACAAATGTTTAAGTGCCTTCTGTATGCAAGATTCTGGGCTATGTGTTTGGAAGAAAGAGAATTTCTAATTTCATGTAGTTTATTATATATAATCCAGTAGCTTTCAAGCCCAGTATCTCAAGCACCATTTCCAGTAATAAGCCTATATAAGTGGTGGGATTTTTAGGGTTATAACTTGGGGTAGTGAATTTTGTTTGGTTTTCTTATCATTTAGGTTGACTATAATATTCATTTGAATATATTAAATTCATCATGAGACTTTAATGGAGGGATAAAGAAGAGTATTTAACATACCATGAAGACATCAGAGATCAATGAACAATTTATATATTCTTTTCTTAATTGGCATTGTATATGTTAGAATGAAGTACTATTGATGGATCAATACTTTTAGGCATTTATAAGTTTCAAGCTAACTTCATAAGAAGTCTTTGAGGTTGCAGAGAGCTTAGTATTTGTTTGATCCTTCAGCATTTGCTCATTATTAAAATGCCCATACTTTAGTAATGGGAGGCATATGGAATACTAGAAAGAATGTCAAACTCAGCATCAGGGACCTGTATTCTAGTTCCAGCTGTTTGTTTCTTTATCTGAAAAAATTGAGGCAATAATACATGCCCCACATATGTGTTAGGGTCCTTGTCTTGGGCAAAGTAATTAATGTGAAGATTTTTTGAAAAGTTAAAATTGCTTTACAAATGCAAGTAGATATTATTACATATGATCTATACACAGTTGTTATGGCATCAGAACAACAAAAGTCTGTTATTTCTGCTGTGAGAGAGAAGCTCTGGGAATTTCCACCCACTGTGGAGAATTAGGTTCTTTAGTTAATCAGGATGACTGATCCCCTTCTCTTCTCTCCCCATTGAATTGACCAGTTGTTTAACTGAATCAACTACATATGTTGTTTATGGGATAGGCATAGCTTCAGACGATAGGGAACCATGGTAACTTGAGACTTCCAGGATGGAGAGAATATGGGGAGATAGAGGAAAAAATAAGTAGAGAGAAAAATCAGGGATAAGGTTATAGGAATATCTATAACTTTTCTGATCCAATGAATTTTTTCTTTGTAGATTTAGAAGGCAGAAATAGTATATATGAATGTAAGTAAAAGGGCTCCAAATTCCTATTCAATATAAGAAGGGATTTTCTAACAATTGAAGCTCTTGAAAAATGAAATTGCCTCCCTTGTGCTAATAGGGAGTTTTCTATTATTGATGATATTTAAAGAAAGGCTGGATGGCTACTATGCTATAGAGAGGGTTTATATATTGGTAGGTGTTAGAATGGACAGCTTCAATTATTCCTTCCAATTACAACATTTGATGATAACTCTGTTTTCATTCCTACTACCTCCTCCATAGTCTAGATCTATATTACTTTTCACCTGGATTATTACAAAAGCATCTTCTTTTTTATAGTCCAACTCATGAGAGTGTGACATAATAGATAGAAAGTTGGCCTTGAGGTTAGGGAAATTCAAGTTCAAGTCATTCCTTGGACACATTCTGGCCCTTTGAACCTGGTCAGGCCACTCTCTGGGATCCTGGAAGCCATCTTATACTCTGAATTGTAGAGAAAGCATTAAAGTGAGTTGATATAGGAGTTTTCTATATTAATGAAGTCACAGGTTCAATCCCAAACCTATCCTTCTCACCATCTATGCTACTTACAGCTTCCAAATTAATCTTGTTAATGTTCACTGCTGAACATATTGTTTGCTTTCTTATTTAAAAATTTCAAATTATTTCCATTGTCTATTGAATCAAGTCCAAATTCCTTGGCCTAATATTAATGACTTCACAATATTTTGGCCATTATGGTAGCTATGAGGTGGAAGGGTAAGAAGCATGGACATGATGCTTCTGGGTAAATATCTATGGACATTCATCAGAGTACTATTAGGAGAACAAGTCTTAATTAGACATGCCAATGATTATTACTCATTTTCACTTACCTAAAAGAATGTAGGTGTAAAAATGTACTTACTGTAAACATAACTTGAGATTAAAGACAGATGGGAGTTGCAAAATCTCAGGATAATTTAGTGACCCAACATAAAAATGTCTATGAAAATTTACAACTTCAATGTCTGTGACATGTTCTTGGAAGTAAATGTCTAGTATGACACATGCTTCTGATTACCACCCTTTTTAAAGATTTGGTAAGGAACATTCCTAAGCATACTTTACTAAGTCAGTTTTGCCTCCAACAGCAGACTTAGGTTGTCAGAATATAAACCAATTAGATGTGAAATGATATTATTGTCATAAGGTTGCTGTTGTCTTATTATAAATGATATATTTTTAATTTATGATTTTATGAACATGTTGGGGACAACTATCTTGAGGTTTTCTATACAGTATCTTTTATGAAACAGAAGCTAGAACTGTACTGTATGTGTTCTGTATATATTTGTTCAATGAATGAGGCTGACTGCCTCCCCCTCCTTACTTAAATAAATCCTTTAAACCATTTCAGTTGGTCTAATTAAAAAATAAATTTTTTTTCTGAACCTTGTTTACCTTCAGCCATTATGTGGGAGAGACTTTATCACCTTAAAAATTCTTTTTAATATGTCTAGAATCACAGAATTATATTTACAACATTGACCCAATACCTCAAAATATCAAGCAATTCATAAAAAGAATCCTGTAAATGATAGTTTCTTTTCATTAAATTTTCAAAAAAATAAAAAAAAAAGCCTCTGTAATATGATCAATTTGGGGAGTTAGCTACCAGCATGAGAAATCTCTTTACTGTAAAGATCATAACGATGACTTAGTAAATTAATTAAAGAATCTAGTTCTCCACAGTGTGTGGGGCTAATACAGATTAAATGTCTTTCCCAGAGTCACACAACTTATGAGGAATTCCTTTCACAACATACCCAACAAGTAGATTCCCAGTTAGGAGAAATTTATTACCTTCTGAGGCAGCAACTCAACTTTTGAATAACTCTCATTAGGAAATTTATCAATAAATAGAGCCTGAATCTGCCTCTCTGAAACTTTCAGCCATTGTTCCTTCTTTCACCATATAGGGCCAAGCAGAATGAGACAAGAAGTCTACCAGACACTTGATACTTATATGACAAAGTAATTTTCCTGAAGTGTAGGTGTGAACATGTCACTCATTCAAAAAAGCACATTGCATCTCTATTATCTTCATGATCAAATAGAAATCTTCTCTTTGACTTTTAAAGCCCCTCACTACCTAGTTGCTTTCTCCCTTTCCAGTTTTCTTACATGTTATTTCTCTCCATACACTCCATTAAAAAGCAACACTGTTCCTCTTACTGTTCATCACACAGAACTCCATCTTCCAGCTCTGTGCCTCTTCACTGGCTGCCTTACCCATGCCTGGACTATTCTTTCTCCTTACCTCTGCCTTCTGGCTTTCCTGACTCTGAGGTTCAAATCAAATTCTATCTTCTCCAAGAGGCCTTTTCAGGTTGCCTATCATTGCTAGCTTCTTCCTTCCGGGATATTCAGGAAAGACTAGCCAAACTGATATGAGGAATTATTGAACCCTTTTCAGGGTTGCTTATTCACTTTTCATGTCTATCTTTCACCCAAATCTTACCTGTGACTGCAAGAATTTGACATGCACAGTAGCCATAGCAGGGTAAAACCATCTTGGGCAGACATGCTAAACTAGGCCTCAACAGGCCTCAAGTCTATTGGTGAATTATGGGTTTGTCTATCTCAAGCATGGGAAGAATTCTTCCAGTAGAATGGTAGATGGGAACAATTTGTTCCAGCAGCCAGAAAAGTGGCTGAAAAGAGCTTGGTCAGATACTAAGGGCAGTATCCATTATATCCTGGACCATTGCCAGTCATCCTAACTTTTTGTCTTACCATTGGACTTGGATGACTCCGGAAGTGGGTGAGGATGATGACTTTGTATACCTCTGCCTCACTTAAATCCAATTCAAGAGCAACTCGAGATATAATCCTGTGATATTATTGGTCCTCTTCAAAATGAAGGATGAACACCACCACCACCACTCATTCTATAGATTTATAACATCTGAATAGATCTTGTAGGTATAGAACTATTTGCTTGTTATATCTCCCATTAGAATATGAGGTCTTTGGGAGCAGGGACAATATTTTTGTCTTCCTTCGTATTCCCAGCACATAGCAAAGTACTTTGTGTATAGTGAGTGCTTAAACAATGCTTACTGTCTCAAGTTGATTTGAAGACAACTGTAAGGTTCTTTTTTCTTTTTTCCTTTTTCCCCCTTTTTAGTGAATTTAGAATATTATTCCTTGGTTACAAGAATCATTTTCTTTCCCTTCCTTCCCTCCATTTACCCTTCCTATAGCCAATGAGCAATTCCACTGGGTATTATATGCGTCCTGGATCAGAATCTATTTCCATGTTGTTGTTTACACTAAGATGTTCATTTAGTCTACATCCCCAACCATATCCCCTCGACCCATGTAGTCAAGCAATTGTTTTTCTTTGGTGTTTCTGCTCCCACAGTTTTTTCTCTGAATGTGGATAGTGTTCTTTCTTGTAGATCCCTCTGAGTTGTTCAGGATCACTGCATTGTCACTAATGGAGAAGTCCATTATATTCGGTTGTACTACAGTGAATCAGTCTCTGTTTACAATGTTCTCCTGGTTCTGCTCCTTTCACACTGCATCAGTTCCTGGAGGTCATTTCAGTTTATGTGGAATTCCTCTGCTTTATTATTCCTTTGAGCACAATAGTATTCAATCACCAACATATACCACACTTTGTTCAGTCATTCCCTAATAGGAGATTTCCTCATTTTCCAATTTTTTGTCACCACAGAGAGCGCAGCTATGAATATTATTTTACATGTCTTTTTCCTTATTACCTCTTCGGGGTATGAATGCAGCAGTACTATGGCTGGATCAAAGGGCAGACAGTCTTTTATCACCCTTTGGGAATAGTTCCAAATTGCCCTCCAGAATGGTTGGATCAATTCACAACTCTACAAGCAATACATTAATGACCCAACTTTGCCACATGCCCTCCAGCATTCATTACTTTCATTTTAGCCAATCTGCTGGGTGTGAGGTGATGCCTCAGAGTTGTTTTGATTTGCATCTCTCTGACTATAAGAGATTTAGAACATTTTTCATGTGATTATTAATAGTTTTGATTTATTTACAATATCTTAGTGTAGGGTGTGAGATGTTGATCCAAACCGTATCTCTGCTATTTTGTCTTCCAATTTTCCCAGTAATTTTTTTATCAAATAGTTGATTTCCCCCCCATAAGCTGGGATCTTTAGGCTTATCATAGACTGTCTTGCTGAGGTCACTTACCCCAAGTCTATTGCAATGATCCTCATTTCTGTCTCTTAGCCAGTGCCAAATTGTTTTGATGACCACTGATTTATAGTATAGTTTGAGATCTGGGACTGCAAGGCCACCTTCCTTCTCATTTTTTTTTTCATTTTTTCCCTGGATATCGTTGAACTTTTGCTCTTCCAAATAAACTTTGTTATGACTTTTTTTTAATTCAGTAAAAAAGTTTTTTTGTAGTTCAATGGGTAAGGCACTAAATGAGTAAATTAATTTGGGTAGAATTGTCATTTTTATTATGTTAGCTTGTCAAACCCATAAGCAATCAATGTTTCACCATTTTTTTACATCTAATTTTAATTGTGTGGAGAGTGTTTTGTATTTGTGCTCATATAGTTCTTGTGTTTGTCTTGGCAGATAGATTCCCAGATTCCCAAGTATTTTATCTTGTCTAGGCTGATTTTAAAATGGAATATCTCTTTCTAATTCTTGCTGCTGAGGTGTGTTGGAAATATACATAAAAGCTAATGACTTATGTGGGTTTATTTTGTATCCTGCAACTTTTCTAAAGTTTTTTTTTTATTATTTCCACTAGCTTAGTTGATTCTCTAGGATTCTTTAAGTAGACCATCATATTATCTGCAAAGAGTGATAGCTTGGTTTCCTCATTGCCTATTTTAATACCTTCAATTTATTTTTCTTCTCTAATTGCTACTGCTAGTGTTTCTAGAACAATGTTAAATAATAAAAGTGATAATGGACATCCTTGTTTCACTCCTGATCTTATTGGGAAGGCTTCTAGTTTATTCCAATTGAAGATGATGTTGGCTGATGGTTTTAGATGAATACTGTTTATTATTTTTAGGAAAGACCCTTCTATTCCTTTGCTTTCTAGTGTTTTCAATAGGAATGGGTGTTGCATTTTGTCAAAGTCTTTTTCTGAATCTATTGAGATAATCAGGTGATTTTTGCCAGTTTGCTTGTTAATATGGTCAATTATGTAGATGGTTTTCCTAGTATTGAACAATCTTTGCATTCCTGGTATAAATCCTACCTGGTCATAGTGAATAATCCTTTTGATCACTTGCTGGAGTCTTTTTGCTAGTATCCTATGTGTAGATTGGAGTTTGCTATCTCCTGATTGTAACAAAGAAGGTACTTAGCTCTTCCTTTATAGTGAAGCTAGAATTGTAAGCTTCAATCTATTTTTAGATTCAACTACAAAAAGGTGTTAAGTAACTACAAATGGTGAATTTAGCAAAAGAGATGTTAAGTAACCTAAAAAGATGTAATCTAACCAGAGAAGGTGAGAACTAAAGAGTTGCTCTGTAGTTTTCTTTCTCTTTTTTTGACCTGCCTGGCTCTGGAATCAGTACCATATTTGCATCATAAAAGGAATTTGGTATAAATCCTTCTTTGCTTATTCAGTCAAATAGTTTGTATAATATTGAGATGAGTTGTTCTTTGAATGTTTGATAGAATTCATTTGTGAATCCATCTGGTCCTGGGGATTTTTTCTTAGGGCGTTCTTTGATGCTTTGTTCAATTTCTTTTTCTGATATTGGGTTGTTTCAGTAGTCTATTTTTTCCTCTGTTAGTCTAGGCAATTTATATTTTTGTAAATATTCATCCATATCACCGAGATTGCTATATTTATTGCCATATAATTGGTCATAATCATTTTTAATGATTGCCTTAATTCCCTCTTCATTAGAGGTGAGGTCTCCTTTTTTATCTTGGATACTATCAATTTGGTTTTCTTCTTTCCTTTTTTTGCTTAGATTGACCAGTATTTTGTCTATTATATTTGTTTTTTTTCAAAGTACCAGCTTCTAGTCTTATTTGTTAAATCAATATTTCAATTATTTTCAATTTTATTAATTTCTCCTTTGATTTTTAGGATCTCTAATTTAGTCTTCATCTGAGGATTTTTAATTTGTTTACTTTCTAGTTTTTTTAATTTGCATGCCCAATTAATTGACCTCTGCCCTCTCTAATTTGTTAATATATGAACTCAATGATATGAATTTCCCCCTGAGTACTGCTTTGGCTATTTCCCATAGATTTTGAAAGGATGTCTCATAATTTTCATTTTCCTTAATGAAGTGATTAATTGTTTCTATGATTTGTTTTTTAACTAACTGATTTTGGAGAATCATATTATTTAATTTCCAATTAGTTTTTGATCTGTCTCTCCATGTACTAATTATTATTTTCATTGCATTGTGATCTGAGGTTTCATTTATTATTTCTGTTATTTTGCAATTTTTTGCAATGTTTTTATGCCCTAATAAATGGTCAATCTTTTTGAATGTACCTTGTGCTCCTGAAAAGAAGGAATATTCTTTTTTATCCTTGTTTATTTTTCTTCACATATCTACTAACTTTAATTTTTCTAAGATTTCATTCACTTCTCTTACCTCTTTTTATTTATTCTTTTGGTTTGATTTATCTAGTTCAGATAGAGGAAAGTTCAGGTCTCCCATTAGTATGGTTTTTCTACCTATTTCATCCTTGAGATCCACAAGTTTCTCCTTTAGAAATTTGGATGCTATGCCATTTGGTGCATACATGTTGAGTACTGTTATTTCCTCATTGTCTATACTGCTTTTTTTCAGGATGTAATTACCTTCCCTATCTCTTTTGACTAGATCTATTTTTACTTTGGCATTGTCAGATATCATGATTGTGACTCCTACCTTTTTTTTTATCAGTTGATGCCCAATATATTTGCTCCCTCCTCTTACTTTTATTCTATGTTTCTACTTTTCTCATGTGTGTTTCTTGTATACAGCATATGGTAGGATTTTGGCTTCTAATCCACTCTGCTATTAGCTTGATTTTTATGGGTGAGTTTATTCCATTCACATTCAGAGTTATGATTACCTCACCAGCTGTGTATTTCCCAGCATTTTGATTTCCACTCCTAGTCATGTCCTTTCTTTTTTCACTATTTCCTTCTACACCAGTGTTTTGTTTTTAATTGGTTCCCCTAATTCCTACACTTATTTTACTTCCCTTTAAAACCCCCCTTCTTATTTTTTACAGTCTTTTTAAACTACCCCCCCATCTTCTCCCTCCCTTGTATTGCTTCCCTCCCCACCAGTCAGTTTTTTACCTTTCTACTTCCCTATAGGGCACAAATTAATTCTCTGCCAAAATGTATTTGATTGCTCTTCCCTTTTAGAGTTAATTTAAATGCACATAAGAGTTGAGTATTTCCTATCTCCAACCTCTTTACCCTTCCAGTGTATTGATGTTCTCTCTCCCTCCTCCCATGTGCTTCTTTGTGACATATAAATTTACCACATTTTGTTTCTTTTCCCATTTCTCTTAGTATTAACCTCTTTTTTAACTCTAGTTTTATACACACACATATGTATTTATGCATACATATATTTATATACATTTTTATGTCTTGACATTTCATCCTATGCAGTTTGTCACTGTTCCATCTAAGTATAATTCTTCTAGCTACCCAGGTGATAATATCAATTTTTAAGAGTTACCAGTGACCTCTTTTCTTGTAGGCATACATATCAGTTTAACTTATTGGGTCTTTTAAAAAGTTTTTTTTTTCTCTTTTCCTTCTTTCTTAATTACCTTTTGATGATTCTCTTGAGTTCTGTGTTTGGGGATCACATTTTCTGTTCAAGTCTTGTCTTTTCTTTACGAATGCTTGTAATTCTTCTATTGTGTTGAATGACCATACTTTCCCCTATAAGAATATAGTCAGTTTTGATGGGTATTTGATTCTTGGTTGTAGAACTAGTTCCCTTGCTTTCTGGAATATCATATTCCATGCCTTTCAGTCCTTCTGTGTAGATGCAGCCAGATCCTGTGTTATCCTCACTGTAGTTCTATGGTATCTGAATGACTTCTTCTTGGCAGCTTGTAATATTTTTTCTTTGGTCTGATAGTTCTTGAATTTGGCTATAACATTCCTGGGTGTTGTCAGTTGTGGATTATGTACAGGAGGTGATCTGGGGATTCTTTCAATCTCCACTTTTCCCTCTTGTTCTAGACTATCAGGGCAGTTTTCTTGGATAATTTCCTGTAGTATGATGCCCAGGAATTTTTTTTTTTGTCATGGTCTTCCAGGAGAGCAATGATTTTTAAGTTGTCTCTCCTGGAACGATTTTCTAAATCTTCTGTTTTGTGAATGAGGTGCTTCATATTTTCCTCAATTTTTTCATTCTTTTGATTTTTTTATAGTGTCCCACTGCCTTGTGAAGTCACTTGCTCCTAATTGTTGTATTCTGGTTTTTAAAGACTGGTTTTCATCCCTGGCTTTTTGGTCATCTTTCTCTTTCTGGTATAATTTTCTTTTGTAGGTCATCTTTCATCTTCTTAGCCTCATCTTTCATCTTTTTTTTTGTCTCATTTTCAAGCTGATTAATTCTGACTTTCAAGACACTATTTTCTGTTTCCAGATAACTTATATTATATTTTGAGTTCTTTTCCCAGTTATCTTCAGCCTCTCTTGTGTTTTGAATTGTATTTTGAGTTCTTCCAAAGGCTGTATCCAATTCACTACAGTTTCTATTTTTTTGCTTGGTGTTCCTTCATCCTTTTCTGTTCCATTTGCTCTTTGTTTATTGCCTGGATAGAAGCTGTAAATTGTTATTTCTTATTTCTTTTTCTGTTGTTTACTCATATTTACCCCTTCTTTACTCCCTATAGTTGCCTGCATTTTTGCTCCTCTCATTTTATGTTGGATCTGTGGTTTTGGGATTTTCTGTCAGCCTTCACCCTTGAAGCTTAGTTAACAAATCTCTAAGTGCAGTCTGTGGGGGAGGGGTGTTGGAGCTTGAACTTCCTGGACCTCTGAGGGCTAGATGAAATTAAGTCCAATTGAGTTGACCTTGCAGAGCTGGATGTTCCCTGAGGTGAAAATCTTGGGAAGAGGGGGACAATATGGAGTGTCTCTGCTGCTGCAATTAGGCTGCCAGTTCTGTGCTTCTCCAACTGCTTCCCTATTGCCTGTGTTCCATGCTCTGAGCCTAGCACAGCTTTCCCATCAAGGTATTCCCTCCAGACCAGCACCCTTGCCCTCCAATAGGTCCCAGCCACCTCTGGAGGCTTAGTGCTCTAGGTGGGGGAGGGGTCCTGGGACCTTCCTTCTTCCTTCCCCTTTAACTTAGAGTGTTCTCAAATTCAGGCTTTTTGGGGGATATACCTTTTAAGTTGAGTCCAGCAGGAGGGTTCCTTGGATCTGTCCTGTTATTAGGTCTAGTTTTCAGTCCCCTAGAGGCATTTAGTTATTAATTGGTGTGGAAGGGCCTTCAGGGTCTAAAATTTTGCTGCTTCTAAGTCACCATCTTGACTCTGCCCTCTAAGGTTCTTTTAAGCCTTCTCTTGTTTAAGGTAACCCTCCATAGTTTTTTAGGCTTATCTTCATGTGGAATAATATCCAGGACTTTAAATTGCAGCTGTTCAGAATTTACTGCATCTGTTATCATATTTCCATATTCCTAGCTGAAATCTAGAAGACTTCATCACTTCCATTCACTGATTTTCTTTCTTTCCTTGTGGTTAAGCAAGTTAAAACTCTCTTCCACATGGCCATTCTGCATATATCTGAAGATTAAATTACCCTAAAGGTATGCAGGACACTGTATCCAGCTACCATTCTCCCTCTTCCAAGAGATCCTATCTCCCATAACTGTGAGGAGTTGATAGACAACATCTTCTCCAGCAGACCAGGCCTCAAAGATTCTCCTCTCCCTGAGGTGGAGATAATCTGGTTTACACATGGCTTCTCCTTTATGGAGGGTGGGGTTAGGAAAGCGGGGTACTCTATAGTCTCATAGACAGCCACCATTGAGGCAAAGAGACTCCACCCAGGGACTTCAGCACAAAAAGAAGAGCTGATTGTCCTCACAAGAGCATTGTACCTTGCTGAGGGGAGAAAGGCAAATATTTTCATGGACTCAAAATATGCCTTTCATGTTTTACATGTCTATGGGGCCATATGGAAAGAAAAAGGTTTATTAACTACCAAAAACTCTCCCTTGAAACACGGGAAGGAAATCCTGAGTTTACTTGAGGCAGTCACTTTACCTAGCAAAATTGCTGTCATCCATTTGAGAGGACATCAGGGTCTAGATTCTAACATAGCCAGAGGGAATCATAGGGCAGACCTAGCCGCCAAAGAGGCTGCACAAGCCACTTCTTTGTTTGCTCTGACCCTAACTCTACTATATCCCACAATACCAAAGGGCATTTCTCTCTCATGTACTGAGGAGGAGATTGCACAGGCAGAACATCAGTGATTTACCCTTGAAGATAGCAGGTGGTGGTGTTCTCCCTCTGGACCACTGCTCCTCCTCAGTAACTTAATGTGGAAATTGATTATGGGATTACATAACTCCACACACTTGGGCAGAGAAGCACTAACCACTTTGATAAAGCCACTTTTCACAGGCAAAGGCATCTCTAAAACTATTCTAGAAATCTACAGATCCTGTGCCCTCTGTCCCCAAACTAACAGCACTGGAGCTCTAAGGCCACCTCCCCTCCTTAATCCCATCCAAAGGAGAGAGGAATCACCTGGTGAAGATGGGCAGATAGATTTTACCCATTTGCCACCTTGTAAGAGGTACAAGATCATTTTAGTCTTTGTAGATACCTTCACAGGCTGGCCTGAAGCATTTCCCTCCAGACCAGAGAAAGCACAAGATGTCACAAAGGCTTTACTCAATGAAATCATCCCTAGATTTGGCCTTCCAAAAATCCTTCAGAGTGATAATGGTCCTGCCTTTATTTCACAGATCACTCAGATGGTTTCTAAGGCATTGGACATTACTTAACATTTACACTTGGCCTGGCATCCCCAATCTTCAGGGAAACCAGAACATGTGAATCAGACCCTAAAAAGAGCCCTCACCAAACTATGTGAGGAGGCAAAAATTGATTGGATCCAAGTTCTCCCAATTGCCCTAACCAGAATCAGAATTGCTCCTTGGGCAAAGTTAGGGCTGAGTCCATTTGAATTGCTCTATGGGAGACCCTTTTTTACCTCTGATGTTCTTTTAGATACAGAAATACACAGCCTTGTTTGGTTCTCTAGACAACTTTGCCCAATCCACCAGGTTCTGAGAGAATATGTTAATCAAATCCTCCTCAAACCCTCAACAGAAGATACAGAGGAATCTCTCCACCTAGCCCAAACAGGATATTTGGTATACCTGAAGACATGGAGTGGATCAAACCACCTAACACCTCAATGGGAGGGCTCCCATAGGGTTATTTTATTCACTCCTATAGCTGTAAAATTAGAGGGGCAGAATACATGGATTCATGTCTCTCATATTAAACCCTTTATCCCTCCAGAAACAGGTGGTTAAGGGGGAATAGAAGCCACTGTGAGCCACTGGAAGATCTCAAATTCCTCTTCCACAGAAAGACCCAACCAAAGGATACTTTGGAATAAGTAGCTCCATCCCCTCCTCCTTGTTAACTATCTCTTGCTCTAGCCATGACTATCTCTTTCCTTACATTCTTTGTCCTTTTTAGTACTTTAAATCATGCATACCAAGTCAGCTAGAAGGATAATTCTCTGATTCAGTTTGGGGAAGCAGTAGCCAAAGTGGGTCCCTCTAACTGTTGGGTTTGTATGAAGCACCCCCAAAGTGGAGAGAACCCCAGGCCTCTAGCCCTAGCTGTCAGTGTCTCCTAGGTATATCCAAAACCTGAGCTTTTAAGGAGATTTGCAACCACTCCAGTTTTGGCTACTCCTCTGTGGGATATGTGGACCTTGCATTTTTAATCTTGTCATTTCTCTAGTTGCTTCTAGGGTAAAAGCACTCATGGGAGTCACCCAGATGCCACCATAACCTCAGCAACCATCCCAGCCTGAAGCCCTGGACAATTGCTTACAGTCAATACCTCTCTCTCCTAACATTAGGCAGGGACAACTCTATGCCCATTCTCAGCTCTGAAGAAGTTACAGAAGACTGAGACCATTGCCACTTTCTCCTTGCATATTAGTAGAAGGGGGAGATGACATAGGAATTGTACCCCAGAAACTCAGGCAAACAAGTATCAGGGAAATTCCCTTGCTCCCTTACATCCTCCTGACTCTGAGCCTAAAAACATCCAAGGAGCCCTCTAGGGTCCTGAGATGATTATTCTCCTTTGATCATCACAACCTCCCAGCCCACGAGAGGTTTCAAGGAGAGAAGATAGAAACAGGATAGAAGTTTTGGATTCCGCAAAGGGCGTGAACGAGCCGGTTTTAGTGATGTAAATAATCGAGTCAGTAATCAATTATTGATTTTCGGGAGCCACAGCCTGCTCTGACCACTGGTGGTTACTAATTCAGGTTATTCCCATCCAATGATCTCAATTTAACATTGCACTGGTCAAAGGATAATGCTAGCTCAGAAGGAAAGGAGATCAGAAACTAAAGGCGATAGATAATGCTAGATATTAGCATTAGAAAAGAGAGAGAAACAGGGAGGCCTGGCCAAAAGGCCAGGCCTCAGGGAGAAAGATAGAGAGGAGAGAGAAAGGGGAGAAGTTGCTCCATTGCAAACCTGTCAGTCCTCCTAGTGGGCGGGCTGGCTGTGTCACATCCCATTTATTCTCTTTGATATACAAATGAGCTCAATACATATTGATCAGTTACATGATACCTCAATACATATGGATGAGTTACCTGGGGTATAGCCATTGGCTATTGCAACTTATGACAAGGTAAAGGTGGGGTTATTATCCTCAGGAGAGTGAGACAAAGGGAAGCAAGGTTTCGTGCCTAAACTTCAGCCATGCTGGGAATAGAGCTCATTGCCATGCACAGGGTGGCCATGTGCTCACTCACAATCCTTGTCTCTCCATAATACCTATGGGCTGGACTGCTACAATCATCCTCTAGATTTAAGATGGACAGAGAGATGCACCTCCAGGCTACACCTCAATCCTATCAGGCTACATCTCAGACATCTGTTTGTTCCCTAAAACTAAGGAATCTTTATGTCTCCAGGCAGACCCCCATCAGATGATCACCCCACCTTACCAAATACCTGAGTGACTAACACTCTCTGTTGTAAAAAATATAAAATCCCCAGAACTGATGTTGTTGGGGGGGGCAGCTTTTCCATTCATACTGTCCTCCCAGTGAACTGCTCCCCATCTTGCTGTTCTACCTTGCTATCCTCCTGGCCATTCTCAACATTACTTCCTAAATTAATAAAGTTCTCTTTTTGTTTTTAAGCTAAGTTTGGAATCTTACATTCTTGCAAAAGGTATCCTTCCTGAACCCCAGGGGTACACATCTGTACCCCACAACACATTCACTGTCCTGTCTTTCCAATAAAGTCTTACACATGATAGCTTCTCTAGGTGACATGGAAGGGACCCTAGATTCTTAAAGATCAAGTTAGTGGAATGTAAACTCTTCTACATCCTTTCAAATTTGATAGATTTTGAGCTATGTCCCCAAAGAAAACTTTAATCTCTGCTATCAAAAGACCAGCTAGGTAAAAGGAGCTTATGGCCAAAGGGCTGGCCATTGGGTGATGAAAATTTTGATCACACAAACTTATGAAGACATCATACTAAGACATGGAGGGTTATGTCCTGTTTTAGAGAGACTTGGTAAAATAAGTGGTTCATGAAATAGTATTTCTTCCCCAGGTGTCATGGGCCACATGACCCTCAGTTACTTCTTTTTAAATATGATTGCATGTCATCTATTTCTTACTCCTTGCCAGAGGTTTTTCCTCCCTTTATAATCCTGGATGATTTATCAGCCAAGGCCTGTTGGATTTAGTTAATCAGTCGTAGCTAGTTTATTGCTTACCATTAAGTGCCTCCATTTGGTTTTTCCTATCAGGAAGGATGGCTCTGTCAACATGGAATCTAAGAATCCCAAACTTGTTACCTAGTAAGATCTGATGAACCCCAATTTTCAGGACTAGCTTGTAGATTGGAGACCCCAAAGCTTGTACTTGTTCCCTGTTCCCCTGGGAATCTACCCTGAAGGGAATCCCAAGTTAGAAGTTTCAGACTGAGTGGGGGACCCTCAGGGAAATGACAATCCTGGTTGGGTGAGCTAAGCATATGCTAAGGACCCTATTTGTTTTATTGTATCAGAACCTTTCCCAAGAAGATACACACCTGGGCAGAAATTGTCCTTTAGTATTTATTGTTAGTAGCCCCTTCTCTTACATCCTAGCCTCTAGCTATGATTCCTTTCCCAAGCTTGATTGTATCCTGTCAGTGTAGTTAGAAAACTCCCATTTTCTTTGTAGCTATAGTAATGTCAATCATTTTTCTCTGCCCCTGGACACCCCAAATGGTATATAGGTTCCCCAAATTCTTTTGTTCCTCGGAGTCCAGCTTGAGCAGTGGCACTCCCAGGGGCTAGTGACCAGAGTGGCCAGAATTCAATCCTGACTCTGTGCAGTTGCGTGGGGTGAGCAGCTCTGTTGTCGATGCCTATTAGCACTGAGGCCTATTAGTGCTGAACCCCTTTTGCCCTTGATTAAAGAGTGATTTTGACTATTTAATAGTTCTGTGTTTTTTTCCAGTTAACAATTCCTTGTGATACTTCCTTGTAAAACTCAAGATCAATAAAATGCCTTCACTTTTAGAACCAAGAAATGTCTTTGGCTGTGCAAAATTTGGCAAGTAAAAGCTGAAGAGCACTGATTTTTCCAGGATGGGCAGAAATACCACATTGTTCATAATTTATTTTTGGAAATCTTATTATTTATGAAGAAGGAAGGGGTGACAATATGAGATAAACCACATTATGGTTTTATAAGCTTGCCTGATTTTAATAAAAATGTTAGTAAATCTGTTAATATCAGCTACCATTTGTATAACACTTTAGAGCTTACAAAGTATTATACATTTATTTTCTCTTTTGATTCTCACAACAGCATTATGAAGTAGTAGCTATTATAATTGTTTTACAGGTTAGAAAACTGAGGTCCAGAGAAGCTAAATACTTGCTGAGTGTCATAGAGATGTTACATGTCAGAGGATTGGAACAGATCATCTTACTATAAACCCAATACTCTAGCCACTATGCCAAGCTGAATATCTAAGAAATGTAGATCATTAAAATTATGTGCCAAAATAGATTAAGTCCAGAGTTCTTTGTGGCATTTCAATATTATAGCAGAGAATTTTTTTTTTTAGCTTTGAAGAAATTCAGTCAATATGGTTTTGCAGCTAGGAGGAACTGTGGTTAGAGTGGCTTGGAATCAGGAAGCCTCCTCTTCCTGAGTTCAGATCTTGCCTCAGATACTATCTATGTGATACTGGGCAAATCACTTAACCCTGTTTGCCTCAGTTTCCTAATGCGTAAAATGAGCTGGAGAAGGAAACCACTCTAGTATTCTAGATAAGAAAACCCTAAATGGGGTCCCAAAGAAGTAGACATGACTAAAATGATTGAAAAACAATAAACCCTCCTAAACACTGGCACTGCAAAGTAAAAAAAACAAAAACAGAAACAAAAAAAACTCTTCTCTCAATGCATTGTCTTAATTGGATAGATGAAATGCCAACAACTATGTATAGTTATCTTTTCCACATCACAGGGATTTGGGTACCTCCATGATCTCGAAATTCTGTGTAAAACTTTTTGGCCCTCCCTTCATATGAAAAAAGTTTGAATTTTAATTTTTACAAGGTGTTTACAGTATATTACTGTAAATTTTGGATTAAATATGCATTTCTGATTTTTCAAAATTTTCTGTGTCATTTGCTTGCACAAATCTTGAAGTTTGATATAATCATTCTTATCCTGTTCTTCCAATGTTGATTATTTCAATGCATATTTAGAACTTTCTATTTAATGCTCAGCAATTGAAAAGTATCTAAGGTCCCACAGATTTGAATATTCCTTGCAATGATGCAGACCATAATCTACATAGTCTTGTCCAAGTCTGTGGAAATCTTGTCCATATCTTCCCATATGGTCAGCATGGTGGAGAGAGGCAACTCAATGTGCTGGACATTTTCATTGATTTTTTATGACATTGCAAGTATACTGTTGGATTGCTTCAGTCAACCGCTTGTCCATTACGTTACCCTCTCTATAAGGTCAGTCCATCATTGGCAGTTTGATGAAGCTTCTAAAATACTTTCCCAAAATCACATATTGAAGTGAATAAAACAAAATACATAGAATTATAGAGCAAATACATTATATTGAAATAGTTCTCAAAATAGTTTTTTTAAGAACTCCAGATTCAGCTGCTTTAGCATGCAATAACAGTAGACTAAGGTACTACACATCAAAATGTGGAGATCTTTTGCTTGTTAGAAAAATAACCTTAAAAATCTAATGTAAATGCTTATTTCGTAGGGTGATGTTGGTACTTGCTATCAAAATGCCTTTCAGGTTTGTAGCTACTTTAATTTTGTATTTCCAGAAGGGAATCATAGCTGTTCATGGTAGTTGCAGATAACTCTGCACACTCCCTTAATTCATGGATGACTACTTTATCTTCCTAGGGATTTGGAAAACAATAAAAAAGGTTATTAAGAAATAAATGGAACTCCTATTTTTAAACTCCTGGGGTACACTTAAGGAACACACAGGATGGCCACCAGTAATGCAAAATGTGGGGGGAAGAAAAAAGAAACTCTAGAGCAGTGTTGGTGAATGTTTTTGACACTCTATGCCCAAACTGTACTTTTAAACTTCCTGTGAGCCCTCTACATTACTCCAGAAAGCAGAGGGAGGAAGTTCTTGCATTTGGCTATTGGGGAGAGGGGTGGGGTATATGCAAAATTGTTGAGCATCTTGTATTAAGAATTTTATTTCATTGTTCTTGAAGGTTGCTGTTAGAGATTAGTCATTTTTAAAGCAACTTTCTTTGTCATTTACATCAACCCAACCCAACCTAGACTATGCTGAAAACTTCTCCAAAGCTCGGATAGGAAATACAGTTTTTCCCCCTTTCCCCATTTTGTATTTTGTCCAATGTGGCCTTTATTAATATTTGGACAAGACCATCCTTATTATGGTGTACCTTTCTTTCTCTGGAGGTCCTGTGGGTAGTGACTGCCTTCTGTCAGTCTGTTTCCAAAGTAAACTCACCAGAAACTAAACCAGTGGAAGAAAAGGTAGTGCTGAGTGGAATCATTCTAAGAGTGGCAGGCAAGAGGTGGAGGAGAATGTCAAAACAGAAACAGCTCCTCAAAGACTTAAAAAAATTAATACTACTGGAAAATTTGAAAAACCTATCAAATGGAAAGGAGGCCACCAAGGGGTTCATTTCAGGATACTCCACATTTCAACTTTTGCAGAAAGCATACTTCATATTATCACCACCAAAATTCAGCATCTCAAACTTCTGTTATATTTAGAATAAAGATTAGGGGAGACCATTTTAAATAGAATTAAGTTGAACTTTCTTGCCAACCATATCTCTTCTTGAATTAAAAAAAAAAATAGTCTGTGCTTCTTTAAGCATTTGGCCAGACACCAAAATCTGATAAATGGAGGATTTTGCTTTTCTTGACTCCTGAATGAGTTAAGCCTGGGGCAATAGGTAATAAATATTGAGATGGTATAGAGATTGTTTTGTGTGGTGACTTTTATAATACTCCCCTCTTATTTATCACTCAGACAGTTTCTCCATGCTGTCTTTACTAATGATTTATACACATCCTTTCAGTCAGAAGGGGTGTAGCATATGGTAGCACATTGATTTTTCCTTCCTACTTTTAGGTAGAAGGTACTGGGAATAGAATCTAACAAAAACTATCATCCTCCATACCTGTGGAGAACATATTTTGACTGATTTTTGTTGCAACTGAAGTGAAGATTTTGGAAATACCCAATACCCAATAAATAATATGTTAAATAGATGCAGTGAATAGAGTGCCAAATCTGGGGTCAGGAAGACCTGAGTTTAAATCCAACTTCAATCATTAGTTCTGTGACCCTGGACAAATTATTTAATTTCAATTTGCCTCAGTTTCCTCAATTGTAAAATGGGGAAAATAATAGCACTTACCTCCAAGGCTTGTTATTCAAGAGGAAATATTTGGAAAGTGTTTATCACAGTGTCTGTGACATAGTAGATGTCATATAAATGCTAGATAGCTATTATTATAATTATAATAATAATAATAATAATTATTATTATTATTGCTTCAGTGGGGAATATGAAGTTTTGATATCTATATGAGCTGATTGAGAATATCTTTACAATATTGATACTATGACTATAGTTTAGAGATTCATAGGAAGTGCTGAGATTCCATTGATACTGATGATGTCCTAAAAAGGAATAAAATAAATAAAGACCTTGGTGGGGAATTAGTAGTCCTTTTTTTTATTCTTGTCATTTCCCCTGGCCAGCTATGTGTTCCCAGGCAAGTCCTTTAGCTTCACAGTGGCTCAGGTTACTCACTGGTAGAAGGAGGTCACTAAATTAACTTCCAACTCTAGACATCTCTTATTAAAAGTAAGCCCAGGGGCAGCTACAAAACATTGTATTGAGAGTCAAACTTAGAGACTGGAAGTCCTGGGTTCAAATTTGACCTCATATACTTCCTAGTTGTGTGACCCTGGGCAAGTCACTTAACTTCAATTGCCTAGTCTTTCTTCTCTTAGACTTTGGAGCCAATACTTCATTCTGATTCCAAGATGAAAGGTAAGTGCTTAAAAAATTTTAGTCTCTCCCCTTTCCCCAGAATTCCTAATTTCTGAATGAATTTTTTTTACATTTTTCAAGATAAATGATTTATTGGTTTATTTTGTTAGTTATTATTTTATTAGTAATGAATTTATTATGACTGTGCTAACAAAATATTCAGACTTTCATGTAAGAGATGTGATTTGTAGTGACTTAGAGAAAACCTAGGTTGAAAGCCTAGTTTTACCACTCATTGGTCATCCACTCACTTACTCTGAGCTTCAATTTCCTCACACATAAAATGAGGATCATAATTCTAACTACCTCTGAGGGTTTTGAGGAAGCACTTGTAAGTTTTAATATACCATATAAATGTAAGTTGTTCTTAGTACTGGCAATTACTTTGAATAACCATTACTAGCATTCATATAGCACTTTAAGGTTTGCCAAGAGCTTCCGGATATTATCTCATTTTGTCTTTACGGTAACGATGGAAACAGGAGTTATTGTTATTCCTGTTTTACAAATGAGGAATATGAGAATGACTAGTTATGTGACTTGCTCAGTGTCACAAAGTTAATGTGTCTGAAGTCAGATTTGAACCCAGATTTTCCTCACTCCAAGCCCATCACTTTATCCACTTCTCTAACTAGCTGCCTCCAGTTTTAAGATATTCAAGCTTAAACCCATACTAAGACTTTTGGGACATTCTGTATTTATAATACAATATTAAAATTTGAACTCCTTTAAAGCCTACTTCTTACGCCTTATTTTACCGGGGAATTGATGCTGACTTTTAAGTTTAGTCCCAGCAAACCCAAACTCTGGAAGGAAGGTCCTGCCTGCCAAGTTGGGAAGTTAGAACTGGTGTAGTGATAGCCTTCTTGTCATTCATATGAGGAGCAAATCTTGCCAAATCTGGAGAAGCCCAAAGCCTGGCCATCAGGTGACTCATTTTCTTTGGCCACAAGTTGTAAAGTGTCTCCTGAAGCTTGAAGGAGGTATTTCACATTGGTGGTAAAAATACTGAGATGGACGAAATCACAGATTTTTGATGTTTTATGAATTATACCATTAGTGCTCACTGATTACAACTAAAAACAATTCAGGACTCCACATAATTTATCACTTTAAAATCATTTTTACCTTTAAATAAATTGAACAACAGAAGCCCTCTAAAACAGAACTTTCATTGTCAACCTTTATAGTCTAGCAACAAAGATTCTCATAATGGTGATATCCCAAATATACGTCTTCATTTTAAGTACATTACCTCTATCTTAGGAGGTGAGTGATCTATATTACTTCCAATATTTTGGCTTTATTATTGATTTGAGTTCTGAAGTATTGCAAAGTTGTTTTTCTTTATAATATTTCTTTATATAAAATGTTCTGATTCTCCTCATTTCATTCTGTATCAGTTTATAGAGATCTTAACAGTTTTCTCTGATAGTGCCAATTCCTTATGTCACATTACTATTCCATTATATTTATATATTCTAATTTATTCAGCTGTTCTTCAATAGGAGGAAAAACCTCCCCCTACCATTTTTTTCTAATTTGGGGCTAACATGAAAAGAGTTACTATGAATATTTTGGGATACAGAGGCCCTTTTCCTCTTTTTTCAACTCTTTGAGATTATAGGTTTCGTAGTGTGATAGCTGGGTCAAAAGGTATATACATTTTAGTAACTTTGGAGGTATAATTCCAAACTGCTTTCCAGAATGAATGGATCAATTTTCAGTTCCACCAAAAGTGCCTCAATGTGCTTATTTTCCTTCAGCTTCTCCAACATTTTCCACTTCTGTCCCAGATTTCTTGAAACATCACTTGGTATATTGTTCTTTCACTGGTTCTCCTTAATTGCACAATGGTTCCCTTGATACATTTCCTTCTTTTCCTTCTGCCTTTTATTCCCAAATTTTGAGCATTTAATTGTTCATGACTCCATTTGGGAAAATATAGCATTCTTTAATAAATTCTTTGTTCACACCCGGATCCAAAAGAGATTTTTCATTTACATGAATGTCTGCATTCATTTACACTAATGTTGGTGATTAATGCCTGCTACTATTAGACTTTTTTTTTTTGAGTTTGCTTTAAGCGAAAAAAAGAAAAACTGGGTAATGTAATGTAATGGCTGCCTGAAAATAAGCAGAATAGGAAATCTGTTTTTAATTAAATCTCTATATATATCTTATGTACAGTTTTCATATAATTTTGAGGAATTTCATTTAAATATTATCTCAATATTGTGTAATATACCATCTGTTTTCTTTTACTTAAGCATATACGGGATTACTTCACAATGAAAGAAGGAGAAATCCCACTATGATTCATTTTGTCTTAAATTTGGATAGATTTTTTTTCTTATGTCACTAGAGGATAGTTCTTTGAAAGAATATGTTCAATTTCTCTTCCTTTCAGTGTTAGGTTCTATAGGCTGTTCTAAATGAAACAGTTTTTTAGGGGCAGAGGATTCAGGAGAAGCCAAGAGAACCCAGGGTAGATAGAAAGAAAAAAATTAATATTTAATGTGTACATGTATTATTTTTATGTCTGTATAATTTTAATGTGTATAAGGGTGTGGACTATGATTTATATTTCCATGTAGCTTTCAAAACATCTATCAAGGTACCATGCAAAGAGCATGTATTTGAAAACAGTGAAACAAGTGAAATATCTATTCATCTTTCTATATAACACAGATGACTATAAATCATATTTTATGATCTAAATCAAAGTTTAGGACATGTGAAATGCATCATGGAGTAAGGCCTATAGTTGGACTTAGAGCAAGGTCAGGTCCTGCTTCTGAACCACACTAATTATGTGACCCTTAGGAAGTAAGTCATGGACCCTCATGGCACACTAGGTATTTTTCTAAGTATATACATTTCAGAGAAGGGCTCATGGGCATTAGTGGATATAATTTTCAATTCTAATTAAATCTTCGGCTCAGTCTATCCTTTTGTTATTATCTTTGATATTCTATTAACACTTACATTTATTTGTTTCACATAAAAGTATTCTTTTATTTTATATCGACAATTATAGGTATCTATATCAATTAAGTCTTAGGTCTAATTTCTATACTAATTAGAATCATAAAAGTAATTATATACTTCATAATCAAGCACTTTACATTTATGATTTCTTTGGGAAAGAGAACTCTTACATGAAGAATTTCCCTCTATTAGTGAAAGTCAATTCTTTCTCTGTGACTTCTTGTCTGAGAAAATTGCCTAGAGTTCTGACACTCACCCAGGGTCACACAGCTATTATTTTTCAGAGGTAGGACTTGAACTTAAGTCCTCCTGGCTCCAAAGTCAGATCATTGTCCTTTATGACATGGTATTCTCAATGTTATTTTCCATTTAATTAGGGTAACGATCAATGAAATTCTGAAAATTGTCAACCAAGTGAATTGTGTTGTTGTGAAGTAGGGGTGAACAGTAACTTTTGTCAAAACATTAGACATAATTTAAAATTCAGTCAAAGATAAGAAAGCACACGGATGTGGTGAACCACTCAGTACTCCCAAGAACAGTTAGAATAAATGAAACAGATAATTTTGATAAAGGGAATATGAGTCAGAAGTTCCATGCTTCATCAAACACCAATAAAACAGACAAGTAAAGAAACCAGATGCATGGTTATTGCATCCTTATCTATGGAAAGTATTATATTTTTATGGTTTCCACATAGGCACTAGAACAATAAATATTATTATATCTTCAATTAGATTTACTAGGAAAGTGATAGTTCACAGAAAAGATTGAATAAGAGTTGTCAGATGTTTCTTTTTTTCACAAGTTATTTTTTGAAATGTTTCTGGGGTTTGACTTCAAATCCTTGAATTGCCTTTGAAAATTAGTTGGCACTGGGTTGCTCATCTAAATATGAACAGTCTTTAAAATGATGTTTGAATGTATAGAACTTCACATTGGGGATTTCAATGAATGAAGTGACAACACTTGTGCATTTTAAGTATTATCTCATTTGAGGTTGTTCTGGTCTCAGATGGAATTAATTCTCAGTTATTCATAATATTGTGCATACTTCTGGGGCATCATTAGTGTAAATCTCCCTGACAGGCTGTAGAAATGCCCTTATAAATGAGTTATTAAGGGTATTGAGTCAATCAATCAATAAGCATTAATTATTGGCTATGCCAGGCAATAACTAGTGTTCCGTGTTGGGGAAACAAAGAAAAAGTGAACAATTTCTGTCATTGTAAGGAATTAAATTTAGAGGTTTGACTAAAATATGAAAATTATAAAGTAATATTGTGGTCTCCAATTAAAAATATTATAGCCCAAGTCAAAATGACTTTTAATAGTTTTTATTTACAAAGAGGTGGAAAGAGTGAAAGTAGAGAAATGTGAGAAGAGAATAGAGAAAATGTCTAGCCTATCACACTAAAAGTTGCTCTGGTGTTTGGCTCAGCCCCAGGAGGGCTCAGTAACCCGTAGCCAGAGGACATGGTGGAGTCTTATGTAAAATTTCAAGTCATGCAGCCTCCTCTAGGAGAAGGAGGCCTCTCTGGAATTAATCTCTCCAGAAGCCAGGAAAGGAAGACCAGCTTCACTTAAGATGAAGTCCAAAGGAGAAGATCCAGGAGCAGTCCTTCAAGAAACAGTCCAATAGCCAAGTTCCCAAGTTGAAACCATGGCCCAAGTTTAAGAGGCCTCCAAGAGGCAAGTCATTAGCCAAAGCTCCAAGCCAAAGATTCAAACTGAAGACTCCATGGACAGGAAGTTTAGGACTTTTATAGTCCTTTTTCCATGTCCCTTCCTGTCCCTTCCTCTCTTCACAGGGGCCAATCATAACTTCCAAATTGCCTAGCACTGCCCAGGGGTGTGGTGTCTATTGGATCTACCTCTCATCCTCTGACAGTATAAACTCTTATCAAAAGATTCACAAGTTTCTGGAGTTGTCACCAATTTTATTAAGTGACTTGTGAATTCTCTTGCTTAGTGTTAAGTAGGGGTGTTTAAGTTTTTGGTTGATTAACTTAAAAATAGACAAAGAGAATAAAGAATTCCCTTTCACACCATCAAGGAGTTTACATTCTTTGGGGAAGGGAGACATTTAGAATGACAAAGATGTAGAGAGAGAAGGTAGATAGTATATATATGTATATAGGTGAGTATATATCTCTATACGTATATAGAGGATTTATAGAGAGTAGATATGAGATAATCTTTGCAGAAAAACACTTTGAATGAAGTATTAAAGGAACTTAGGGTTTCTAATGGGTAAAGGTGTGGAGGAAGAGAATTTCAGGTATGAGAGACAACCAGGGCAAAGGTACAGTGAGCAGAGTTGGAGCACTAGGTCCAGGAAATATCAATTTTAAAGAAATAACATGTAGAAAGACTAAGAGGGGCCATTTTGTGAAGCTTAAAATTCCAAACAGAGGAATTTATCTTTGATTCTAAAGATATTAGGATGTCACAAGACTTTACTGAGTAGGGCATCAAGTCTGAGTTTTAGAAAAACTATTTTTTGAGTTGTATGCAGAATGGATTGGAGTAGGAAGAACCGAAGGCAGGAAGATGAGTTAGTTATGTGGCTTTTATAATAGTTGAAGCCAAAGGAGATTAGACTATGAACTAAATTAGTGTTAGACCTACCAAGGAAGAAAAGAGAGGGATATGTTTCAAGGCCTCATGTGAAATTTAAATAGCTTCAAGAAAACATTACATACAGCAAAAGAAATAATGCTTGAAGAATTGCTTATATGGAGCAGCTAGGTGCCTCAGTAGAGAGAGAACTAAGCTTGGAGATATAAGGTTTTGAGTTCAAATATGTCCTCAAGTCACATTTGAGTTGTGTGATTGTGGGCAAGGCACTTTGCTCTCATTGCCTAACCCTTCAAAAGTATTGGTTGTAACACAGAAGGTAAAGGTTTTAAAAGAAAGAATAAACTTGTGTATGTCCTTCTCCAGAGAAAGAACTGATGAACAGAAATAAACAAGCCATAGTTTAATATTCACATATATCCTATTTTTAAATTTTATTTTTATTATTTATTTTTTCACATTATTTTATTTATCCATTTTAGAATATTTTCCCATGGTTACATGATTTACATTCTCTCCCTCCACTTTTTCCTTCCCCTTCTCAGAGCTGACAAGCAATTATACATTAAACCTATGTTTTTATTTTTATTTAACATTTATTTAGAATATTTTTCCATGGTTACATGATTCATGATTTTTCCCACCCCTCTTCACTTCCCCCTCCAGGAGCTGTAGAGCAGTTCTAATGGGTTATACATGTATCATTATTCAAAACCAATTTCCATGTTATTTGTATTTGGAATAGATGATTTTTTAACATCAAAATCCCAATCATATCACCATCAAATCATGTGATCAATCATATGTTTTTCTTCTACTTTTCTCCTTCCACAGTCCTTTCTCTGGATGGATAGCATTCTTTCTCATAAATTACTCTGGATTGTCCTGGATCATTGTATTGCTACTGGTAGAAAAGTCTGTTATAATAGACTGTGCCACTATGTATCAGTCTCTGTGTACAACATTCTCCTGGTTCTGTTCATTTCATTCTTCATCAGTTCTTGGAGGTCTTTTCTGTTCACATAGAAATCCTCCAGTTTACTATTCCTTAAAGCATAATAGTATTCCATCACCACCAGATACCACAATTTGTTTAGCCATTCCCCAATCAATGGACAGCCCCTCATTTTCCATTTTTTTGCCACCACAAAGGGCATAGCTATAAATATTTTTGTATAAGTATTTTTCCTTTTTATCTCTTTGGGTTACAAACACAGCAGTGATATGGCTGGATCAAAGGGCAAGCATTCTTTTAAATTCCTTTGCACATAATTCCAAATTGCCCTCCAGAATGATTGGATTAATTCATAGCTTCACCAGCAGTCTATTAATGTTTCAATGTTGCTATATACTCTCCAACATTTATCACTTTCCTTTGCTGACATATTGGCCAGTTGGCTAGATGTGAGATGGTACTTCAATGCTATTTTAATTTTCATTCCTCTACTCAGGAGGGATTTAGAACACTTTTCCATGTGCTCATTGTTAGTTTTGATTTCTTCATGTGAAAACTGCCTGTTCATGTCCTTTGACCATATGTCAATTGGTGGATGGCTTCATTTTTTTTTGTAAGTTTGATTTAGTTCCTTATATATTTGGGAAAGTAAACCTTTGTCAGAGAGTTTTGTCATAAAAATGTTCTCCAAGTGTGTTGTTTTCCTTCTAATTTTGGTTGCATTGGTTTTGTTTGTACAAAACTTTTTCAACTTGATATAAAGTCGAAATTCAGCTTACATTTTGTAATAATTTTTTGTTTTCCTTGGTCTTAAATTCCTTCCTTTCTCACAGATCTGACAGGTATACTATTTTATGTTTACCTAATTTATTTATGATTTCACTCTTTATATCTGTCATTTACCTATTTTGAATTTATCTTGATATGTAGCATAATATATTGGTCTATATCTAATTTTCTCCATACTGTTTTCCAAATTTTCTCAGCAGTTTTTGTCAAATAGTGAGTTCCTGTCCCGAAATCTAGGATATTTGAGTTTATTGAGCACTAGCTTGCTGAGGTAATTTACTCCTAATCTATTACACTGATACACCATTCTGTCTCTTAGCCAGTACCATATTGTTTTTATGACCACTGCTTAATAGTACAGTTTAATATCTGGTACTGCTAGGCCCCCATCCTTCACCTTTTTAAAATTATTTCCCTTCATAGTCTTGATCTTTTGTTCTTTCAGATGAACTTTTTCATAAATTTTTTTGGTAGTTTAATAGGTATGGCACTGAATCAATATGTTAATTTGGCTAGGATTGTCATTTTTATTATATTAGCTCTTCCTACCCAGGAGCAATTAATGTTTTTCAAATATTTAGATCCAGTTTTAAATGTGTGAAATGTCTTATAGTTGTGTTCATATAATTCCTGTGTTTTTCTTGGCAGATAGATTCCTAAATATTTTATATTGTTTAGAGTGACTTTAAATGGAGTTTCTCTTTCTAACTCGCTGCTGAGTTTTGTTGGAAATATATAGAAATGCTGATGATTTATATGGGTTTATTTTGTACCCTGCTACTTTGTTAAAGTTGTTAATTATTTCCACTAGCCTTTTAGTTGATTTTCTGGGGTTCTTTAAGTATATCATCATATCATCTGCAAAGAGTGATAGTTTTAATTTCCTCACTGCCTACTTTAATCCCTCCAATTTCTTTTTCTTCTCTAATGGCTACTGCTAGTGTTTCTAGTACTATTTTAATAATAGAGGTGATAATGGGCATCCTGATCTTACTGGGAATGCTTCTAATTTATCCCCATTGCAGATGGTACTTGCTGATGGGTTTAGATATATACTGCTTATTATTTTTAAGGAAAGGCCCATCTGTTCTATATGTTCTAGTGTTATCAATATGAATGGGTATTGTATTTTGTTGAAGGCTTTTTCTGCCTTTACTGAGATAATCATGTGATTTCTGTTGGTTTGATTATTGATATAGTCAATTATGTGGATGGTTTTCCTAATATTAAACCATCCTTGAATTCCTGGTATAAATGTCACCTGGTCATAGTGAATACTCTTTGTGATAACTTGCTGGAGTATTTTGGCTTGTATTTCATTTAAGATTTTTCCATCTAGGTTCATTAAATAGATTGGTCTACAGTTTTCTTTCTTTGTTTTTGCTTTGCCTGGCTTTGGTATCAGTAGCATATTTGAGTCATAAAAGGAATTTGGTAGAACTCCTTTTTTGCTTAGCTTGCCAAATAATTTGTATAGTATTGGGATTAGTTGTTTTTTCAATATTTGATAGAATTTACTTGCGAATCCATCTGATCCTGGGGATTCTTTCTTACAAATTTCCTTGATGACTTGTTCAATTTCTTTTTCTGAGATTAGATTTTTTAAGTATTCTATTTCCTCTTTTGTTAAACTAGGCAATTTAAATGTTTGTAAGTATTCACCCATTTCACCTAGATTATCAAATTTATTGCCATATAATTGGACAAAGTTATTAATAATTACCTTAATTTCCTCTTCATTAGAGGTGAGGTCACCCTTTTAATTTTTGATGCTATTAATTTGATTCTCTTCTTTCTTTTTTAAAATTAGATTACCCAGTACTTTATTTTGTTTTTTTTTCCCCCAAAGAACCAGCTCCTGGTCTTACTTATTAGTTCAATAGTCCTTTTACTTGCAATTTTATTATTTTCTCCTTTAATTTTTAGAATTTCCAATTTGGTTTTTATCTGGGTATTTTTAATTTGTTCTTTTTCTAATTTTATAAGTTGTAAACCCAATACATTGATCTCTTTCCTCTTTATTTTGTTACTATAGGTGCTCCATGATATCTACATATCTTTTGTCAAACAAGGACTTTTCTAGTGTTGGGAGTAGAGAGAAGAAAGGAGACAACTGGGGACTTTGATGTAACAAAAAAAAGATAAGTTAAAATATTCTGTTGGATTAATATCCGTAGAGTTTATTTGGATAAATTAATCTATTATGAAATATGAATTATAGAAATGAATTTTGGAGCTGAAGTTTAACTGAAAGGAAAGGACTGAAGAAAGTATTCAAGCCAGTATATTAATTCTCAGAGTTCAGGATTCAAATGTAGGTCTTCTGATTCAAGATACAGTGTTCCAAGGATTGAAGTTAGTTCAACAGTTCTAAATGAGGGGTTTTCTGTCTTTCAAATATTCAGTGCCAAATTCTGTAAAATTCTTTGGATGATCCTAACTTATCTGGGCTTTCTGAAATTACTTTAGCCCTTTAAAATAGGTTGTCGAATCAGGCTATGTCTTTGAGTCAAGATCTGGGAGGGAAGAGATGGTACATGTTAAATTTAGTTGTGGTTGACACTAAATATTAAATGGGTGGTCACCAGGGATTTAATTTCTAAATCCCAAAATGAATTACTAAAGTAAATGGAATTTATGGTAGTTTATTTACTATAGAGGGAAGAGAGAGAGAGAGAGAGAGAGAGAGAGAGAGAGAGAGAGAGAGAGAGAGAGAGAGAGAGAGAGAGAGAGAGAGAGAGAGAGAGAGAGAGAGAGAGAGAGAGAGAGAGAGAGAGAGAGAGAGAGGGAGACAACTCCGGCTTCTTCTGAACCAGGTATAAATTCTAAGGTCTTAATCAGGGAAAAGAGTCTCAAGATGATGGGCCTTTCTTGGAGATACAAGAAAGGCAGGGTCACTAAGTCAGCCTTTCACTCCCCAATGGTGACCATCTAAAAGGAAAGCAGTCTGAGGTCTCCTGCATGAGCTCCTCCAGGGGTCCAGTTCCACAGCCAAATCCGAGTGTCTGTCTTCCAGTCTCTTCTCCGAGGGAAGAGTTCTTTGAGCTAACTGGAATTGAATATAATATATCTTCTTCTGGCCTCTGGTCCTCTTTTTAAAGATCTTTTTCTCTTGTGTCACTTCCACTAAATTTCATGTCTACCAATCACAGCAGATGCTCCTCTCCAGGACTGCCCACTCTTTAGTTCACACTTTCTTTGGTTAGATTCTACCTTTTTTGGTTAGTTCACCTTTTGTAGTTAGTTAACACCTTTCTGTAGTTAAAATGGGTAGATCTACTTCAAATACTGAGTTACTACCTTTTGGGGATTAAAATCTAAAAATAGACTGGATTACAATTCAATATTCCAAATAAATTAAGAGGTAAGTACCTTCCTGTTACAACCAGGGGATTACAATTTAATCTTCACAATAAAGGAAGAGCTAAGTACCTTCATTGTTACAATCAGGAGATAGGTAAATCCAATCTTCACATACATGACAAGAAATAGTTGGAGCAGAAGCCATGACATTGTGTTCCTTTACCAAACAGGCAGGAGATCCCATTAAAGAAAATAAGAAATCAATAGGGTGGAGCTTCTTAATATGGGTTTCAAGAACATTAAAAAATAAACTATTTCAATAACAGTATTTCAATATAATTGGTTTCCATTGTAATCCCATGTATTTTGTTTCCTGCCTTTAAAAATATTACCATGAAAAAGTTACTTAAGCCTTGCCAGACTCTGCAAAATATCCATAACACAAAATCAAAATAAAACAAAACAAACAAAAAACAAACCAAGGGAAACAAACAAATGATACATTTAGGGAAATCCTAAAGGAAATAGATTTTTGGAAGGAGCAGGACATAAATAGTCTGAGGATCCAGAATGAATAAGATTAGATCATATCAATATATTATTAAGTAGAAAAGTAATTGAATGACATAGCATAAACTTTGTTGATAGATTTTTTCTTCTATTCTTTGCTTTACTTGGCATTATGTGGCTTATGTAATTATGACAAATTAACAATCCTTTTATCATGGTAAATAAATACATATGTTCCTGTACCTAAATATGATGAATGTGAAATATTTTCTGTGGCTCTTAATTTCCAAGGTCTAAAGTTGTCTCTGCCAAAATTGCTCTGGTAATAATTACAATCAGCACTGCTATTTCTGTGAAAGTAAGGTAGCTAATTAACTATAGATATGGGCAGGATCCAGAGTGGACATCTTAGGACATCTTCAACAAGCTCAAAACTTTTTGTTTGCACCTTTGAATGCTTAAAATGTTGCATCCTAATATCATAGATTTAGACTGGAAAGGGCCGTAGAGCTTTCTAGTGGAGTAACTGGTATCTAGAAGGCAAAAATGAGGGCATTGGCCAAAGGATTGTATAGGGACTTTATGCAATGAGGACATTAGGTGTTTGTGGTGGTTGTAGGGAGGCAGCAGGTGGGAGGAAAGGTAGTGTCAATTTATCTCCATGATGCTAAAAAATGATTTATTTACTGATCCATGACCTAATCTCTGCCCTAATTTTGTGATTTTATTTTTTCGGCTTAAGGACACAATTTGTTTGGAGGATTGAAGCTGGTACAGTGGATAGAGTGCTGGACCTGGAGTCAGAAAGACCTCTTCCCGAATTCAAATCTGAACTCAGACATTTAATAGCTGTGTAACTTTGGGCAAACCACTTCACCCTGTTTGCCTTAGTTTATTTATTTGCAAAATGAGCTGGAGAAGGAAATGACAAACCATTCCAGTATCTTCCCCCCCCAAAGACCCCAAAATGGGGTCATTAAGAGTTAGATATGTTTGAAAGGACTGAAGAACAATTACATTATGTGACCAGCACTAGATACTGTATTCAGTATCAGAATTTTCAAAGGCAAAGACAAAATAGACCCTGCCCTCAGGGAATTTGTATTCTACTGGGATGGTGATGTGAGGGTGATTCCAGTTGTGTGGGAAGGGAACAATGTTCACAGATGCTAACCAGGATATCTCATGTATAGTTTGACCAAGGCTGAGCAATCACTTCCCAAACTTGAGATGTTATAACTGTTTTAATGTGATCCATAATAAATGTATATAAGTATTTTTGCATATATTAAAATAGAACATACATTTCAGGGAGTAGTAATATTTGTACTACTAGTAGTACTAGTATTAGAAGTACTATTAGTGTTTGGTATACATTATCTATGTTGACCATAATAAGCATCCATATATATATAAAATCATAAACATTTGTCTAAATGTGGTTCACAGGCATACAAAGAAATCTTAAGAATCTCATCCACTTGTGGCAGCTAGGTAGCTCAATGGATGAGAGCCAGGTCCATGTGTTCAAATCTAGCCTCAGATATTTTCTAGCTGCGTGATCCTGGGTAATTCACTTATCCCAGTAGCCTAGCCCTTACTGCCTTGGAACCAATACTTAGTTTTGATTCTAAGACAGAAAGTAAGGTTTTTTTTGTTTTTTTTTTTTAAGAATTTCATCCACTCTTCTTGAGAGTCTTTGATTCTCACTTTGGAGGAATCAAAAGATTGGCACCACAAGGCTGATTGCTCTATTCTTCTCAGAAAGGGAGTACTGGGCCTTGAATATGATCTATTTACCACCTTAAGCATTATTAGCATAGGAGAAATAATTTCATACTTATATTCAAGCTGGTTTTCTGATTGCTACATCTTAAAAAGGAAGGGGAATGTCAAGCTTACATCTAAAGGCTTGACTGTCTTCCCCCAAAATGTTAGTTATTCAAAGGACCATAACAAAATAAACCTGAGATGCAAATAGAGAGAAAATAGAAATCAAAGAAATTATGCAAATTAGACTATCATAAACAATGTGGAGAATAAATGCTCTCTCTCTCTCTCTCTCTCTCTCTCTCTCTCTCTCTCTCTCTCTCTCTCTCTCTCTCTCTCTCTCTCGGAGAGAGATACTACTTTGTTTCAACCAAGAGAGTATCTGATAGCTCAAAAAGATATCCCCCACAGCCTCTATGGGGGCAAGCTGGAAATCTGGTATATTCTAAGTCACCGGCTCCTGTACCTATCTGCCACTTCCCAAAGTCTTAGATTTCTCCAGGAGATTATCTTTGAAAAGCACCTCGAAATCTACTTCTCTCCTTTGAAATCTGGAAGCAACAAACAGATCTTTATTCAACCAAGCTGTCACCAACTTCACCTTCACAAAAACAGCCATTCTTTCTACCAAGCAATAGAATCAAAAGCAAATATGATAGGCTTTCACCGTGGGTTGCATTAGTAATGGTATTAGTACTATTGCTATGCTCCACTGGCATTCATATAATTTATAATAAACCTCCAAAAGTGAAGATTTTTGTAAGGAGGTTTTTCAAATCATTCCAGCAATCTTTTTGTGTTGTGGTATTATAATTATAAAAGCCAACACTTATAAAATTCTAACACCTAAGGGTTTCAAAAGCACTTCATATTTATTAACTCATTTGGGCCTTTACTACAACTCTATAAGGAATGCATTATTATCTTTTGTTTTAAAGATTGCACAAGACATTTGTGTAAATGCATGAAGTAATGTGACCTCAAGGTGGATAGAGTGCTAAATTTGGAGTTCGAAAGGAGGTTCAAATCTTTATGTTGGCACTTGCTAGTTATATGAATATGGGCAAATCTTTTAACTTCTGGCCTTCAGAGGATCTGTAGGCCCCATCTCCCATGTCATAGATTGATTGTGATTGCCATTGGATGAAAAAATCCTCACACTGGGTACTCTTCAGGCTTATAACATTACAGCTCCCTTGTGTAGGAGTATAATATTTGTTATCACATTAGTAAGAAAATATTTCACACAAATTATGGATGCTCTGTTGTGCTGTCAGAAATAAGACCTAGTAAGATGTCTACCCTGGGACTTTTATACTTTTGGAAATACTTTTCAGAGAGCCCAGAAATTGAAGGCACTTGAGCTGATCTCTCTGACCTATTCTATCACAGGAAGCTTCATTTGATTTGCTTTGATTTGTATTTCTGTTCCTGTAGTACCATGGGCTCAAGCCAGCATTATGGCAGGTAGTATATTTATTGAGGTGAGAAGAGGATAGAAGGGAATGGAGTATGCAGTCAGGTTTGAAAGTATCATCTTTCTTTTTAAACTTGGAAAAATCTTTGTGCATTGAGGCACCCCTAAATCCTCAAATGTTTTGTTTTCCTACATACTTGCTATTGCATATTCCACCAGAGAAGTATGAGAGAGAACAGTCACCACCTCCCCCAGCCTCTCCCATGACCCATTAATAATATTTCCTACATGCATAATCCTTTGTAAAGGGGATCCTTAATAAAGGATCCTTGACTTATCTATCATCAAGAGTTCCTAGCATAAACTTCCCTTCACCAAGAGAAATCATAACAAACCTGCAAATTACTAGAAATTTCTGAGTTGCTTAAGGCATAAATAGTTTTAAAATTTGCTAAATCTCAAGGCTTCTCAGGATGAATTTCAACCCTGGTCCTTATTTCAATACTTTATCTTCTACACCATGATGCCTTCTTATAGTTAACAATAAATGTACTCTTTCAAATGAATCAATGTGAAGTTTTCAGTAGAGGAAGTTTTCTGTATTATCAGAGGATTGGATTATTAATAATTTTTCCATACTCATTTCCTTTTGTGACTGATAGTATATTTTGATAACACAATTGGTCAAGATTAGGGGGGCAATTATTCAGAAATTGTGAACTAGAGCAAAGCTAATTGGCTTGAATATGAATTCTAGGTCTCAGAACAATGGTCTGACCAGCCACAGTCAATGAATATAAAATTCTATATTTGGTAGCTTAGTGGATAGAGTGTGTAATGGTTAAAATAGTTTTTTTTTGACAAAATAAGTGAGCAGCTTTTAATAATTTAAGTTTTAGTGAGAATATAGCAGAGTTGTAAATTAATATTATCTCTTTAAGTCAGAGGGGGGCTTCTAGCAGCTTTTAACAATTTGACAATTAACAATTTAGTTTAATTAAAATAGAGATAGTAAAAGAATATAGTAAAGGAAGGAAAGATAGAAAAGAGGAAAGAGAGATTACTAATCTTATATCCTATAAATATACCTAAAATTCCTAATAACTACCTCTAATTGTCTTTTGAGGACATCTTCTTCTTGCCTGGTGAACACCAGGTCTATCTAACCTACACTACCTGTAAATGACTCACTATCTAACTCTCTAAAATAATAGACAGCTACCACTCACTTACTCCTTCAGTCAGTTTTCTATAGCAGCCCAAATTGTCAGTAGCCAAATGACAGCAGAACCTTGCCTATGAGACAGAACTCCTGCTCTCTAGAGATCCCAGAGGCAAAAAGCCCTTTAAAGGTTAAAGTCAAAAGCCTTCCCAGCAAGCTCAGGTCTGCCTTTATATTCCAGCAACTAAATGTTAACCCACACTACCTACCAACAAGCAACCCCCAATGACCAATTCACACCTAGCAGCCAACTTCCTTGCAGCTGCCAGCCCTAATTGTCAGCAACTGACTCCCCAACTGTCAGCAACTGATTCTCCTAACTGTCCACAACTGACAGCCTGCAACTGACACTAGCTTAGTAGGAAACTCCCTGCTTCCTACTTCCTGTCACTGTGGGCTGGTTAATCCCTACACATCTCTATGGTAAGAGGACCTCCACTTTCCCCATTAAATTAAAGGAATTAAAGAATTCCTTTTGACAAGCACAAGATCAGAGATGAAATCCTGACCAAGATACTTACTTTCTATATTATCCTGGTCAAATCACTTACCCTGCCTGTCTCTTTTATATAGCTCCCAATTTAAACTGCTGGTAAAAAGACCAAATGAAATAATAAATGTAAAGAACTTTGTAAACCAAAGAGTTATATAAATGGTAGCTATTAGCATCATCATCAATATCACTAGTATTTGGAGAAGCAGAATGACATAATGGATGGAGAGAATTTGTTAAGCCAGGACAATCTTGGATCAAGTCCTGTCTCTGACATATATTGACTGTGTAATTTTGGAAAACTCATTTAACTTCTTGCTAATCTAATCTTTGAGACTATACATTTTAGACAGGATGATAACCTGCATTGATGGGGAAAGCTTCCTTTCCTGAGAGTTTCTAATGTCAAACAATACCAGGGCTAATAAGATCCCATAATTATGATAAGTGTACATATTTAGGTAACCAAAATGCTGTGACAATATAGATACTCAAGTGTCCATTATGTCAGGTAATGTATAAAGCACTGGGGGAAAACAAGAAGGTTAAAACAATCCCTGACCTCATGTAGCTCACCATCTACTTGGAGAGTCAACATGGAAAGGGCATGTACAAATAAATTACATACAGAATAAATTGGAAATTATCAATAAATGGAGGACACTAGAATTAAGAGAGACAATCTTTTGTTCCTGGCATCACTTCTAAGAGCTGAGGGTCTCAAAGAAAAACATAAAAAACCCCAAACCAAACAAAAAATCTCTGGTAAAGGACAATAAGTCAATTTACTGCATTACTGAGAAACTTTTTACTAAAATGAAAAGGAAAGCATCTGGAAATGATTTTCCCTAATGTATATAACTTTTCTAATGTATATATGCATGGGAATATATATGCACATGTTAAATAGTTTGCTAAAATAATAAGGGAAGACAGTCATTTAGTTTTTAAAATCAACGGAGAGGGATTATTCAGTAGATTTTTTACTTAAATTGTACTAACAGGTAAGTTATGCTAGTGTAAAACAAGTAAGGAAAGAGCATATGGTTGAAACTTTATTGTAGTGACTATAGTTATCCTCAAACCATTGTGTCTTTTTTTTAATTGAAATAAATAGAAAAATAGCTGTGTGTCCACTTTTACACATATTATGGTTTCCATATTCTTTAATTCTCCTTTAAAAAAGATTTATTTTATTCTCTCTTCCCTTCCTTTCCCTGAACTACAAATCATAGGAAAACAAAATTCTTATAGCAACATGGATAGTCAAGCAAAATTAATGTCCACATTGGCTAGGTCCAAAAAGATTTCTCTCATTTTCTACCTTGAGTCTATTAACCTTTATGTCAGAAGATGAGTAATGTACTTTATGGTTTTCTAGAGCTGTGGTTGGTCATTGCCTTGATCTGAGTTCCTAGATTTTTGCAACTTCTTTGGTTTATGTTGTTGTCATTATATACTTTAATCTACTGGTTCTGCTCAATTCACTCAACATTTCTTGAGTCTTTCTGAAACTTTCTTTTTGTCATTTCCTATGACACAATACTATTTCTAGTACATTCCTCTTACATAATTTGTGTAGCTATTCTCCACTTCATGGATACTCCCTTAGATAATAGTCCTTTTGCACTATAAAAATTCCTGTTCAATCATGTTTGATTCTTCATGACACCCTTTGGGGTTTTCTTGGCAAAGATCCTGGTTTACCATTTCCTTCTCTAGCTCATTTTACAAAAAAACAGGATTAAGTGACTTGCCCAGAGTCACACAGGTATTATGTACCTGAGACCTGATTTGAACTCAGAAAGAAGAGTCTTCCTTACTCCAGACTCAAAACTCTGTTCATTGTGACACTTAATGGTCCTACAAAAAAAATCAACAAACAAACCCTATTCTAATAATTTTTGTACACATGAGTCATTTTCCTTTCTTTGATCTTATTGGGGAATAGATGTATGAGTAGTAGTAATATATACTTCTATTCTTTATAAGGTGAGTCTATCCCAAGCACAGTCTTTGTCATGAATTGTGCTTTGAGAACCAAGCTAAGAAAAATCTTGATTGCAATGGTGAATTTGCTACCTTTACATAGCAAGATCCTTTCTAGTAAGTTTTTGTAAGAGGCTGCTGAGGTGAGCCACTAAATTAAATTTTTGTTCTTGTCCAGACAAAGCCATTCATAAAACATTTCTCTGGAAAACATCTCATTTTCATCATGAATAGGAGCATGTCTTCCTTACTCTTCTCCATTACAAAATAGTTGAGTCAATACATTAAAAAGAAGAGGAAAAGAGATTTTTATTAAAACTTCTGACATGATGGAGTTTCTAAACAATATAACTCTTGGGTAAGAAGAGAAATTCTTATCTCTGTAACATAAACTTATTTTTTCAATGTGTCATTTAGTGAATTATATGCAACTTTAGCATCCCATAGATGTTGTTATTCCAATCTTAATTCATTAATGAAATGAATATTTATTGAGTACCTGCTCTATTTAATGTAATATTTTAAACTCTACATGGGACATAAAGAAAAGAAAGGTATAAGCCTTGCCACCATAAAACTTGCAGTATACTTGGTGAATGAGATACAATAGAAATGTTTATGATAAGATAAAAAAGCACAGAGGTTATTATGGAAGATGGCATAAGAGGTTCAAAATTCTTAGGAGAATTAAGAGAATAGAGAAATGATTTCCACACTGGGTGTTTCAAGAAAGAAAATGGCATTCGAGTTTCACTCTGAAAGATGACAGGAAATGGGCAGCCAATGCATTTCCAAACTCAAAGAGTGAAATGAGCCAGTACCACAAAGGAGGGAAGCCACAGAGTATTTTTGGGAAATTAACAAACAGGTCAGCCTGGCTTTAATAACATAAGACATACAAAGAGGAAAAGAATATTAAATGGAGTTTGGAGTGCCAGGCAAAGAGAATTAGAGTTTATTCTGGAGAAATAGGGAAGCACTGGAAGTTTTTGGACAAAGAAGTGACAGGAATATAACTGTCTTTAGGATGCATAATATGACATCATTATATAAGATGGAGTGGGGAGAAGAATCTCTTCAAGGTAGTAGTTTTCTTATCTTGGGAATCAAATCTCTTGAAATTAATCTTTTTTGTACATGGAAAAGTCAGAAGTTAGTGAAATCTTTTGGCTGAGTTTAATCAGATATTATTTCATGGTGTAGATAAAACCTATGCTTCTTAATTAAAGAAAACAACCATCAAAAATTAAATGGTTGCATAATGAATTATAGTATCTCCCATGTGACTAATATTAATACTAACTCTTACAAATACAAGACACACTTCTCTTATGATTTTGTGGTCATGCAGCTGGCATGTGTCAGAGGTGGGATTTGAGCCCAAGTCTTCCTGACTCTGAGCCCAATATTTTTTCCATTATACTATACATCTCTCTCTCTCTCTCTCTCTGTTTGTCTGCCTGTCTGTCTGTCTCTATCTATTCATGCATGGTATCTCTACACATATATTCAAGATTTTCACAAGTACATTTCTGTACATGTACACATACATATGTGTATCTGCCAATCTGTTGAAATATGTTTACATATGTGGTGCATATAAATATTCATGAATATAGGTATATTTATGTGTGTATACATATGTAGATATGTATGTATCTGTCTGTCTATCTTTAAATATTGTTTCCATGTATTATTCAATGTCTTTAGACCATGCCATTTTGGCATCCTTCAATCTACCTAGAACAATTTCATATTATACCCTCAGTGGGTCAGGCCTTGGGTGACAGAAAACTGTAATGGAGCCAATGTTGTGATTGCCAAGATTCCATAAGGAGTTAAGCACTGGCTTTGAGTCCATGTCTGTTCCTAGAGCCAGCACAAGAAATCTTTGCCACAGGAAATGAGGTAATGCACCAACAAACTCATTTATCTTCTCAGTAAAATACCATACCCAAAGATGTAAATTTATGTCCCAGACATTTTACCATCCAATCGAACAGTGTTTTCACTGAGAGTTTTTCTCCTTTTAGTACTGATTACTGATTCACAATCTCATGAATAGTGTGCTAAGTATACCTCTAAATCTCACAACAAGTACTATTTTTAAGTCTTATTGGCAAAAATTCCAAAACTGTCTTGGGTTTAGATATGAATGACTGTAACCAGGTACCAGGTCACTTTTTGGCAATGCATTGTATTTTTTGGGGGAAACACATATTCATACCTCTTTTGGCCTTCAATCTAAATTTTACTTTTGTAGAGGTTTCTTTGTGCATGTAACTTAATATTTATACTTCAGTGTAGAATCAAGTTAAGGTAAAAAATACATTTTTAGGTTTTTATTCACCAGTTATTTATCAAACTTTTACTTTGTGCAAAGTCCTGTGCTAGGTTTTGGGGAAGGAGAGGAATTTTGCATAAGGATAAAAACTAGAAGTTATTAAGCTCTTGCTATGTGCAAAGCACTATGCCAAACACTTTACAAATATTATCTCATTTGATCCTTACAACAGCCCTGGGAAGTAGGATTATTATATCCATTTTACAGTTGAGGAAAGTGAGGCAAATTAAAGTTAAGTGATTGCCCAGTGTCACACAACTAGTGAGTATCTGAGCCTGGATTTGATCTCAGGTCTTCTCGATTCTAAGTTAGGTACAAATATATATGACTTGATTAACATTCTATGCATTTTGCCTGCCAGCTGCCTATATGTCACAGTTCATGCCTATGTAAAGTTTATGTACTAGTGTAAGGAGATAACACACATGCAAATATCTATGTAGTTTATGTTTAATTTGGCTTCTGACCAATGACATATTAGCCTGAGTTCAATAAGATCAGGGTTGGTGGGGGGAGACAGGCTTTATCAATAGTAATATAAGATTTGCTTTGTCTCTATCCAGAGGATAATTCTGGGAACATCATGATTAAATTCATGTTTCTCAAAGGGACTTTCCCTTCCCTACAAGTATTCAGGCTAAAAAGACATCAGAAATACAATGTGTGTTTTTTTTTAAGCCAGCAAAAATACAGATTAGGATTCCTTTCCCTTTCAGAGGACCAAGAGGACCTTCAGAGGATCCTTCTCTCTGAGGATGCAATAGGGAGTACTTATACCTTGTCAAAGGAGGTCAAATGTTCAGGAGAACCCAGGAGAAGGGCAAATTATTTGTTTTTTTTCAAAGAATTCCGCCTACATTTCTCCTACAATATAGTATCACAGGATTTGGATATGGAAGAGAAAATATCAGTTTAAAAAAATAAGAATCAGTGCATAGAGGTGGTGTGGAACTCAGATAATGTGAAACTGAAAATGTAAAAGAACACAATGTTAAATAAATACATAATAAAATTAAAAAATAAAAAGTAGCATTATTATATTCCTCCTTGGTGAATAAAGTCTATGAATATGGGAAAACTTCAAAAACTATGGACACTTAAAAGATGATTAACAAATTAAATAATTTCTCATAGTTTTAATTCAATGTTTCCTGCATGAACTCCTCTGCCAAATTATTTGTCCTTTCCCCAAGGTAATTGTGGTTTCAATTCATTTTATCAATATTATATCCTCGACTTGGAATGATCTGCCTCCCAGATTAATTCTGCCTTTTGAAATCCTTCCCATTCTTTAATTCCCAGCTCAAGTGCCATCTTTCTTATTGATATGTTTTGTTTGATCACAGAAAATTGTTCCCGATGAACCTGAACAAATCTTTCATATAGTATGCCCCACCCTACAACAGTTAAGCAAAACCACTTTAAAAAGTGGTTGCAATTGAGAGTATTCACCATTTCCCATCTTTTATTGTTTGTTTATATAAAGGAAGGGTAAACATAATATTTTGAATAATTTGGTACCACTTCTGTTCATTACACTTAGATTTGTTTGCTATTTCCTTCTCCTCCCCCAATTTATATTGTTAGTTATTATGTATTTTGTTCTTTTGGCTCTACCTATCTTCATGTTGCATCCCTTTATGCAAATCCTCCCAAATTTCCATGGATTCTTTTACAATATGTTATTACATGACCTTCATATTCACTAAGAACTCTCTTGATTGATCCCTAAAGACCAACACTGCCTCCAAGGTTGGCAAATGGGAGTCATGGGAGACATATTTTGTTGGAAAAGCCACTCTTTCCTTATGCTCTATAAAATTGAGATTAACAGACCCTCTACTGCTTGTCCCACACCTCTTAAATGATAATAATTTATGGTGCTAGAATTTGAAGAAATACTTAAAATTTGAAAATTTGAAAAATTTGAAATTAGAAGGTCCTCCTCCATTCTTTATTACCTTTGTACCTTTGGATAGCTCATGCAACCTTTTAGAAACTTAAGTTTCCTCATCTGTCTATTGGATGGGGTTTTGGTCCAGAACAATATCTAAGATCCCTCTTTGCTATAGATATCATGATCTTATTTTGATTTGGATTATTATAAATATGTCATATTCATCTACTAGGCTTCAAGTTTGATTAGGGAGGTGAACTTTGCATTTCATCTAGAACCTAGGGCAATGTTCTGCACCAAAGAAGTGCTTTACAAATACAGAAATGTCTAAATCATCTCTTTGCTTATATAATTTCCCAGGATAAAATCCAAAGTCCATAGCCTAGATTCATAGAAACAAAGAGGAAAATTAGTTTAACTATTTCCTAAAAACATCATCTCAGTGTTTTATGTTCTATATGTGATCTTTGTTATTTTGGATACACAAAAACTTCATTTTTATAATCTGGACACTGGAGGGGAGTATATTTGGATATTTATATTATCAACATGTGAATTTTTCCTTTAAAGGTTTTTTTCTTTACAAGTTAATATGCTAACAGTTATCTTTGTGTTAGGAGGAGGATTGATGGAACCTTTCTATGGCCGTAGTCAGGATTAGGGAATTCAAAGCAGAAGGAAGAATGGATATAGACCAAAATAAGATACTGCTTAACATTCCAACAGGTTGAACCCCAAAAATCTGTCAGGTGAGGCTAAAAATTGAAAATTTGGAAATGAATAAGTAAAAAAATTTAATCTGGTGGGCACTATTTCCTACAGAATTAAAAAAATAGTATAAAAGCAAATAGATCAATCGTTACCAAAAGGAGGGCAAACATTTTCAAAAACCATCTCATCCAACAAGAAATATTTTATCTTCTTGATAAGATGAATGACATGTTAATAGAGGGTAATACCAATTAGCATTATCAACTCATTTGCAAAACGTTATGGAAGAAGATAAGAAAAGATTAGAAGATAAATAGCAAATAACAGTGAAAGTGGAAACAAGTTTTCCTGAACATTGGCATGAGATCCAGTAAAACCAATTATTCCAAGAGCATTTATAGATGAAGCCAGGAAGACAACAAACTAGTGAAAAATTGAACAGATTTGTTAATGTTTCCAGTGCAAACCATTTTTTTTCTCATCATTGATTGTAAAACATACCTAATTTATAGCATAATAATGTTTCATTGTATTTATGTACTACAACTATTTTAGCCATTTCTAAATGAATGAATATATGCTTTATTTCTAGTTATTTGCTGCAGTAAATAACTGTGGTTCTAAATGCTTTGGCACACATAGATCTTCACTTTCTATTATTGCCATCCTGGCATAAGGGGTTTACCAAATGGCCTCTCTGTTCAATATTTTTGTTATTTCTTTTGAATGATTTCAAATAACTTTCTAGAATATTTGGACAAATTCAGTTTCTTCAACCATGTATTAATGATCCAGTATTTTTACAACCCCTCCAACCTTCCAACATTAACTGTTTCCATCTTAGGTCACCACCAATTTTCAGGGTGTAAGATGCTACTTTAAAGACAGTTTGATTTACATTTTTATTATTAATGATTTGGAACAAATTTTTCATGTTGTTAATAGTCCTAAGAGCTTCATATATACCCCCTGACCACTTGTGTGTTGGGGATGACATTTATTCATCCATATTTTTATTAGTAGCCAATATCTTGGATGGTTGGCCCTTTCAAAGACATTTTTTATAAAAATGTTTCCCAGTTAAATCTTTCCTTCTTTGTTCTTTTTTAAATTCTTTCCATCCTTATCCTAGTTACCCAAATAATTTTTAAAAATTTCTTATAATTTAAAATTATGTAATTAAATTATCTATTTAACATTAATAAAAATAAACTTTCCATAAAATATTTTCACAAAAGGAGATCATACTGAAAATCATGAGTTCTGTATATAACATGTTTTCTAAAGTATATGTTCCATTTAATAGAATGCTATACTGATGGGTGTGAGATGGAACCTTAAGAATTGTTTTAATCTATGTTTATTTTGTTAGTGATTTGGAATATTTTTTTCTGTTAGTTGTTGACAGCTTGAAGTTTTATACCACTTCTCTAAAATTCATTATTTACTTCCAATCTGGTCTTTTCTTTGTATATTTAAATGTTTCATTGTTGTCCTTTCACTTTCTTCTACTTTTCATCACTAACTGAAACAACTTTACTTGTAACAATCCTTTCTTATAATAACTATAATCATGCAAAACAAGTTCCCATACTGATTTTGTGTGAACATGTATGTTTCATTCTGTACCTGCAGGTGCATCACCTCTCTACTCAGAAGTGGGAATCATGCTTCATCATTTTCAATATTATAGCTATTGAATAAATTATTCTCATAATCATGTGCACTTTATTCTCCATAAGTTCATAAGTCTTCCCACATTTCTCTGAATCTTTTTTGTTGTTTCTTTTATGATGCAGTAATGCTTCATCATTATTTCTCAAACAATCAGCACACACTTTGTTTATAATTATTTTATCTGACAAAATTATTGCTATCAATATTTTAGAACATAGATTTTTTCCCTGTTTTCCATTCTTCTGAGATACATATCTAATAGTGGTATAACTAGTTCAAAGGGCATGCACAGATAAGTGACATTTGGGGAAAGTTTTAAATTATTCCTGGAATTAGTGAACTAATTCACAAATCCATTAATAGTGTATTCACATACCTATGTTCTAATAACCCCTTCGACAATTATCGTTTTTATTTTTTGTCATCTGTTTCAAACTGATGGGTGTGAAGGGAAACCTCGAGTAGTTTTAATTTATGTTTATCTTGTTATTCGGAATCTATAACACTTTTAAATTTAGTTATTAATAACTTGAATTTCTCCTTTAGAAAACTGTATACACTTCTTCAGCTTATTTTATCCCATAACATTTATTCCTTGTTTTTAGTTTTACATTATTTATTTGTATTATCAGCTCTAATCATTGTGTCTGAACTACCTTCCTTTACTTTCTTTGCTTTTAGATGGCATGTGCAGCTTCTTTTTGGTACTATCCCTTCTGTAGTCTTGATGTTGCTGATGCTGCAGTCCTAAATGGGTCATCTAATACTAGGCCCTGTCTTCTGTCATAATCCTGGGTTTCTAACAATAATAATATGTAAAATATAGGTGCAATATATAGTAATATTATTATACCTTGAATTTGTATAATGCTTTTAAGTTCAAAAAATGCTTCCTAAATATTTTCCATTTTATCTTCACATCACTGTAATGTGGGGGGGGGGTATTATTACTTCCACTTTAAATCAAAAGAACTGAGGCAAACAGAGGTTAAGTGACTTGCTCAGTCACATAGCTACTAGATGTCCAAGATAAGAATGAAACTAAGGCTCCCTCACTTCAGGTCTAGGGCTCTATTAGTTTGCCAGGTGGCCACTTGTAAAGGAGACTCCATCTCCAGACTTAGACTGTAAGTTCCTTGAAGACAGGTATTGTTTTTTGCCTCTTTTTATATTCCTAACACTCAGCACAATGCTTTGCACATTAGTTGATGATTGGTTGTCTAATGCCATTCCTAACCTTGCTCATCTCTTTGTCTCCACTTTGAACAATCCCTAACCAGTAACTGGTCTGGTCTCTACTGTGTCTTTTACAGTCCTCAATAGTATATCAGCTCACTCTGGCCTTAGGCCTTCTACAAAATCCTTGAAATATCAGTTATTATTCTTGTTCTATCTTCTGTGGTGTTTTTGAGTTCTTTGAAGGGTTCATTATTTCTCCTTATCTCAGATTTTGGGAGATTGCTCTGAAAGAGGAGGTCCAAGACCCTATTAACATCAATTTCTCTTTTTATGAGTCATGGGCTTTATACCCCTATGACAAGCCTCCACTTAAGGCCTTATATCTCTGAAGTCCTCTTCATAGCTTCTTAAACCCCTACCTAATTTGCTCTAAGAAGAGGGACAGAATTCAGTCTTTGTTTATTAGAACTTCTGCTGGCTTCTGCCTTTTTTGATGCTTACTTTCTTTGAGCTTCCTTGGGCTTCTAAGGTTATTTTGCTTAGTCCCAAACTGGAGAAAGGAATTACTGTTTTATCAATTTAGACTAAAATAAAAAAGATATTTCATTTGCCTGATTATATGTAAAACCAATTTTCAACTTATGTTTTCCTAAATTATAATATCTAAATTCTCCCCCTCACTCCCTTCTTTCCTCCTTCCTAGAGACAGTAAGCAGTCTGAACAGGGTAATACATGTATTGACCTGCAAAATATACTTCAATTTTGGTCATTGTTGTAAGAGAATACTAATAAAACCAAAAGCCCAAAATAAAAACACAAATAAACTAGAGTGAAAAATAACATGCTTTGATCTGCATTTGAACTCCAACAGTTCCTTGTCTGGAGATGGATAGTAATTTGTCATAAGGGCCTCAGAATTGTCCTAGATGATTGTATTTCCAAGTGTAGCTAAGTCTCAGAGTTTATCATTCCAAAATTCAATAATTATTATTATTCAGTAATCAATAGTATTATGGACAATGTTCTCCTGATTCTGCTTTTTCCCTCTGTATCAGTTCTTGTAGGTCTTTACAGCTTTTTCTGAAATCCTCCTCCTTATTTCTTATAGCACAATAGTATTCCATCACCATCATATGCTACAATTTATTTAGCCATCCCTAATTGATGGACATAACTCCAATTTTCAATTCTTTGCCACTATAAAAAGAACTGCTATAAATATTTTTGCACAAATATGTCTTCCCTCCTCTTTATTTTTATATTTTTGGGATACAGAGCTAGTATTGGTAATACAGGATCAAAGGGTATGACAATTTTCTAGTCCTTTAGCCATAGATTCAGATTGTCCTCCAGAATAGTTGGATCAGTTGACAATTCTATCAACCATGCCTTAGTGTCCCAATTTTGCCACATCTCCTCTAGCATTTACCACTTTCAATTACTGTCATATTGGCCAATCTGATAGGTTTTAGGTGGTACCTCATAGTTGTTTTAATTTACATTTCTCTAATCAAGGGTAATTTAGACTATTTTTCATATAATTATTGATAGCATTGGTTTCTTCATCTGAAAACTACTTGTTCATATTCATTGATGATTTTCCAATATTGGGACATGACTTGTATTCTTATAAATTTAACTTACCTATATGTTTTGAGAAATGAGATCTTTATCAGAGAAATTTGCTGTAAACCTGCCTCCCCCCAAGTTTGTTGTTTCCCTTCTAATCTTGGTTACATTGGTTTTGTTTGTAGAAAACCTTTTAAATTTAATATAACTAATTTTTTTCATTTTACATTTCTCTCTCATTTGATCATAAATTTTCCTTTTCTCCATAGATCTGACAGGAATTTGCTTGGACTCCTTTGCCTCCCCACCCAAATAGTTTATATAGTATTGTGATCAATTGTTCTTTAATTGTTCAATAGAATTTGCTTGTGAATTCTTCTTGCCCTGGGAATTGTTTCCTTAGGGAGTTCATGTGCTTGTTCAATTTCTTTTTCCTAGATAGAATTATTTAAGTATTTGTTTTCCTCCTTTGTTAATCAGTACAATTTGTATTTTTGTAAATATTCATCCATTCAGATTTATTGACATATAATTGGGCAAAATAGTTCATAATTATTGTTTAATTTCCTCTTCATTGGCAGTGAATTATTTTAATTTTGGATACTGATAGTTGAATTTTCTTTTTTCCTTTTTAAAATAAAATTAACCAATGCTCTATGTATTTTACATCTCCCCTCCCCCAAACAAATTCTTAGTCTTATTTATTAGTTCAATGATTCTCTTACTTTTAATTTTGTTCATTTCTCCTTTGATTTTTAGGATTACCCATTTAGTCTTTAATTGAGGATTTTCAATTTGTTTTTTATCTCTGGTTTTTTAGTTGCAGACTTAATTCATTGATCTGCTTTTTCTCCATTTTTATTGATGTAAACAGAGATATGAAATTTAGAGATATTTAAAATTTAGATATATAAATATATATATAAATAGAAAAAATTTAGAGATATAAAATTTCTTGTAAGTACTCTCTTGGTTATATTCCATAAATTTTAATATGTTATTTGCTCTTTGTCATTCTCTTTAATGAAATTACTGATTGCATCTATAATTTGTTCTTTGATCCACTCCCTTTTTAGAATTAGATTATTATTTTTCAATTGATTTTTAATTTGTCTTTCCATAGACCCTTATTGAATATCCTTTTTATTACTTTATAAGTATTTTGTGCCTCTTTAGGTAAGATAATTTATCCCATTATACCTCTCCCTTCTCTTTTCTCTCAATGCAATAATCTTTTTCACTCCTTGCTTTTTTTTTGTTTTGTTGCATATCATGCTATTCTAATTGATGAACTCCCACAATCTCTGTCTACATATATATTTCTTCTAACTGCTCTAATAACAATAAACACTTTAAAAATTGCAAATATCATCTTTCCATGTAGGAATATAAATAGTTTGACCTTATTGAACCTCTTAAACTTTCTCTTTCTTTTTTTGCTTTTTATGCTTTCTTTGAGCCTTATATTTGGACATCAAATTTTCTGTTTAGGTCTGGTCTTTTCATCAATAATATTTTGAAATCTTCTATTTTGTTAAATCAAAATATTTTTTCCTGAAAGAATATACTCAGTTTTGCTGGCTGGTTTGTAAACTTAGTTCCTTTGCCTTTTGATTTCTCAAATTTCAAGCTTTCCAATCCTTTAATGTAGAAGCTGCTAAGTTTTCTATAATCTTGACTACAACTCTATGATATTTGAATGTTTTCTTTCTGGCTGCTTGTAAAAATTTCCTTCTTTGCCGGGGAATAACTTTTGAATTTGCTTATAAAATTATCGAGAGTTGTCATTTAGAGTCTAATTTTAGAAGGTGACTGGTGGATTCTTTCAATTTGCTTTTTACCCTCTTATGCAAGAATATCAGGGCAGGTTTCTGATATTTTTTTTTTTCTAATATGATCTTTAGGAATTTTTTTTATCATGGCTTTCAGGTAGTCTAAGAATTCCTTTTTTTAAACCTTTACCTTCAGTCTTAGAATCAACCATGTATATTGGTTCTAAGGCAGAAGAGATCAGTAAGGGTTAGCCAATGGAAGTTAAGTGATTTGCCAAGAGTCACATAGCTAGGAAGTGTCTGAAGTCAGATTTGAACCTAGGATGCCATTCTCTAGACCTGGCTCTCAATCCACTGAACTACCTAGCTACCCCTTAGTCCAATAATTCTAAAATGATATCTTCTAGATCCATTTTCCTGGTTATTTGTTTTTTCAATGAAATATTTCACATTTTCTTCTTTTTTCTTTCTTTTGATTTTGTTTTTATTTTTTTTTGATGTCTCCGAACTCTTCAGTTTCTAGTTGCCCAATTCTAATTTTTAAACAATTATTTTCTATTTGAGCTTTTGAACCTCCCTTTTAAGTTGGCCACTTCTAGTTTTTAAAAGAACTCTTTACTTTATTGACTTTTTATACCTCTTTTTCATTTTTCCATTATGCTTTTTAAAGGTGTTATTTTCTTCTCACATTGCTTTAATTTATCTTCCCCATTTTTATCTGCCCTTTTTATTTGATTTTTTAATTCCTTTTTCATCTTATATAGAGACTGAGGTCAATTTACATTTTTCTTTAAAGTTTTGCATTTAGCTGCTTTGATCCCTTTCTGAGTCTATGCTTTGCTATTCTTGTCTACATAATAATTTTCTATGGCTAGGTGTGTGTACAGGTGTGTGTGTGTGTGTATGTGTGTGTGTGTGTGTGTGTATGTGTGTGTGTGTGTGTTTCATATGGCTACTCATTTTCCTAACATTTTTCTCAACTTTTATTTTTATCTTAAAGGTGGCCTCCATTCTCAGGATAAAGAGGGAACTTTCTTAAACTTCAGCTATACCTTGGTATGGCCTTTCTGAGGGTTCTGTTCCACCTTACTATGAATTCTACTTCCCTTTCACCCCAGTGAACCAGACCATCTCTGCCTACATTCCAAGTTGTTTTCTGCTGGATAATCACTTCACTCCATCCACTTGTTACTTTTGTCCTTCTAATAATTTTTTTGAAGTATTATTTTATAGTTGGTTGGAGAGGATTCTCTGATAGGTTTAACATTTTCTGCTCTGCAATCTTATCTCTGACTTTTTTGATCAGTGTTCCATCTAGAATCCTCTAGGACATTTCAGGTTGCCATTTGAACTGATGATTTTTATATTTCCCTTTTGACAAATGGTCAGTCATGTAGAGAGAATGAAGTACAGCAGCTCTTGAATCAATGATACACTAATATTAAGAGATTATTAAAAATATAGGGGAAGTTCTCTAGTATCTAATGAAGAATGTATGGGAAGATGACAAAAAAAGGAGAGTTAGAATTCATAGATGGGCTTCAATCCGTACCATTGGAGAAAATACTCACTTTGATGAAATAATGGAAAGAGTGCTGAGTTTGGAGTTAGGAAACATAAGAGAATAGTTACTTTCTCTGACACTTACTATCTGTGTGTCCCTAGGCAAATCACTGAAACTCTCTGCATCATTGATTCCTTCTCTATAAAATGAAGATTATAAGGCATGTTAAACCATTATATAAATGCCAGCTATTATTATTTGTTTTTGCTCCATAAAACTGACTATTAGATGCTGGAAATAAGACACCACCTCCAAAAATATACATATTTCCTATTTTTAAAATGGAACTAATATTAGTCATTATTCCCCTGATATGCATATAATTTGAATCATCAAAATTATGATGCCTCTAGAATCATGCTGATTATATTATAGTCTCTTGGGTAAAAGTAGTTCTTGCCTAAATTCTGAAACTATGATATTGTGACTTATTGTGTGGTCTTGGGAAAGTCAATTAACTTTTGGGCCCTTAGTTTCCTCTCCTTAAGTTTCCTCCTCCTTAAGAGGAGGAAAGTATATTATAGAGTCGTTAAGGTCTCTTTGAACTCTACAATTCTATGAAATTACTGTTATAAAAATGACTTTCTAAATAGTCAACATCTCTTTTCCCCTCAATATTCTTCTCCTACCAACTGCTGAGACATGCCTATTCATCAGTTATATATATATATATATACATACATATATATATACATACATACATACATACATACATATATATATGTGAGTCCATTTGATAAAGTACATAGAAATCTATTCTTCAAGTCAGAAAGACCTAAAATCAAAACCAGTATCTGAAACATCCTAACTTTGTGTCCCCCTAGTCAACTAATGACATTGATTAAGCCTCTACTTTGTGCCAGGCTCTATGCTAGGTTTGGGAATACAAAGAAAAATAAAAGATAGCTTCTACTCTTTAGTACCTCACAGTCTAATTGAGTTTGACCTCTCACTGTTCCAGATAATTCTCTAAAAATCTAAGTTAGAGAGAAAGTACCAACTTGCATCCATAGGGGGTGTCTCCTAACTGAGAGTTCCTCCTGACAAAGAAACCACAGGTCCAGTCATTATTCTTATATTCATTATAGATGGTGTTCCAAAAAATCTTAGAGTAATTTTGAGCTGTTAAAGCTTCAACTGCAATTTTATTAAGGCTATTAAAGCTTGAAACTTCTTGAAGACTTTTGGGACATGCTATATAGGGAATAGCTATAAAATCAGTTTGGTATCTAGTTACAAGGGCCTTCCCACTGTTAGGTACTTTGAGAGAGAATGCATAGACTTGATTTTTTTTCTCTTGCTATGCTTTCAATGGCCTATTTTCTTTAACACATTTTCCACCCAATAAGCAGTTAATGTTGTATAGCATTAGCAATTTTGGAAAGTGTTCTTTTTTTGCATGAAATATAACTGCCACCAACATAGCTAGGAAAGAGTTTGAATCTCCAGTTTTCTTTCTTTGATTACTTTAAATCAATCCTTTTGATTTATACTTTCAGGGCATAGAAAATAAAACCCTGCATGAAAGCCAACAACATTTATCCATACAGATATTTATTTGATTTTTAAAAGTATGAATTTAGATGAAGGAAGTCACGAGAATATGGCTAATAAAATAGTGAGTCATTAATATGAGCCTCCAGCTATTTTTCTCATAAAGATGGACTTTATTATGCTTTAAACTTAGCTGTAATAAAAGATCCAGCAGTGGGACCTGTTGAAACAGACAGCCTTATTGTGAATGAAGTCATAGAATTAAGATCTTTTTAAACTTCCTCTGATGTATCCATGTGCACAGATGCATGAGCATGTTCTCCAGGAAAAAATGAATGAATTGAAGAAGAGGTACATTCTGATATCACTGATTGTATTTCTTTTAAATCAAAAGAAAGTGATAGAAAAAAGACACATTTTAATTCAAAAGAAACACTAATGTTCCCTCAAAAGTTAGCTTACCTAGAATGAGCCCCTGGTTTCCTTTATTTTTTAAAAAACCCTAATGTTCTGACATAGAATCAACACTAAGTTCCAAGGCAGAAATGCAACGAGGGCTAGGAAATGGGGGTTAAGTGTCTTGCCTGTCTTAGGAAGTGTCGGAGGTAAGATTCGAAAACAGGACATCCTGTTTCTATGCTTGGCTCTCTATCCACTGAGCCTCCTAATTCTCCCTTTCCTTTGTTCTTAGGTAGGATTGTGAAGAGTAGTTAGGTGTTGTAGTGGATAGAATACCAGACCTGGAGTTAGGAAGATATCTTCCTGAGTTCAAATCTGGTCTCAGACACTTACTAGTTATCTAATAAAACTGAACAAGTCACTTAACCCTCTTTCCCTCAGTTGCTCATTTGTAAAATGAGCAGGGAAGGAATTGGCAAACCTCCTATATTTCTGCCAAGACAATCCAACAAGGGATCAGAAAACCTGGTAGGCCAGGAATGACTGAACAATAAGATTGTAGCTGAAGGGCTACTTTCCTTACAGGTCTTGCCTGATCATGTCTCTTCTCCTTAACTCCTAGAACCCAACATCTTGCTACTTTTAAGACTCAAATCAAGCATCTTCTCTCCCAGGAGACATTTGCTGGTTCCCCCAGCTGCTTGTGTCATCTCTTTTAAGGTTATCTTCCAACTATTCTCTATAGATCTTCTATATTATGATTTTTCCATGTTGTCTCTCCCATTGGAATTCAAGTTCCTTAAGGGGAGGGGCAAATTTTGCTTTTTTCTCAGTATCCTCTTAACATAATTGGTGATACATAGCTTGATTGATTTTATATATTTATGCACATATATATTTCAGATATATGTGCAACTTGGTAGAATAGCTAGAAAAAGCTGGCCTTGGAGCATACTAACTGCATGACCCTAGGTAAGTCACTTCAGAACGCACCATCTCAGGGGATTTTCCAAGACTGAATAGCATAGCAGGTATCAATCTATACTGGTAGAAGGAGATTTGGTATCAGGAGTTCCCTGCCCTAATTAAATCATAGGTCTAGTCCAAGAAATATACTTATAGGCATCCATTCCACATTAGTTGGGACATCCCATGATCTGGAAAATCTGTGTAAAGTTTTTTTGACCTTCCCTTTATACCAGAGAAGTCAGAATTTTTCTTTTTCTTTTATGGGCTATTTACAGTATCTTATTATAAAATTTGGGTTGACTGTTTGGTCACAGACTATATGTATATCAATCTAAGATATCTCTACATTTCTAGCCTTTGTGTGTCACCTTTTCATTCTTTTATGCAAACTTTAACTTTTTAGTTGTTTTAACTTTGAAAAAGAAATTGTTTATATTCATGGCATTAAAAATGTTGACATTATATAGCACTACATATATATTTTATGCATTTCTGACTTTCTAAACTTTTTCTGTATAGTTTGCTAGCCTTCACATCTTGAATGTGATTTGTAAACAAGTATAAAAAAATCCCATTTAATTTCTTATTCTGACCTGTGAAATATTGAAGTGCTAATGCCAAAAGATATGATTTGGACATATACATGTTTTCTTTAATATAAAGTAAACTCCTCATGGGAAGGGATGTTGTGGTTTTGTCTTTGTATTCTTTTTGCCCAATATAGTGTCTATAACATAACAGGAAATTAATAAATACTTATTGATTGGTGGAGAAATTAATAATTAAATATAATAATTAATTGGTAAAGAGGAATACAGGGGTTAAACAATTAAGTTGGTGTCTTCAGATTAAATCATCATTTTAATATATGAATGATTTTTCAAATTTCTTGCTTTAGAGATCAATAAGTTCTTAGAGAACATCTAGTTCCTCCACAAAAATTTGTTGATGAGGAAACAGATATTTAAAAATATCCATATTCTACTGTTGCTGTTGCATGATGGCAAGACATGCAATAGGTCATTCTCTGAAGAAATGAAACTAAATTCTACCCAGCAGGCAATGGGAGAGACTCATGGGACAGGGCAAGAGGGATGATCAAGCCACAAAACCGTTTAAACAAAAAGATGGACAGAAGAACAAGTATAAAGAGTATCATCAAAGAAAAAAGACATGAATGGTTTTTATAGGTGCTTTTTTGGGTTCATTGTCAGGTATGGAAGGTGAGAATCTTTCTCTAAAGAGGCTCCAGAATGGTCTTGCACGCAGAGAGAAGATACCAAGAGATGATGTTCCACAGTCCTAAGCCATTCACACTCACCACACAGAATATGGGTGCATGTGAGAAAAATGTGTTTTGACTCCATCTAAATGTCTGAGCCAGGACACTTCACAAAGTGTTTTTCTCTTTACAATGAGTCCTTTGTAAAGCCTGTGCTAGGCTGTTGAGAGGTAAATGAAAAGTGTGAATTGGATTCCATGTGCAGGAAGCAAAGCTTGCAAAAGCAAATATTTCATTTGACATTTGTGACCTGTTCACCTCTTCTGAGACCCCCCCAAAGGAAATTTGGCATTTTTCTTTCCTCTTTCCGAATTCTGTTTCTTGATGTGAACTTATGAACCTGGCAAATGAGACTTAAAGCTGGCCTTATTTAGAGAGGAAAATTTCCAAGGTCTTAAAGCCCTGAATTTCCAAGAAGATGAGGATTATAACACCATTTTAAAGATAGCTCTTAAAATAACACAATTTATACAAACTGATCACATATACAAAGCATAAAGGGCTACTCCCTATCCCAGTAGGTCTGGCATTCCTTCTGTTATGAATCTTTATTCCTTGTTTCATTATGGCATTGAATGCTGTTGAAGTACAAAAACTGTCATGATGTTGCACCATGATCATGTAGCTCTTGACAATGGCCTACAATGCCCACTTTTCTACCTGCCTGAAAACTCCAGATTGAATCATTTCTCCCCTTTTATGTCTTAGCTGATGCTATCTTTTCTCCCTGGAACTAGGTCCCCCCAAAAGCATCCTAGTCTTCTTCTTTTTTTTTAAACCCTTACCTTCTGTCTTGGAGTCAATACTGTGTATTGGCTCTAAGGCAGAAGAGTGGTAAGGGCTAGGCAATGGGGGTCAAGTGACTTGCCCAGGGTCACACAGCTAAGGAAGTGTCTGAGGTCAGATTTGAACCTAGTACCTCCTGTCTCTAGGCCTGGTTCTCAATCCACTGAGCTACCCAGCTGCCCCCAGCATCCTAGTCTTCTAAAGAAGGATGGAAATAATTTTCCTACCAAGGGATTATCTTTCACTTAGGGAATGCATGAACAAGTTGTATATGTGGTAATAGAATACTATTGTGCCATAAGAAATTACAATCAGAATGAATTTGGAAAAATCTGGAAACACTTTTATGAACTGTTTGCAAAGTGAAATGAACAGAACCAGGGCAACACTGAATATAATAACAAAAAATATTATATGATTATTCACTATGAAAGACTAAGCCATCATCAGCAAAGCAAGTTATTAAGATAATTACAAGGGACTCATAATGAATATGTTATCAATAGCCAAAGAAGAAATCATAGGAGTCTTAGTGCAGATCAAATCATGCCATCTTCCAATTAATTTCCTTCATAATATTTTTATTGCATATGTGATATGTGTCTTCTATCATGACAAGAGCAATATGGAAATATGTATTGCATAAAAGTATGGTTATAATTAATATCAGATTATTTTTTCACCTGGGGAGGAGATGAAAGGGTAGAGAAAAAATCCTTAAATATCAGAAAAAATTCTAAAATGTAACTAAAAATAAATTAAAAAAAGATTTTTCTCATCTCTGTTTTCTGGCCCTTAATAAGCCCTTCTTAGGATCCTTTAAAGGGGAAACTGAAAATATGTGACAACATAATATATTCTCCACTTAAAGTCCTTCTCTGATGTTATTTGTTTCATAGAAGAGATCTTGGATTCTCAAAGTCAATGCCAGAATATGTCAATGCCACAAAATCTAGATGGTTCTACCAAGTTGGAAAGGCTTGATAAACTATATACAACTGTTTTAATAAGGAACTTACAGTTACATCTTTTTTTTAAACACTTTAGCTCCTGTCTTAGAATTGCTAGTATTGGTTTCAAGGCAGAAGTAAAGTAAGTGGGCAATTGGGATTAAGTAAATTATTCAGGGTCACCTAGCCAGGAAGTACATGAAGCTAGATTTGAACCCAGGACCTCCTGACACCAGGAGTAGCACTCTATACATTGAGCAACCTATAGGCCTCCAGTTATATTCTTATAGGCTTATAGGATTCTAGAATTAGAGGCGGAAGGGACATCAAAAGCAATATAACCCAATCCTATAATTTTATTTTATGTAATTTTAACCCTTACCTTCTATCTTATAATTAATAGTGAGTATCCACTGATTCAGCTAGCTGCTCCCCGTCAGTCCTCTCATATTATGAAGAAAGTAATCAATAGCTAAAGAGGAAAAGCAACTTTCTCAAGATCATAAAATACAAAGTTCAAATCCCATACAAAGTGGGATTTGAAACTAGATCTGATTTGAGCTTCTAACAGTAGACTGACTGGTCATAAACAGAGGAAATTAATGGTCTTTTCCCATGGTTTCTTGGAAAACATCAAGAAGAATTCATTAAGTACTTATTAGATGCTTGACACTGGTTTTGATCATGGGGATAGAATGACAAAATGAAAAATTTCTCCATCAAACACTTCTCTGTTTTTCTACTCTGAGTGCTTTGCTAGCTTGTGGAGCAGGAGCAGAGGTAGAGAGGACCTCATAGTTTATCTAGAGATAATTTCTCTGGGCCTTTGGAAATTCTTTCTTTCTTGTCCTTGTTCATTTTTTTTCTGTGTTATTTCATAAGATCATAGATTCTGAAGATCATAGATCTTCTAGCCTGAGATAAGTAGATAGTACAGTGGATAGAGTGCTGGACTTGGAAGAACACATGGGTTTAAATCCTGTCTCACACACATACTAGTCTTATAACCTTGAGCAAATCATCTATATTTTCCTTGGTTTGTTCATCTGTAAAATGAGAATAATAATATTAGTGACTTTCTAGGGTTGTTGTGAAGGTTAAAGGAGATTATTTTTTTAGAGTGCTTTGTAAAATGTAAAAGCACTATACAAATGCTATTGATTTTTATTGTCTAGTCCAGCTTTCTCATTTTTTCAGTTGTAGTACCTGAAGCTCATAGATTTTAAGCTACTTGCTCAAGTTCACAAAGTTAGGAAGCATCAGAAGGAAGATTTGGAATCAGGTCTCCAGAACCATTGTTATTTATTTTGAATTATGTTTCATTGTTTAGTTGTGGCCCCATATGGCATTTCCTTAGAAAGCTATTGGAGTGGTTTGCCATTTTCTTTTCCAGTTAATTTCTTGGATAAGGAAACTGAGGCAAATATGGTTAAGAGATTTGCCCACAATCCCACACACAGCTAATAAGTATCTGAGGAAGGGTTTAAACTTCTTCTGATTCTAGGCCCAGTGCTCTAATTCAATATGCCAGGTGACTGCTCATACTGAATTATGGTGGCTTCTAGCTTGAAACTATTCCTCTAGCTATTTGTCTGAGGCCTGAGTTCAAATTCTATTTTAAACACCTACTAGCTGTATGATTATAGGTAAGTTATTCATTCTCCCTCTCACTGAGTTTATTCATCTATAAAATGAAACTGTTGCATTCTGTGTTTTTTCCCTTTTAAATAACTCTTACCTTTTGTCTTAGTATCAGTTCTAAGGCAGAAGAGCAAAAAAGACTAGGCAACTGGGGTTAAGTGATTTACCCAGGGTCATAACACTAGGATATGTCTGAGGTCAGATTTGAACTCAGACTCCAGGCCTGGCACTCTATCCAATGTGCTACCTAACTGCTCCTCTAAGGTTATTTCTAGCTGAAAGTGTGTGCTTCTTTGATCCTCTGATGCTAGTCTTGTTATTTTATAGGACTGACTATTCTGTCCTATAGATTGGTATCTAATCTTCATCCTTTTGGGGTACAGTGTGGGAGGCCCCCTGCAGTCCTCCTAGATCACAGTGTCTAAACCACTATCTTATCTTTGTCTGAGTTAGACCCAGGATTCTGTTTCTAGTATGTTGCCTCTTCCCAGACCAATCTTTCCTTCTCATTTGAAACCTAAATCTTGCAGGGGTTCTCCTTTGAATTTCCTTTTCCTCCCCATTTCCCTGTACTCAGTTGCTTATTTGGGTTTATTTGGGCTTATTTGGCTTTGAGTCTAATCAACACAATAGCTTTCCTTGCCCTTTTGATTTTTATCCATTCCTTCTCTGAGACTCAGACTTGGAGTCATATCTCAGAATTGTCCCCTGTGGAGTAGTTTTCTCTAATAAGTTCACATTTATATTGTGCTTTATGGTTTATGGAACTCTTTTCCCACAGCAGCCTTATGGGGTAGGTAGGATAAATAGGATATCCTCATATTACAGATTAGGAAACTGAGATTCAGAGAATTTAAGTTGACTTTCCCACAATGTTCAATCAAGCTAGTACTTGAACTCAGGTCTTCTGTTTTTGATCCTGACATTGGATTTATTATACCACACTGACATTCTAACTATAGTTTTCACAATATCTGAAGAAAAAGGAAGGCAATATTAACTATAATGTATATAATATTATCGCTTCCCTTGCCCCTTAATAATCAGGGAAAGATATATTGCCACATTAAGCAAAACATGCTATCAGTCACCACGGCCTTATTGTGAATGAGTTTATTCAGTCTTTCTAGGGACAGTAAGCTAAGAACCATTTTTCAAAGAGGAAAGGGTGAGAGAATTTTGAAAAGTAAAAAGATGCTCTAATTTGATGGAGGCTGCATGAAACTTCTGGTTGGCTGGAGATGACTGGAAAATGAGGCAGAAGGGCCACAGTTTTTACTTAGAATTACGTTTCCGGAGGAGGCCAACACATCCTTGCAAATTAAATAGGAAATAGATTTATTTATTTATTCGGTCATGTCTGTGATTCCATCAGAGATCCTTGATAGGAATTCTTTCTACATACTGTACTTTTGTATTATTGTATAATGTATTACTGAATACTGTAATTTGCACAAGAGTTACATGATAGAGTTATGAACTGGTCCAGCCATTTTAGAGACCAATTTGGAACTATGCCAAAAAGCTATAAAACAGTGCATTCCCTTTGACCTAATAATACAACTAATAAGTCTGTAATCCAAAGAGACCAAAGAAAAGGGCAAAAAGCCAATATATGCAAAAGATTATAACAGTTATTTTTGTGTTAGTAAAGAATTGGAAATTGATGGGATGGATGCCCAGTAACTGTTGAATGACTGAACAACTTGTGGAAGACTGTGATGGAATACTATTGTGCTATAAGAAATGATGAGCTGGATAGTTTCAGTAAACCTCAGAAGGCTTACATTAACTGCTGCAAAATGAAGCCAGCAAAAGCAGGGAGCATTGTATACAGTAACAGCAATATTTTAAGGATGATCAATTGTGAAAGACAGCTATTCTAACTGAAAATTACTCAAAATGATCTATGATGAAAAATACTATTTACCTCGAGAGAGAGAGAGAGAAAGAACTGATGAACTTTGAGTGCCGATTGAAGCACACTTTTCATCTTTATTTTTCTTCTCTTTTTGCAACATCATTAATATAGAAATATGTTTTGCATGACTTCCCATGTATAATCAACATTATATTGTTTGCTTGTTAATGGGAGCGAAGGGAAAGAAATAGAACTCAAACTAAAAAAGGAATGTAAAAAATAAATATATACCCACATACATATTATATGACAATAATATAATATGTGATTATATAACTACATATATATTTATTCTTTTGAAAAAAGTTCCTTAGGCCATTGAGCTATTAGGTAACTTGCCTAGAGTAAGGATGCCTACAGTATGTGCAAATATAGGACTGGAACCGAGGACTTCCTGAATTCAAGGACAGCCCTTTGTTGTCTAACTTATTATACTGTCTTTCCTATTTAAGAATGAAAGGTAAATAATCTAAAGGTCACTTATATAATGGAAAAATAGTTTTATGATGTTTCATATTTAGAATTATGACCTCATTGATGCAGACATTTTTTCCAATAATATTAAGAGATACCAACTCACCCCTGTCTGCTTTCAAGTGCTATAATTGTCAATGATATCCCCAATTCCTTCACTCAGTATAGTGAGGGTATGTTATCCCTTCTTCTTGTGGCAATTTTTACTTTCCCATGGCAACATACTTCTCTGATAACAGTCTTGACACAACATCTACTGTGTAATTCCCCATTTTTAATGCATCATAGTTTATTCATGTCTCTTACCCACTATGCACCTCTCCATTGCCTCCTGAGTGATCCTCAACTTCATTTCTTTGGGTCTGTAATAATTCACTACTCAAAGCCACAAAACCCTAATGGAAGAATATTATTATTTTTATTTATAATTTTCATATTTAGAATATTTTTCCCTGCCCGCCCACTTTTTCCTCTCTCCTCCTGAAGCTGATAAGCAGTTCCAATTCTACATGTATCCTTGTTCAAAACCTATTTTCATGTTATTCATATTTGCAGTAGAGGAATTATTTAACATTAAACCCCTAATCATATACCTATTGAGGTATGTGATCGATCATATGTTTTTGGAAGAATATTATTATTTTAAAAGTTAGGTTTATTTTTTCAGGGAAGAGTTTCAGTTTGTTAAAATGACTATACAATTTTTCAAAGACAATGTGCCCCTCCTGCCAAAAAAACCATTAAAATTATATTATTTTCAATAAAATTATTTATTTGTTCCCATTCTCATTTTATTTTTGACTATTAAATATTGACACAGGTTCTGAATGACAATCCAATAAATAAATATTTCCTCAGAAAACCAATATATGAGCATGTTTTCAGTGTATTTTCCCTAATTGATAATTACTGAATGAAGTTGTATATAGATTTACCTACTCAAAGAAAAGCATTTTATTAACTGAGTAAAATTGTTTCCATTCTAAACAATGCGTTTCTCCTCATTCCTTTGCCAACCATAGACCCTTTTTACTTAAAAAAGTGATCTTTACTGGAGGATTATATTATATTGAATTACATGAGTGCATTTAAAACTTTTTTGCCACAAATCTATACAATCTAAGAAGTCGCAAGTCTAGAGACCTTAGTTTCAGGCTCAACTTTCCTACTAAGTTGCTGTGTGACCTTGGGTGAGTCATTCTCTCTTGGCTTTAGTTTCTTCATTGGTTAATGACAGAATTAGGTTATATGATCCTTAGATTACTCCAAATATTCTATAATTTTTTTTCAGGGGAGGAAAAACTGTATGCTCTCCATGTGGGTGGAAATGGATGTCATCCAGGAAAAATGTATATAGTCTCTTGGTCTCCTGGCAAATTAGTAGTGATGAAGACTTATGTCTGCCAGTGAGTTACTTACTAATCTAATGAATACACTAATAAGAAGTGAATTTTACTGCAGGCAGCCCATGCTCATTTTTCTCACAGTTTTCATATTATTAATTTATAATATTATCATATTGGAAATAAAGTTAATGGGACGATGCTTTCAGTCTGTACAAATGAACACATGTGATGCACTCTTTCCCATAGGATAGAGAGGATTAGTCATTACTGAAGAACCAGTTGAAGTCTGATGGTCTGGGGTTACAGTATCGTGCCAGTAGTTAACTGTGACAGGATATGGTCTAAACTGGGTTTTTGGCCCCACATATTGTCCTAATTTCATGAATCTGAGTGGGTGTGAGCTTCGCATTCTTCTTGAAGTGCTCTTGAGTGGCCATTTCAAAAATAATCTCATCATCATATGAGTCATTGAGATCATACTGGATGTTCTGATAATTCCATAGTTTAATTAGTTTTAATAGCTTTGTTTTTTCTTTCTTTATTTTATGGAGTGTTGGTATCACAGGAAGTGCTTGAAAGGAAAGGAAAAAAAGAAAGGAAATGGTGAAATTCTATCGGCAATGTAACAGCATTAAGAAGAGGGAGATTTATTTTGATGAGTTACTTCTGTTTTGAATTTGTCATATAACAGACTTTGTGCCCTGTATATGAAGAACAACAACTGGGGAAACGACCAGACCCCTGTACCACCCAATGAAAACTAGGTGAATCAGATTTTTTTCTAAATTACATAGAACATGAATTAGGATCCTGGGAATCAAAAATTTACTCTCTTTCTGCTCTCAATTACACAATCAGGAGTAAGAGTGGATGGAGATATCAGGTAACAGTGAGATCCATAGATTGGCATAATGGCTAAAGTGTTAGACTGGGAAGGTCAGAATTCTAATACTGCATCAGAAATTTACTACATGATCTAGGGCAAATTGTTTAATCTCATGACTTATTTTTGCAATCTGTGAAAAAAGAAGGGGTTGGATTTGATGATCTCTAGAGTACTTTCTAGTCCTAAATTGAGCTAGGTGCCAGAGTGGATAGGGCACAGAACTTGGAGTCAGGAAGACCCAAATTCAAACCAATCTAGTATCTTTACAAAGAAAACCTCAAATGGCATCATGAAGAATTAGATAAGGCTGAAATTACGGAATGACAACAAAAATTCCTATCCTTGTTTTTGAAACACACTTCTCCTTTAGGAAATTGACAGTTAAGTAGAAGAGTGGATAGAACATTGGCTGAGGAGTTAAGAAGACCCGAGTTTTCAAATGCATCTTCATTCATGCATCTTCAGATACATACTAGCTATATAACTCTGGGCAAGTCAGTTAACCTCCACTTGCTTCAGTTTCCTCAACAGTAAAATGAATAAATAATAGCATCTGCATTGCAGAATTGTTATAAAGATCAAAGGAGATAACATTTGTAACGTTTTTAGAGCAGTCACTGGCACATAATATATATATATATATATATATATATATATATATATATATATAAAATATAAATACTTATTCCCTTCTTCTTCCCCTCTTTACCTTCCCCTATCTATAATTTCTATCAAAATGTCTATTAAACTGAGATTCGTGCCCTATTCTTTCCCCACTCCACTTAGTTTTGCCTTATAACATATATTTTCATTTTGTTAACTGAGGCAAGACTTTTTTTTATTCTTTTTTTTAAATTTTTAAATATTATTTTATTTGGTCATTTCCATACATTATTCACTGGAAACAAAGATCATTTTCTTTTCCTCCCCTCCCCCCTCCCACCACCTTTCACTCTCCCATAGCCGACGCACAATTCCACTGGTTATCACATGTGTTCTTGACTCGAACCCATTTCCCTGTTGTTGGAATTTGCATTATAGTGTTCATTTAGAGTCTCTCCTCAGTCATATCCCCTCCAACCCTGTAGTCAAGCAGTTGCTTTTCATCGGTGTTTTTACTCCCACAGTTTATCCTCTGCTTGTGGATAGTATTTTTTAGATCCCTGCAGATTGTTCAGGGACATTGCATTGCCACTAATGGAGAAATCCATCACCTTCGATTGTACCACAATGTATCAGTCTCTGTGTACAATGTTTTTTTGGTTCTGCTCCTTTCTCTCTGCATCACTTCCTGGAGGTTGTTCCAGTCTCCATGGAATTCCTCTACTTTATTATTCCTTTTAGCACAATAGTATTCCATCACCAACATATACCACAATTTGTTCAGCCATTCCCCAATTGAAGGGCATCCTCTCGTTTTCCAATTTTTGGCCACCACAAAGAGCGCAGCTATGAATATTCTTGTACAAGTCTTTTTCCTTATTATCTCTTTGGGGTACAAACCCAGCAGTGCTATGGCTGGATCAAAGTGCAGACAGTCTTTTATCACCCTTTGGGCATAGTTCCAAATTGCCCTCCAGAATGGTTGGATCAATTCACAACTCCACCAGCAATGAATTAGTGTCCCCACTTTGCCACATCCCCTCCAGCATTCATTACTTTCCATAGCTGTCATGTTAGCCAATCTTCTAGGTGTGAGGTGATACCTCAGAGTTGTTTTGATTTGCATCTCTCTGATTATAAGAGATGTAGAGCACTTTTTCATGTGCTTATTAATAGTTTTGATTTCTTTGGCTGCGAACTGCCTGTTCATGTCCCTTGCCCATTTGTCAATTGGAGAATGGCTTGATTTTTTTGTACAACTGATTTAGTTCTTTATAAATTTGAATAATTAAACCTTTGTCAGAGGTTTTTATGAAGATTGTTTCCCAATTTGTTGCTACCCTTTTGATTTTGGTTACATTGGTTTTGTTTGTACAAAAACTTTTTAATTTGATGTAATCCAGATTATTTATTTTGCATTTTGTAACTCTTTCTAATTCTTGCTTGGTTTTGAAGTCTTTCCCTTCCCAAAGGTCTGACATGTATACTATTCTGTGTTCGCCTAATTTTCTTATAGTTTCCTTCTTTATGTTCAAGTCATTCACCCATTTTGAATTTATATTGGTGTAGGGTGTGAGGTGTTGATCTAAACCTAATCTTTCCCACACTGTCCTCCAATTTTCCCAGCAGTTTTTATGAAATAGTGGATTTTTGTCCCGAAAGCCGGGATCTTTGGGTTTGTCATATACTGTCTTTCTGAGGTTGCTTGCACCCAGTCTATTCCACTGATCCTCCTTTCTGTCTCTTAGCCAGTACCAAATTGTTTTGATGACCACTGCTTTATAATATAGTCTGAGATCTGGGACTGCAAGACCCCCTTTCTTTGTATTTTTTTTTTCATTATTTCCCTGGATATCCTTGATCTTTTGTTCTTCCAAATGAACTTTATTATGTTTTTTTCTAAATCAGTAAAAAAAAATTTTGGAAGTTCCATGGGTATGACACTAAATAGATAGATGAGTTTGGGTAGGATGGTCATTTTTATTATATTGGCTTGTCCTACCCATGAGCAGTTAATGTTCTTCTAATGGTTCAAGTCTAGTTTTAGTTGTGTGGAAAGTGTTTTGTAGTTGTGTTCATATAGATCCTGTGTTTGTCTCGGGAGATAGATTCCTAAGTATTTTATTTTGTCTAAGGTAATTTTGAATGGGATTTCTCTTTCTAGTTCTTGCTGCTGAGCTGTGTTGGAATTATATAGAAATGCTGATGACTTATGTGGGTTTATTTTGTATCCTGCAACTTTGCTAAAGTTGTTGATTATTTCGATTAGCTTTTTGGTTGAATCTCTAGGATTCTTTAAGTAGACCATCATGCCATCTGCAAAGAGCGATAATTTGGTCTCCTCCTTGCCTATTTTAATGCCTTCAATTTCTTTTTCTTCTCTAATTGCTACTGCTAGTGTTTCTAATACAATGTCAAATAATAGAGGTGATAATGGGCATCCTTGTTTCACTCCTGATCTTATTGGGAATGGATTTAGTTTATCCCCATTTCAGATGATATTAGTTGATGATTTCAGATATATACTGCTTATTATTTTTAGGAATGACCCTTCTATTCCTATGCTTTCTAGTGTTTTTAATAGGAATGGGTGTTGTATTTTATCAAAGGCTTTTTCTGCATCTATTGAGATAATCATGTGGTTCTTGTTGGTTTGCTTGTTGATGTGGTCAATTATGTGGATAGTTTTCCTAATGTTGAACCAGCCCTGCATCCCTCGTATAAATCCTACTTGATCATGGTGGATGACCCTTCTGATCACTTGCTGGAGTCTTTTTGCTAGTATCCTATTTAAGATTTTTGCATCTATTTTCATTAGGGAGATTGGTCTATAATTTTCTTTCTCTGTTTTTGGCCTGCCTGGCTTTGGAATTAGTACCATGTTTGTGTCATAAAAGGAGTTTGGTAGAACTCCCTCTTTGCTTATTATGTCAAATAGTTTGTATAGTATTGGGATTAACTGTTATCTGAATGTTTGATAGAATTCACTGGTGAATCCGTCTGGCCCTGGGGATTTTTTCTTAGGAAGTTCTTTGATGGCCTGTTGGATTTCTTTTTCTGATATGGGATTATTTAAGAAAACTATTTCTTCTTCTGTTAGTCTAGGCAATTTATATTTTTGTAAATATTCATCCATATACCTAGGTTGGTATATTTATTGCCATATAGTTGGGCAAAGTAGTTTTTAATGATTGCCTTAATTTCCTCTTCATTGGAGGTGAGATCCCCCTTTTCATCCTTGATGCTGTTAATTTGCCTTTCTTCTTTCCTTTTTTTAATTAGATTGACCAGTACTTTGTCTATTTTGTCTGTTTTTTCAAAGTACCAGCTTCTAGTCTTGTTTATTAGCTCAATAGTTCTGTCACTTTCGATTTTATTAATTTCTCCCTTAATTTTTAGGATCTCTAGTATGGTTTTCTTCTGGGGGTTTTTAATTTGTTCGTTCTCAAGTTTTTTGATTTGCATTTCCAATTCCTTGATCTCTGTCCTCCCTAATTTGTTAATATATGCACTTAGGGATATGAATTTTCCTCTAAGTACTGCCTTGGCTGCATCCCATAGGGTTTGAAAGGATGTTTCACCGTTGTCATTTTCTTCAATGAAATTATTAATTGTTTCTATGATTTCTTCTCTAACTATCTGATTTTGGAGTATCATATTATTTAATTTCCAATTAATTTTTGATTTGGCTCTCCATGTACCCTTGCCGATCAATATTTTTATTGCCTTGTGATCTGAAAAGGCTGCATTTATTATTTCTGCTTTTCTGCATTTGAGTGCCATGTTTCTATGACCTAGTGTATGATCTATTTTTGTGAATGTGCCATGTGGTGCTGAAAAGAAGGTGTATTCCTTTTTGTCCCTATTTATTTTTCTCCATATGTCTATTAACTCTAATTTTTCTAAGATTTCATTCACCTCTTTTACCTCTTTCTTGTTTATTTTTTGTTTTGATTTATCTAAATTTGATAGTGGTTGGTTCAAATCTCCCACTATTATGGTTTTACTGTCTATTTCCTCCTTCAATTCTACTAGTTTCTCTATTAAAAATTTGGATGCTATACCATTTGGTGCATACATGTTGATTAGTGATATTTCCGCATTGTATATACTCCCTTTTAGCAGAATATATTTACCTTCCCTATCCCTTTTGATCAGGTCTATTTTTGCTTTGGCTTTGTCAGATATCATGATTGCAAATCCTGCCTTGTTTCTATCAGTTGAGGCCCAAAAGGTCATACTCCAACCTTTAATTCTAACCTTGTGAGTGTCAACCCGCCTCATATGTGTTTCTTGAAGACAAAATATGGTAGGGTTTTAGGTTCTAATCCACTCTGCTATTTGTCTACGTTTTATGAGTGAGTTCATCCCATTCACGTTCAAAGTTATGATTGTCATTTGTGGATTCGCTGGCATTTTGATATCTTCCCCTAGTTCTGACCTTTCTTCTTTAGCTATTTCCTTTTGAACCAGTGATTTGCTTTAGGTCAGTCCCCCTAGTCCCCTCCCTTGAGATGCTTCCCTTTCTAGCCCCTCCCTTTTTATGCTCCCTCCCCCTCCCCCCTCTCCTTCCCTCCCTTTTTATACTCCCTCCTCCCTCCCCCTCCTTAATTTTCCTTTCTTTCTTGAACTAATGGATAAGATAGAATTCAGGATCCCACTGGATCTAGATGTTCTTCCCTCTCAGATTTGATTTCACTGAGAGTAAGGTTTAAGTAATTCCACTTCACGCTCTCTTCCTCTCCTTTTCATATGAGAGTTCTTCCCCTCCCCTTCCCATGTGGATCTTTATATGGGAAAGATTATTCTATTAAGTCCCCCCCTATTTCTTGAAGTAAATCTTAGTATTATCGACGGTTCCCCCCTCCCTTTTCCTTTCTTTGCCCCAACGTTCCCCAAATCTTCTTAATGCCCCAATCTTTCCCTATGCATGTTTCTTCTAACTACTCTTATGATGCTACAATTTATGAGAGTTACACAAAACATTTTCCCCACATATTAATATATATAATTTGATGTAAATGAAGTCCTTATAGAAGAGAGTTTGACTTAAAGAAAAAGATAAGATTTATCTCCTTTTCCCTTTCTTTCATATTTACCTTTTCATGTTTATCTTGCTTTCTGTGCTTGGATATCAAATTTTCCACTAAGTTCTGGTCTTTTCTTAGCAAATGCTTGGAAATCTTCTATTTTCTTGAATGCCCATACTTTCCCCTGGAAGTATATAGTCAGTTTTGCTGGGTAGTTGATTCTTGGTTGGAGACCCAGCTTTCTTGCCTTTCTAAATATCATGTTCCATGCTTTGCGGTCTCTTAATGTTTTAGCCGCTAAGTCCTGTGTGATCCTTATGGGAGTCCCCTTTTATCTGAAGCTCCTCTTCTTGGCTTCTTGTGGGATTTTCTCCTTTACTTGGAAGCTCTTGAATTTGGCAATTACATTCCTAGGGGTTGTCTTTTGGGGATTTAGTATAGAGGGTGATCTATGAATCCTTTCTATTTCTATTTTGCCCCCTTGCTCCAGAACGTGGGGGAAATTTTCTTTTATAATCTCCTGTAGAATAATATCGAGTTTATTGTTTATCTCTGGTTTTTCTGGGAGACCGATAATTCGGAGGTTTTCTCTTCTCCCTCTGTTTTCTAGATCGGTGACCTTCTCAGTGAGATATTTTATGTTTTCTTCTAATTCTTTAATTTTTTGGGTTTTCTTCATTGATTCTTGCTGTTTTATCATCTCACTTTCTTCGAGTTGCTTGATTCTGGTCGTTAGGGACTGGTTTTGCTTTTCAGCTTTGTCTGCCCTTCTATTGGATGCTTCGAGCTCTTTTTCCAATTGAGCAGTGTCAGACTGCTGATCTCTTTCTCCCATTTTTCTTTCCAGGTTTCCATCTTTTGGATAAGTTCCAGTTTGAGGTCTTCCAGAGCTTGTTGATAGTTTCTATTTTGGGAGGCATGTTCTGATTTTTTTTTTTTGGGTTTCCTCCTCATTCTCCTCTTTTCCTTGAGTACTTCCACCATAAAAGTTTTCAATAGTCACTTTTTTCCCTTTCTTCCTGGAGGTTTGATTTTGGGCCATGTGAGCCATCCCTTTTGTGGTTTTATTCCCCTTTCCTTTTTGGTCTGGGGTCTGGGTTATATGGGCGGTTTTTCTATGAATTTAGGTTGCTTCAGACTAGTTCTTCCCAGCCTCCGAGGTTTCTTAGAGCGCTGGGTCCCTGATCACAGCCACACTGCCCAGGTGTTCAGCTCCGCCCAGATAATCAGTGCATGGTCCGCCCCTGGTGTATAGCTCCGTGGAGATGTTCAGTGCAGCCGCCCCAAGTACAGCTTCGTTGACCCCCATGCTCAACGCCAGGTTCTCCAGTCAAACCGCCCTGAAACGTTTTTTCCTGGCAGTCCCCAGATCCCAAGGACCCTGGAGTGCCCCCCCCCCCAGACAGAGATGTTCCCCACTCACTCGCTGTCCCGGTGAGCACTCAGGTAGCTCACTCGGGTTTGGTGGGGGAGGTGGGGTGGGGGAAGGGTGGCTCAGTTCACTTTTCTGTGCAAGCTTTTCCTCCTTCTTATTATAGTGTGGAAATGTTCAAGCCCCACATATGTTCACCTCTGTGGGATACTGGGGAGTCCTGTTCCACCAAAGGTGATTTTTATGCTCCTTTGATATAGTCTGTTTCGTTTGGTGCCGGGGAGAGGAAGCGTGTGGCGTCTAGATTGCAGCCATGATTACCCGGAAGTCCTGAGGCAAGACTTTTAACTGCTGTCTGTTTCACTTTTTTTCAACTGTAAAATAAAGATAGTAGTATCTATCTCCATTGGCTATTGGGAAAATCAAATGAGAAAATAGTGTAAAGAACTTAGATTGGAGGAAGCAAAGTGGGTCAGTAGTCTGAGAGTCAGATATAGAGACAGGGGACTCTGGGTTCAAATTTGACCTCAAACATGTCCAAGATGTGTGACCCCAGGCAAGTTACTTAACCCTCATCACCTAGCCTTTATTATTCTTTTGCCTTGGGTTAAAAAAAAGAACTTAGCTTAGAACCTGGTACATAATAAGTACTCAGTAAATAGCTGTTTCCTGTATTCTTTCTTTTCCATCATATAATTTGACAGACAAAAATAATAAACATAATTTAGCTTTATGTAGTTGATCCAAACTCTGGTTTAACTAATAAATACCAATATTCTCATTGTTATGTTTTTTTGCTTCGTTATTTCACTACAATTCAAATATTAAATTCTCTCCAGAAAGCTAAAGCTATGACAAAAATATCCACACACTTTTAATATAGCAATCTATATTAAATAATATAGTAATCTATATTAAAAGTGAGTGGATTTTTTTGTCTTGATATTTTGATAATTTTAAGAGTAGATTTTTAGGATCCTACAACTATAAAAGTTAATTAGCAAACATCATTAACCTGGGGTGTGAGAGAGGATGAGAGGGGGAAGATGATGTGCATATTCTACTATACTTTTAGAATAACTGAAAAATTTTGGCCATGGTTAATGTGGGAATTTGTTTTGCTTGACTACGCATATTCATTACAAGAGTTTGATTTTCTGCTTAAAATTGATTTTTAAATGGGGAAGAGGAGAACAAGAGAAAAGAAATTATTCTTAATTGAAACAATTTAGGAAGAAAAATAAAACCCATGTAAGAAAGTATCATTTTCCAGAATTTGAAACCTATATGAAATTAGAAATAGATAACATTTGTCATCATCATCCCTCCAACTACTTTGCTCCACCAACTCTTTCCCTCTTACCTGACCTCAATGCCTAGGGTATTCTACTTTAAATTAGTTTGTCACTGCTTCTACTTGGCTGGACCATATCTTATGCTCCCAACTTCATCACCAATTTATTCCATTCCCTATCTCTGCACCTCATATGCCACTAATCCCAAGGAAAGAATCCTTGCTATAATGTTAATAGCTGATATGGCATAATGTTTATTATCTCTACCAGATAGTATTAGTGATTTACTGTCTATGCAGAACTCAGGGGAATGATTAAGGGTGGAAATTTCCAGTCCTAAAGCTGAGACAGAAAGATTTTTGGCTAGCTAAACTTTTAGTGCCCCAGAGGCACATGATGTAGATGACTTTGTAAAGGCAGTCCTGATTCTACCAAGCACCGTATCATTTGTCAAATGTAGTTAACATTATTAACCAGAGTTTTCCTTGCAGCAAAGGACATGGTTTTCATTGTATGGCTCACATGCCAAGCCTGAAATGCTAAATTCAAAACATACTGTGATATCTGATAGCCAAAAAAAGGTTTTAGAAAAAAATTAACAGATGGAAAATTACTTAGGATTGTTTTTCACTCTCTATAATGGCCAAACATGTTTCTCCAGACTTATCAGCTAACGATTTGTGGGTTAAGAACATCAACTTCTATTTTGGTAGAACTTACAAGCCATTGAAGCTAATAACAACAGTGATGATAACCTAGAGAGTTTGTACAGGTATCAGTTTCAGTGGTTTCAAAGTTTTCTCAAACACACTTAATGTTTTAAAGGTTATTGAGTCAGCTTTACATTACTCTAGAGCAAGATAGCTGGTAGTGACATTAGAAGTGTGTTACAATATTAACGTTGTGTTAACTTTTTTCCCAGTTGCCTCAAAGATGAAACCCAGCTTGGCATTGAGGATCCTATACCATCTGGCCCTGCCCTAACATTCCTGCCTTATTCATACAAATTCCCTCTCTGTGCTCTGTATTCTAGGCAAACAGTACTATTAACTTCCCTTTTAATCTTCTGCTTCTATTGCATTCACACAGGCTGCCAACCATGCTGGAAATGAACTCCCTTCAGATCCATAATTTAATATTATGCCTGGCACTTAGTAGGTACTTAATAAATGTTTACTGATTGATCTTGGCTAGTGGAAATATTGTTCACCCTTCAAAGTCTTGCTCAGTAAAAAGCTTTTCTGAACCAACCAACTGAAAAGAGATCTCAAATCTTATAGTATTTTACCTGAATATCTCCATTGCTCTTATGATCAGTCTACATGGTACCATCCTTATTTTTAAATGTAACTAGGGCAAAATAATAGGACCTTTTCCCCAGAATGTCAAAACTAGGACTAGCAAGTTTTAGTTAAAAGTAGACCTTCAGCAGCTAAAATGATTATAATAAACTTATAATTACATTCAGCTACAGTCTTGAGACTTTCCCCAAAATGCTTTTGCTCTATAAGATGAAATTGAAACTATTACTAATGGTATTCATGTTTCTTTAAGTAACTTTTTATAAAGCATATAGAATATTTATAAACTTTCTACAAGTAAATTAAATAAATTTAAGTAATTTTGATTAGTAAATCATTTACTTGTAAGTAATGTGGCTATTTAAATAAATACATTTAAAAAATCTTAGCAGGAATAATCAGTTAAAACAGGAAGTTACTATATACTAAGGTAGGGTAAGGTGATAATCATAACTAGTACTTTTAAAATGCTTTAGAGTTTGCAAAGCATTTTACATATGATCACATTTTATCCTCATAACAATCTTGGGAGGTTGGTATTATTATTACCCCTATTTTACAGGTAAGGAAACTCAGGAAGGTTGTTGTTCATCCTTTATTTTTGAAGATGACCAGTGACATCATGATGATGTCTTGACTGCATATGAATTGGGTTTAAGTGAGGTAGAGTTACACAAAGTCATCAGTCTCTCTCTTTCAGAGTCATTAAAGTCCAATGGCAAGATACAAGTCAAGACTGGCAATGGCCCTTGATCCAAATCACCTGTTTCAGCTGGCACTTCATCATTCTATATAAACTCTGAGTGTCCAGATATCCTAACAGATTCCCTTTATAATTTGAAATAATTCTCCAGGGAAGTAAAAATGCTTTAACATTTTTTATTAATGTGTTTAGGGGGTAGAATGGAGGATTCATGAATTGAATTCTGTTTCTATATAACAGGTCATATAAAAATTTTTTCTATTTGCCTTGACTGTTGCACTTAAGCAAAGATATTTAGGCAAGGCCAATCTCAGACAAACAAGAGGCAAGTTAATGTGGTAAAAATTACATTAGGCTGGAAAAATAAGTTAGGAGAGTGGTGGCAGTGGCACTATACACAGTCATTTCCAGTTTTTTTGCATCTTGAGGAAATATTTTAGATGAATGACATCTTGTTCTGCTTTTCAACCAGTTCCTAGGGTGTGATTCATCAGGGGTCCTTTCTTCCTACTCTTCCTTACTCCTTCCCCATCCCTAGTTACCCATCCAATTTAGAAAAAAAAACAAAAAAACCCCCAACAAAATTAGAAATGTTCGGAGTTCTATATCTGTTGCAATCTTGAGAAGCTTTCCAAGATTATTTCTGTTTATGACTAACATAGGATTTGCTAGTTCCTGAAAGACATACACATATCTGGCTTAGTTTTTATTTGCTCTCATGGTTTCTAAAAGCCTCTATTCCAGGTTCCTAGAAGCCTCTATGGAGAACAAATGCTCTCTAGGCTGTCTCATTACACTAGAGATTTTTGACCACTCTGATCACTTTTTAAAGTATCTGAAGTTATCTCCTGAGACAGACTAAGGCCAGTTACTAATAGTACCTAAATGGTTCTTTCTATGTCCCTCACGTGATAATTTCCTTTTAGTAATTACAAGATGATTATTGCTCTGATCCCTCCCACCCCCAACAAGCTGATCTAATTTTTACACAATACCTATCGTATTCTTTCCTTTGTCCTGTTTTACTCAAACAACAACAGAAAAAGGGAGCAGATCCATTGGTAAATGTCACATTTTATTCACTTCTCACTTTGATTTTAAAGAGTTTGTGTTCAATTATGTTCCTAATGGAAATGTAGAAAAGTCAAAATGCCATAGAGCACCTCTAATTTTTTATATTTAGCTTGGGGCATTTTAAAATGTATATTTGAACATATTATATGTCTACTGCCTTGGAAATAAAACAGGTAGACTTTCTGACTGGAGAAACTGGGAATCTGTCCAATTTCTCTCATCCTTTAATCCTTGACCTTATACTCTGAAAAGGCAGCATATTCACCATGTTGATGCAAAGTTTTCCTTTCTGAAATGTAACAAACTTACAGATAGGTCAATTATTTGCTAAATTATCTTTAATAAGTTAAGGCTGCTAAATATTTGGATATCAATAGACTTTTTGGGCAGCTCCATGAAAACTAGAGATATAATTCATCCATTAGTTAACTGATGTATGGTGTATGGGGTGCTCAGGGAGGGGTAATATCTCTGGTATGGAGGGCTTGTCATGCCCTTCTAGGGCAGCTCTCCAGCCTCAGACCCTCACCTGACACCCAGCTCTCACTTGTGGTTCCCAGTAGCTGCTAGCATGTGGCAGCGGCCACACCCAGGGCAACGGCTTCGACAGGCCGGCTAAACCTTGTGAGGGTAGCCATCGGGTCTACGTCGACCCCTGGTGAACCAGGGCTTTGCTCACCCAGCATGTGAAGACTGCTTCGGCTGAACAGACGGAAGAAACCAATAAGAAGGTTCAATGGCTGAGATGGCAATGCAGCAAGGCACTGTGGAGTGCTTAGGGCGTGTTGGGGCACAAAAGACAACACGGCCATCCAATGCAGCTGAGGAAGTCTCTAGGTGTAACGACTTTTCATGCCACTGGACCCAGGCTTCCAACGCTGAGAGAGTGGGACTGTCTCTGTGCATCGACTTTTCCACTTAAATCTTCAAGCACAGGTGTCTTTGTGCACAAAAATGCACAAGGACAATCGTCTCCCTCGGTTCAAGAGACAACCAACAGTTAAATGATAATTGTTGGGAACTACTATAATACAATGCATTGTGGAAGACCCAAAGAAATGTGAGATGTGGTCTCTGTCTTTAATGAGTTTATAACCTGGTTGGAGGAGTTGATATTAGACCCATTGAAAGGTAACATGGAAGCCAGCAAAAGGTAGGTACCAGTTGAATGATACCAACTACAAGTATTTGAGAGGCAATATAGTCCAATGACAAAGTGTTAAATTTGGACTCAGAGCATGTATGTTTGAAAGCCAAATCTACCACTTACAACCTGTATGATCTTAAGTAAGTTATTTAACACCTCTGTGCCTTGGTTTACACATCTGAGATTAGCATTAAAATGAATAGAATCTCATACTGCAATCTATTGGTCAGGATAGAGCTGAGATATTGGAACTGGGTAAGCAGTTTTGACTGAGCATTAAGAATTGAGCTCAGAATGAGGCAATCAATTGAACTGAGTAGAGAAATGCAAGTCAGAGCATTCACTTTAGGTTCACAGCTTATCAAAAGCCAAGCTCCAGTTTGGCAGAAAAGAAACACAATACTGTTTCCCTAAAACAGATTAGAGCAAAGATGGAAGAGGGATGGAACCATTAATATGAATAGGTGAATCAGAACAGGGGGTCAATTTTTTGGGGGGGAGTAGAGGGAATTCAATTTTAAGCATATTGAATGTAAAGTGACAAAAATAAATGAAAGGACAATCAAGAAGAAATGGTCACTGGGAAGTTTTAAGTGTGGTATAGGTAAGACCTGGAGATACAGATTTGGAGTCATTCACACGGAGCTAGTGGCTGAAATCACCACCCAAGTGCAGGCCCTTGTCATGTGCTTCAGAACTGCATCCTCTATTTCCTTGAGGGGAAAGATTGTTTCCATTTAGTCTTTGTATCTCTATCACCTAGCATAATTAACAATAATATCACTAACAACAGCAACTACTACTACTACTACTACTACTACTACTACTACTACTACTACTACTACTACTACTACTACTACTACTACTACTACTACTTGATTGATACTGTGATAGTCTTCTGACTAGTGGTGTTTCCCTACAGTGTCTCCCCCTTTTCTCTCTACCCTAAGCCATGTGTCCAACAACAGACAAGGCTTCCTAGGGAACATCTATTCTTGGAGAAGGATAATAGCCCCAGGCTACGAATTACCAAGGGGCCCAGCTCTATGGGAAACACATGCTTGTTAACAGACAGAGCCTTCCTTAGGGAACAGCAACCTTACACATTTATTCAAGGCCTCTCTCCCTTTAGGAATAAGGAGAGGAAGTCAGAGAGCAGAGATTCTGGCACTTCACCATTGCTAGTCCCCTTTTTTGAATCTAACAAATGGCTTGTCAGTAAATGTGAAAATGACATTTGCCAACTTGGAATGTATATAATCCATTAACAGAGAAACTAGGTTCTGTCCCTTGGTAATATAAATGGGAATTTTTAAGTTGTTAGGTTATTTGGGTCTAACATTTAAAAATTTCAACTTACTCACATGTAAAACATTAGTATTCAGAGCATCATTATAGGTTTTTGAAATGCATACTTGAAGACAAAATTAGACCCATGTCACTTGCTGCTTTGCAGAGTTTTCATGTATCTCATATTTCTTTTTTCTCAGTGAGGATTCTTTATAAGCTTTATAAGAAGAGAGCCAAATGAGACCTGGAGTTCTCTGGAAATCTCACCCTTTTAAAAAATTATGAACCTTATCTAGTTAGTTAGCAGCTACCACTTTTGTATTATCTTATGTATTTTATGTATGTTAAATCTTATGCATTTTAAAATTTTGCATTTTGTGATTAGAAAACTGTCTGGATCAATGAAGATGAATACATAAATGAAAAATGAACTTATTGATTTATAAATCAAGTTGACACCTTCAGTAGAATCACCTTTAAAATATTCCAATATTTCCCACTTTTTAGAATTAGGAGGAGTAAGATGAATAGAAGTGCCAAATTATATGTTTTGTAAATTTGATTTAATTCAACACATATTCACACACACATGGTAAATTCAAGTTAATTTATTAACTACTTTTCATGAGTAAGGCTGTATGACAGGTTCAGTAGTTATAAAGACCAATATGAAATAGTACTTGCCCTCGAGGAAATTCCATTTTACTTGGGGGATACCACATGTGAACGAATTAAATACAAAGTAGATTCCAAGTAATTTCCAGAAAGAAGAAATAGTAATAACAGAAATGAACCTGGTTGCAAGAGGTAATATCTGAGCTACATGATGAAGAAAGCTAAGGAGTGGAGGTGATGATGGAATGCATTCCAGATGTAGGGCTGCTTATGCCACAGCCTAAAAGTATCACCACAGACTTTGACAATTAAAAAGAACCTCAAAAGTCTTCATTAAATCCATTTATGAAAATGGACACCTTCTTTTACATACCTAACAAGTGATTATCCACTCTTTGCGCAAAGACCTCCAGGTGAAGAGAATCCACTACATACATTATAGTTTTGGTTAGCTCTGATATTTGGAATGTTTTTCTTTACATCATGCCTAAATGTTCAGTAAGGTATTGGTAATTTTAGGAAGTGGGAAATATTGGAATATTTTCAAGGTATGTGATTCTTCTGAATGTGTCAGCTTGATTTACAAATAAACCAGGTAATATTCTCATAAAAGGCCCTACAATAAACTCCACAAACTTTTTTGGGATTCATCTTTTCCTACTGTAATTGGTAGCAGAAATCATGGAAGAACAGCATTATCTATTGCCAGATCCCTATAGCAATCCCATTGTTTACGGTACTTGCCTCATGAAGTCAGATGTTTAGTTAGTAGTAAATAGATTTTCTTTAGTGGAATGCTCTCTTCCAGTTGTGTTTCCTCATGCTTCAGAATGCCCATTTGTTCCTTGCCTACAGAAGATGCTTAGCACAACTGTGTGTATTTTATCCTTTGGATACCATGTAAACATTATTTAATGTGAAAGAAATGTGGCTTTCATTTCTATATGTATGTGTATCATAGCATCACTTTCTCTGTATATATACATGTTAAGTAAACATAGCCGTTTCCTAGTAATCATACCCTTTATTAGTGTGACTTAATAGATTTTTTTCTTAGAAAGAGACTGAAATGTGAAAATAATTAGGGCAAATTATTGGATCTTTCTTCACAGCTTTCCTAGTAAGACCATACACTAGGTAATGAAGGCAGTCTTCTCTCAGAAGAAACCCACCCACTACATAGAGGATGAATGGAAACTTGGCTTCAGATCATAGCATTGAAAGCTGATTAAAAAATAAGGTTTATTAGTTTTGGGGTAGGCTAAATGTAACACAAATAATATAGTCATTTTAATGTAGGCAAAAGAGCTACCTAAAAGTATTCATAGAGTTATTCTAAACCATGTACTGACCACTGATCTGTGCCTACAAAAGATAGTATTTGAGGAAATGCCTTAGAACATGGCCAGATTTAAATCAGGTATAAGGAAAACATTTCTAGAGGTTATACCCTGAAATGAATTGCTGAGAGAGGTAGTGAAATCTAAAGCACACTGAAAATGCTATAGTCACTCCAAATATGAAAAGAAAAATAACTACCATGAAATATACTGCATAATTTTAATGACAAAATGTTGATGTGTTGATTAGTTTTGTTAAGCTTCTTTCTTTTTCCTTCCTTCCTTCCTTCCTTCCTTCCTTCCTTCTTCCTTCCTTCCTTCCTTCCTTCCTTCCTTCCTTCCTTCCTTCCTTCCTTCCTTCCTTCCTTCCTTCCTCCCTTCCTCACTCCCTTCCTCCCTCCCTCCCTCCCTCCCTCCCTCCTTCCTTCCTCCCTCCCTCCCTCCCTCCTTCCTTCCCTCCCTCCCTCCCTCCCTCCCTTCCTTCCTTCCTTCCTTCCTTCCTTCCTTCCTTCCTTCCTTCCTTCCTTCCTTCCTTCCTTCCTTCCTTCCTTCCTTTCTTTCTTTCTTCCTTCCTTCCTTTCTTTCTTTCTTTCTTTCTTTCTTTCTTTCTTTCTTTCTTTCTTTCTTTCTTTCTTTCTTTCTTTCTTTCTTTCTTTCTTTCTTTCTTTCTTTCTTTCTTTCTTTCTTTCTTTCTTTCTTTCTTTCTTTCTTTCTTTCTTTCTTTTTCTTTCTTCCTTTCTTTCTTCCTTTCTTTCTTCCTTTCTTTCTTTCTTTCTTTCTTTCTTTCTTTCTTTCTTTCTTTCTTTCTTTCTTTCTTTCTTTCTTTCTTTCTTTCTTTCTTTCTTTCTTTCTTTCTTTCTTTCTTTCTTTCTTTCTTTCTTTCTTTCTTTCTTTCTTTCTTTCTTTCTTTCTTCTTCTTTCTTTCTTTCTTTCTTTCTTTCTTTCTTTCTTTCTTTCTTCTTCTTCCTTTCTTCCTTTCTTCCTTTCTTCCTTTCTTCCTTTCTTCCTTCCTTCCTGTCTTATTTAAAACAAAGAACTGATTTCTGGTTAGCAGAGAACAAGGGATATGGTCAGAAATTAAGAGGATACTTAAAAAATACATCAGTAAAAAGAAACAAAAATATTGTATATGACCATCTCATTTAGTTGGGACTCTACCTAGACGCAAAAGACTGAATGAGATTATGCTTTGAGGTCTTCTCTACAGGTCAATTTCTATACTCTATTAATAAGTATTTAATCAATGGCTACTATATGTCAGAGACTACGCTCTGTTCTGGGAAGAAATAAGGAAATTTATGATCCTAAGGTAGAAATGGTGATACTAAACCTAGTGACCTTTTTATCCTACCCAAAAATCTTGTTTTGGGTTCTTCTCTAAGACTAGCTTCTATTTTGTTGCTTCTCGTTTCTCTTCTAAAATGTCATTAAGAAGTTAACTTCAGAATTTATGTGAAATGCTTAGTCTTTACCCTTAAGAATCATTAAAATATGTATAGTTTGCTTCCCAAAACAGAAACTATTTTCCCTCTCTTGATTTCTTTAAACTTTGTCCAAAGGTCAACTGTGTTCATTTTTCAACCTCATACCTTAAAACTAATTTGGTTTACTCTTCAATCTAAATGCAAACTTTTTCTAAACTTGTTTATCCTGAATCACCACAACTCTGGTAACATAAGTAAATAGTTTAAATAAGTCAGTTTAACCATAGAGTTGCATTCAGATACAACTGCATGGACCACCAAATAGGAGCTCAACATTTCAGAATGAATTGCTGTGGGAAGGAGTTTTTGCCCCACTAAGGCTCCATCTTGAAACATTTGCAACACCAGTTATAAGGTCTGTATATTTTTGTGCATCCATCCAAAACTTGGGTTTCTACTTGTCTGGTTACTTCCCCCCAGATTTTGAATACCAAATAGAGGAAAGAACTACACAGGATTTAAGCATATTCACCTTTTGCTCTTTCATTGGAGAAAGGATTGTATAGAACTAGTGTGAAGCTTTATCCTTGTGAGACAATGTATAACATTTCCTTCCTAGTGGAGCACAAATGCTTAGAAATCCAGTTGACTTCTTCTCGGGGAAATGTATGCTATTCTAGAAAGTGATACACAGATCAGTGTCTCTGTAGACCTGTCTTCAGCCCTATCTGAGCTTTCGTCATTTCTCTTGGCCACCCCACAAACCAGAGATGCTGCTGGTGTTCCAGTTGGTAACATTAGAGATGACTCCTGATTTCTGGTGTTGATGCACATAAGGGCTAGCCTTAACTCCTTTCTTTGTTCCTATTTCTCTGAGTCCATGCATTTATTCCACTTTAGATCAAAGAGCTTCCATTATGAGCTTGCTATTTGCTAGGAATTGCCTACACAAACGGGAAAGCAATAGAGTTCCTGATCTTAAAGGACTTACAACCCAATAGGAAGGCTAATAAGATGTTTATACAAATAACTATACTATAAAGTACAAAGTATTAGAAGGAGTCAATCCATCAGGAAAAATATGATGAAAAGTATTCTAATGAAGTACTTACTTTAATGCCACCATAGAAGCTTGGATTATAGCATCATAAATCTAAAATTGGAGAATTTGTGTGCCATGCTTGCATAGAGTGTTTAAGGTATATGGGGTGTTCTGGGAAGACTAGTGCCTCTGATGTGATGGATTGCCAAGTCCTTTTCAGGACTGTCTATAAATCTTCAGTATCCACCTCTCACTTGACTCTTGCCTGTGACTTCAAGAAACTGTAGGTTGAGCAATAGCCCAACTCCAATAAAATCCTCTTAGCAGATAAGTCAAACCAAATTGAAGTTAACCCCTAAGTAACTTAGGAGGATATTTACCTCAAGTATGTGAAGATTTCTCCTGGTAGAATAAGTAGATGAGAACAATTTGCTCCAAAGGTCATGCAGTTGAAAGGAAGCTGAAAAAGTAAAAGGTAAAGCAGCTGAAGCAAGCATTGTTGAATGCTTAGAACCTGGTCAGAGATCCAAGAAGCAAAAGTCATCCATTGCATCCTGGGTTATCACCAGTCATCTTGACTTTTGCCTAGTCACTGGACTTTGAAGGCTCTGGAAAATAGAGTGAGACTAACAACTATACAACACTGCCTCACTTAAATCCAATTCATGAGCCCTTGTGATGTTATTGGACCTTTCCAAATTGAAGGATGAACAACAACATAGATAAATAAAACTGGTAGGAACTGTAGAGGCTCTTTATTCTACCTTCCTCATTTAATAGTTGAAGAAACTGGCACTCAAGGAGGTTAAGAAATCTTCCCAGGATCAGACAGGTAGTAAATATCACTGATGGGATCTTGAAAGGATGAAAGACAATTTCATTGAGGAGGTGGTACCTTTTCTGTTCCTTAAAGAGAAAGATTTCAACAAGAAGAGTTGTGGTAGTAGAGTGTTCAGGGAATGACATTGGTGGTGGTAGTGAGGGACAGGAATACATTCAGTATATGTGACTACAAGTGTAGCAGTCCACCCTTAGCTATGGGCAAGAGAAACAGTTGGTATGTACAGATTGCCTTAGAAGAGAGCATGCTCAGTATTGCACATGGCTGGGAAAGCCTCTGACCCTTGACCCCAGCTTCCCCCAGGTTAGGCAGGAACACAGGTTTCTTTGTGCTCACCTGGTTAAGAGAAACTACACCTATACCTTGTCATTAACCAATGATGATCATCCCTATGTACTGTGTATATTTGCATATCAAAGAGATTAAATATGCCTCAGCCAGCTCCGCCTCTCTCTCTTCTGCTCTTCCTCCCTTCCAGCACTGATGCCTGTCCTTGCTGGAGCCTGGCCTTGGGCCAGGCTCCATCTCTAATCTTTCTCTATCATGTCTCCGACCTGTGTGGTATTGAATCTGGATTTCTGGACTGGTAAAAGCCTTCGGAAGGGTCCTTTGATCAGAGCGTGGCTGTGGCTCATTGATAATTAATAAAGACTCATTCCTGCCACCTCATATCTCTACTTTGACTCCGTCATCCCCCTCATGGTATCTAAAACTTCTATCATTTCTCTTTTCTCTATCTTCCTACCTTAAAGCTTCTCTCTCCCCTCTGAGGAAGCTTTAACAAGGAAGAAAACCATATCAGAATAAGATCCAAAGAATGGATAGAATTACAGTTTAACTGGAATGATGAGTGGATAATAGGCACTGCTATATGAAATTATCTAAAAAAAAGGGAGATGAGTATTTTTGAGTAAAAGAATGATGTAGTCAGTCATCTACAGAAGGGATTCTAAGCCTGGAGGCCTGTGGATCAATTAAAAGGATTCATAAACTTGGTAAAAGAAATTACATTTTATATTTTCATTAATATAATTTATATATTAGTATCTTTTTCAATAATGATTTAAAATATTCTGAGAAGAGATCTATAGACTTCACCAGACATTCAAAGGAGTTCATGATACAAAAACAATTAAGAAATCCAGGTAGAAGCTTATTTTCAAAACAATGTGAAGGATAGATGAGAGACTAGAGATTGAAAATGGTAAGACCTGGCAGGATGCTTCTTAAATAGTCTAGGTAAAAGATAATGAGGACATGATTTAGGATAACAAAGGAGGCTATAAAAGGGTAGATATCAGAGACTTCTCAGGTGCCAAATTAGGAGGATTTGGTAATAATAAATTGTGAGGGTGCTGGAGAAGGAAGAGTCTCCATGTAGGATTTAATGTTCTGGAAGAATATTTGAATAACAGAAATATTAAAAGCAGTTGAAAGTATGAGATTGGTACTCATGGGACATTATGACATAGATTGGTACACATAGGTGCTCAAGGCAAAGAGACATAGATTTTACTCCAAGAAGCCCAGTATATTATGTTGGAAAGAGCTATGCCAGAAATGTTAGTTTATTTTAAACTCTTGGGCATTTGGATGGCCTAGTGGATAGAACTCAATATGTAGAGTTGGAAAGAGCTGAGTTCAAAAGTAGTGTAAAATATTTACTAGTTGTGTGACCCCAGCAAGTCACTTAGCCTCAGTCTTCCTCAGGTTTCTCAATTATAAAATGAAGATATTGATATTATCTAATTCTTGGGGTTGTTTTGAGGATTTAATGAGATTTTTTTAAAGCACTTAGCACAGCATCTGACACATAGTGTTTAGCAAGTGCTTCTTCCCTTTCCTTTCTTTTCCACATGCTAGTCCTTTTAAATACTTGAAATAGATTATCATGGCTTTTTTAGTTTTCTCTTGATCATTCTAAATATTCTCAATTCTTTCAACATGTCATGATCTTGGAGTCTTTTACTCCACTGATTGCCCTCTCTTGATGCTCTCCAATTTTTCAAAGTACTTTCTAAGATGCAGTGCCCAGAACTAAGTAAAATGCCATAGATATACTCTGACTAGGATAAAATAGAGGAGGAATATCCTGCCTTCCTCTCTCCCCACCCTCCCAACCTTGTTTTGAATACTATGCTTCATTTAATGAAGATTCATATTGTAATAGCTTTTTTTGGCTGTTATATCACACTGTTAAGATTATAAATTTGTTTGAAAGATAGTAAAGGGCAGTACAGAAGAATATTATGAGTGGTATCACCTCATAAATCAGTGAGAAACAGTGGAGGGGAGAAAAGTTTTCAGAAAGCTTGGAATGAGATCCAACTGAACAAAATTATCCCAAGGGCATTTAAGAATGAAATTAAAGAGAACAACAGTCAAAGAACAGAAAAGATCTATGAAGATGTTCCTATCAAATACTTTGCTTTGTTATTGAGTGGAGCCACCACATTAAGATTATAACAACAAGGCTATAATCCTGAAATACTATGTTAAAAAATTAGAAAAGACACTAAATCAAAGATTGTGAGAGCAGCTAGACAAGGCCAAGTATGCACAGAAGAGGTCTATGCTAGAGGCAAAGGGATTTTAAGGACACTGGAGAACCAGTTCTCTAGTTATTTGAAAGAGGCAAGTCAATTCAGTCACTATACTAAGAGTAGGGCTACAAAGAAAGGGAGAGATATTAAAAGCAAGGAACTAAAGGCTTAGGGAAATCCAACAAGTTCAGAACATATTCTTAGCCCTAAATTGTTCCCCAAAGAAATTTATAACTACTTATACATTTTTCTACTCGACTGTTTCAACATAATTTTTAGAATCATTTGTATACATTGAGCTTGATCAAGGAATCAGAAGGGAACAGTCAGGCTTATCCAAATATCCTATAGAACAGAGAAGGCAAACCTATGGTACTGGTGCCAAAGATAGGATGCAGATTGTTCTCTGTGGGCATGCAGCCACCCAGAGTTCATTACTAGAAGGTAGAGGGACTCAGGCATTGCTACTCCCTTCCCCTCTCCACCATGCCTGCTGACATTTGTTGACATCACCCACCTCTCTGCCTTAGCCTCCCAATAGGAGTGCATAGGGGGTAAGGTGGGTGGCTCACAGGTGGCAGAACTGGAGGGGAGCAGAGCACTCTGGCCATTCCCCTCCCCCTCTCTACACTTGCTGAGGACATTCCTCACATCATCCACCCCTCCACCCAGCAGTCCAATGGGAGCCCTTTCTCCCTCCCCTGTGTGGGGTAAGGGGAGATGTGGGTATGGCACTCAATCTGGGGATTGGAATGGGGCAGGGTTCAGCACTTCACCTCTAAAAGTTTCATTATAGGAGATATCATTTTTACCCAATTAACAGAATGATTTGGAAAATGCTTGATCTTATTGTATTTACTGCTGAGTATAAATAAACTTTTGATTGGAGAGAGCTCAGTGCAACCTTAGATTTATATCTTCTGTATATATAACAGAATATAATATAATTCCTCAAGAAATATATGAGAGAAGATTGCTCTTTGAACCATTGAGTTCAGAGAGCTATCAAGCAATCCCCCCCCCCCCAAAAAAGTTGACGCATGCTCAAAAGTGTTAGTAAAATGTATGGTGTTCAGAGTAGAATCCAAATGGATAAAGGAAAGAAATAATCTTATATTATGTACCTACTGTGTGCCAGTCACTGTGCCAAGCATTTCCCCAAATATCTTATTTAATCTTTACAATAGATGCTATTATTGCCATTTTATAGTGTAAAAGGGGATACTAAAGCACACTGTAAAATGGGAGTTAAACACCTTAGGGGACTGTATGACATGTTTGACTAGGGTTTTATGGGAACCTAGCCAGTTTAAGTTGTTCTCCCCAGAGACACAGTGCTAACCTGAGAGAGAGATCAGTGAGGATTGACTGGGAATTTGGTTCAACCCATTGGAGGAAGAACCCTCTCTCCAGGATAAAATCCAAAAGACTGCTTCTCCCCCTTATGGTTCTGTATGATGGATTTGACTGCTTCTCAGTGATGTATAATTTATATGCATGAGGTAAAACAGGGATAAGATCAGGGAAGAGGGATGTAAGGCTCTTCTACACTAATGAAATAAGCACTGATGACAAGACTTGTCAGCCCGAGTCCCATCTGAATCTCCTCTGTATTTAGAGTTTCTTTCCTATGCTGACTAACCCAGGCTAAATCCATAAAGGGAATAAGCCTCTAGGTATTAGTTGAAACAGGTGAGAGGTCAGGTGCTAGGAGCAGATCAGTCTACCCCAAAGGATAACTCCCTGAAGGTAAACTAAGCAGTACAAATCTGCTCCCTCTCTGGTCTTGTTCTTCTCAGCATGACAGGAATGGTTGCAGGATTATGCAGATCTCAGTTTTGATAGGAAATCCTTGGCAGGAGTTGGTTTCACTTCCAAGTGCTGTAGTAAGGGTCTCAAGAGCTGGCTCTCTCCTCAGAGTCCATGAGCTGCCTCAAACTGGCAGTTCAACTCCCAGAAACCCCTTCTCCCTCCAAGATTCCAATCAGGCACTCTCCTGTCTTCACTGCTCCACCACATTCTATGGCACTTGCTAGCAAGCTCATTTCTTTTGCAAAATACCATCTCTCAACAGGTGGGATAATAGGTAGCTAGAGATTAAATGACTTGTCCATATTCATAGTATATCTGGGAAAGATTTGAACTCAGAACTTTCTGACACCAGGTCTAGTCACTGTATTGCCTAGTTACCTATGATGAAGGATTCATTATAAATAATGACATATTCTAGATTTTCCTATTTGCTGATGACATTGTGTTGGTTGATTCAAGTCTTGAATATTGGAAGCCTCGTAAATGAGACTTATAAATTGCATTATTTGATCATCACTCACAAATAAATAGGCACCTTTTAACATCAACAATAACAATACCAGTAACAACTGAAAGAGAATATTTTAATAGAGCAGAGACTAGGAAAGACCTCCTACAGAACACAAGATTTGAGTTAAACCTTAAAGAAAGTCAGAGGCAAAAGTGAGGAAGGAAAGTATTCCAGGCATGGGAAGGAGCTGACTAAAAGACTAGTTAAAGCCATTTAAAGTCAGGAGATGTAGTGTCTTATAAAAGGAACAGCAAGAAAGCCACTGGATTGTGTAAATGAAGGAGAATAATGTGGAAATAGACAGAAAAGGTAGGAAAGGTCCAGAAGTGCTTACTGTCCAAATTCTTTTACTATCTAAGATACACATCAACATCCACAAGTGTACACACACACATATGTACATTTTAAAAATTGCTGGACCCATTATCTGTTCAAATTAACAAAAATGAGTGCTGTTCCTCAAAGTTGACTCTATGAAAGTCTATTCACTTATTTGTAGGATAGTACTACTTCCATAAAAGTTTTTACAACTCCTCTTTTTGGAATTGATGTGAGAGAAAAATATTCATGGTGTGTGTGTGTGGGGAATGGCTAGAGTCAGCTCAAACCAGCTTATGAGAGACCAGTTTTAAAATATTCATTTTGAACAATTATACAATATAAATCAATGAACTCTACAGATCAAGGCTTGATTGGTTATTTTGCTGGTTCTTTAACTTAAAAAATTGATGGAGTCTGTGTGACCCTGGGCAAGTCAATTAACTCCAATCACCTAGCCCTTCCCACTCTTCTGCCATGGAACCAATAGTGTATTGATTCTAAGATGGAAGGTAAGGGTTTTGAAAAAAATATAGTGATGGAGAAAATGTTGACAATTCAAATTAAATTTCAAAGGATATAGTATGTGTTTCTTCTCAGAAAGTTCATTGTTAAACATTTACCAGTATAGCCTTTTATTAGATTGAATAATTTATGGATATATCACATTACCAGCCTATAATCACCTATTTTATTCACTAGGCTTGGTTTCAATGATTTTTAGTAATTTCCCAATATCAAACCCACCACCAAAGGATAAGGATTGGCCACCACTGAGAATATACAAAGAATGTTCCATGGGTTCTAAAGGCAATTCCTCAAACAGTATTCCAAACATGTTTTATTTGGAAATGTGGGTTCTGGTATGTCCTTTACAGAATTGGTCACAGTGCTCTTTATTCATAGTTCCTAAAATGCTCTGTTAAACTTTATAACACTATTCTGTTGAAAGTGTCAAGAATTCTAAATATGACTTAAAAGATGATAATTTTCAGGTGCAGAGTGCAAGTATACACAAATACTCAATGATAGATCTGGTCTAGGATTATTTACCCTTTATATGAGCCCTATGGTTTTCCCTCAGTAACAAACTCATTCCCTAGGTCATATATTCTTCCTGTACACATAGCTTCAGATGAAGATGCTGAAAGATCAATCCATAAAAACCTCTGTTGAAAACTACCCAGTATAATTGTACACTCAGATTCTGTTGAATTGTATTAATTTTTGGAAGAACCAGAAGAAATGTAGTTCAAGCAATGACATGAGTCATGTGAATAGTGTGAAATGGTTGGTGCTTTGGAAAATTGTGGACATTTTGATTAACTTTTGGAAAGAAGATGGATTTATGATTTCTTAATGGTCATTAAACATTCAAGGGATTAATGCATCATGTCCAGCTGTTTTCAATATCTGTAGAGGACAGATGAGAAGAAACAGACTTGAATTGCTATAAAGTGTTAGGTTAGCAAAGGAAGAATTAATAAGGTTGTTAAATGTTGAAACAGGAAACAGAGGAAGATACTAGAAACTCTCTTGAGACCATTACAAGGGTAAATCCACACATGTCAGATTAAGGTGAGGGTTTGCCTAGAAACAGGGGAATGGAAGCAATGATCTCTGGAGGTCATTTTCAGCTTTAAAAATGAATTTGTTCAGGTGTAAAAATGCCATTAGTTTTGTATTATATCTAAAAGTTTATGAATTGTATTAGTGATTATCACCTCCACACGTCCCCCCCACCCCATACCAGATAAATATACAGTTTTCATTTAGTAAAATAAGGTATGTAATTTCCTTGGAAAACTCTCAATAGGGAAATTTCCTTTATCAATGTAACTCAGAAAACATCCTGACATAGTTTTAAATAATGTAAGATATATGAAAATATAAATGAAAAAATGGGAAACAAGTACCACTAAGGTAGCTGTCAGACTTGTTTAAATTCTGAGTGACTTAATACACTTTGTGTGCTAAATAATAGACTGAGCTAAGCGATTAGTATAGCTATATTTATTTTGTTTTGGGTCATTCATTTTGAGATGAAGTACAGGTGCCAGAGAAAACACTTTAAAGAGTTTGTAACTCAGAACCTAGCTATGACTGAACCTGAAGAAACATTATCTTTATGAAAGTGCAAACTGATTCTCATAGTTGTATGGCAAAGATTGCTTACATTGGAAGGATTAAAGTTCTCATCATGCCAAACAGGAAGATGATACACATCAGTGATAAAGTTTTGGATGACTTAGATTGACATTCAAAAAAATTAGACAGAAAAGAAGACAGATACTCAAAGCAGCTAGCTTTTATCATGACTAGAGCTAAAACCAACTGAGTGATTAACTGTCTCAGAAAATATTTTATACACTAATTGGTCAGAAAATATGTCCTTTAAAACATATTTACCTTGTGATTTCATTTGGAGAAATTACTAGTCACTTCTTTTCATAGATAAATAGATAGATGAGAGAGAGACACACATGCAGAGACAGAGACAGAGTGAGTGAGAGAGAGAGAGAGAGAGAGAGAGAGAGAGAGAGAGAGAGAGAGAGAGAGAGAGTATAGATTTAGATTTTGTAGGAAGATGGTTCTTATAATCCAGAGGTAGATATATTCCTAGGAAGCATGCTTAGTTGTAAAATTATTTTAAATTCTTTAGGACACAAATCTTACAGTGAATATATTAATATATAAAACAGTTTCCTTCTCACTTATTTTCCTTTTTACTACTAGATTGGCTCAAGGAGATAAATGTGAGAAAATTGAGGACATTATGGATAGCAGTTAATTGTGAGAAATGAGTGAACCATAATGACTTCATCTTGTGACTAAACTCTAGTTTAGTTCCCTTCTATTCAATTGCAGGTCTAGATCAAATTCTGTCTTGTGAGATGTTTATTTAGTTGTAAGAACTAGGATAAAACTTTATTACATTGTTTGAAGCTAACCCCATGTTGCTGGGGAATTGGACTACCTGTACCTTCTATTTTCGAACCTTTAATCAAAGAGTTAAGTTGGGTTGACTAGAAACAGTCAGATCCAAAGATTGATGTAAGGAGTTACCTCATAATTGTACACCTCAAATAACCTATATGCTTTATTTGAAAAGCTACCCTCCCTACTGATCAATCAGTTATTATTTGTCCTTTGTTCCTTTGATTGTTTACAGATACTTAGGGAGCAGTGGGACGCCTCTTTTCCTGAATTCAGGGAATTTCACTTGTTCACTCTCCTTTCTCCAACTTGGAAAGTCCTTAATCTTTCATCAACTTAGAAATCAGCTGACCTAATGTTGAATTGTTTCATTTTAACTAACTGATTCTTATTTGATGAATTGTTTTTAATGTACAAAAGTCAGTCTCTCCCTGTATTGGGGGTGAAAAAGGGACTTGGTCATGATTTGTGGGGCAGTTAACATGTGCTGTCTAATAAATACTATGCTCTGAAGATCAAACCTTGTTTCCTCAATTATTTCAACTTCTGCTGGTTACATATATCCATATGCTGCAAAGGGCTTTGGAACTACAAAAAGAAAACATGGTCTCTGAGGGCTCTGCCATTCAAGCTGCCTGCACTTTTTACTTCTTTCTGGATTTCATTACAACATGCCAGTGGGAAGTTGGAAATTGCTTGTACTAGTCTGCCAGAGCCAATTGATAAATATTCAGTGTCAGCATTTACAATTCTTCTTCCATTTAAAGGGGGTGCTTAGGGAAGTCATTACTCTGTTGACTTAATCATCTATGGAATCTGATTATTTTGCAAGACTAGATTAGTACTAATATTCATGCCTCCTGAGATTCTTCAGTCTCTGGGGCTCTTTTCTTTCTGATTAGTGAAGATAGAGGATGGACAGTGTATCACTTTCTCTATCTATGTGCATGCATGTGTGCATATAATTAAATATAATATATATTTCTTATATTGTTCCATTTCATACATGGTGTATTAAACTCAAATGAAATAATATTCCAAAAAATTCAATTTAATTCTATTCAATTCAATCAAAGCAACAATACAAGTCAGGCACTGAGCAAGGTACTGAGTTTTGCTTAGTTGTTTCAGTCATTTCTGACTCTTGGTGACTCCATTTGGGATTTTCTTGGCAAAGATGATGGAGTAGTTTATTATTTCCTCCACCTGCTCATTTTACGAATGATGAAACTGAAGCAAATAGGGTGAAGGTAATGTAGCTAGTAAGTATCTGAGGCTGGATTTGAATTTAGGAAGATGAGTATTCCTACCTTTAGTCCCAGTGCTGTTTCCAACAATAAAGTATAAAGTCTGTGTAAAATAAAAAACATTCTGGAGGGCAAGTACTAATCTACTGATGCATCAGAAAAGGCTTTATGTAGGAGATACCATTTGAGATGTGCTCTGAAGAAAACTAGAGATTTTCAGAGGTACCTGAGAGGCAGTACTATTATGATCTGGAGAAACACTTATCCAAAACCATGGAGGTGGGAAAAGGAATGTTGTGGATAAGGATTAGCTAGTGGGTTAATTTGAATAGAGCAGACAATAAAGGAAGGTGAATAATGTGAAATAACTAAAAATATAGGTGAACCAAATTTTTAGAGAGACTTATTTATGTAAGGGTGAGGCTTTATTTTAGTTCACAGGCAGTAGAGAGTCATTGAAAATTTTAAGTACAGGAATGTTGAGGTCAGATTTTAGGTATAGCACCTGAGACACACTAATTTTACAGAGTAAATTCCCTGAAACAAGTCTATTCTTGTTTCAAGATGGTACTATGTGGATCTGAAACCATTTATAACCATAGTTCATATGCTCCTTCCCTGATAGATTTACCTTTAATAGTCAGCCAGAAGACATTATTACTTCAAATCAAAGATATTCATTGGAACATATTAGTAGGTGGACACACATGGGGAACATGTGTAGAGGGGTTCATATGTAGGGCATGTGTTTGATTGGGGTGGGGAAAACATACCTTTGATATTGCAGGAATATCAGTATCTTCTGGTGATGTCCTTATGTTGCTTCCATTAGGCCTGGTCTGTAAATGCTGTTCCAAGTAGGCGTAGTCTTTGTTGGGTGCTATTCATCTGGGTAGTGAATATTTTCTAGAGGGAACATTTTCTGGCCACTGCCAGATATGGTTCCATTCAAGACATGATTGTGAGACTCCTCTGCTTCCAGGTTCTAGCTCTAGCTAAAGAAATAATCTATAGCTGGAAGGGATCTCAGAGGCCAGGTAATCCAAACCCCTCATTTTATTGATGAGAAAACTTGAATCAAGTGGATTGTCCAAGATCACAAAGACAATAAATGTCAAAGCAGGGATTTTTATCCAGATGAACTGAAAGCAGTTCTTTCTGTTGTATTATGCTCATCCATAGTGCTATCTCTTTCTCATGAGAAAAGTGAACTTTTCCATACTTTTTAAATTTAAGGTGCCAAAGCTTATATTTAGATGTTATTTTTAAAAATTTTATTTTTATTGTTATGCAAAACACAGTTTGATAATGGTCATTGTTGTAAGAGCAAAGCCATATATAACTCAAACCCCCAAATAAAACCATAAATACACTGATATGAAAAATGATTCCTCTAGTTCTTTCTCTGGAGGTGGATAGTGTTCACTGTTTCAGGATTGTCCCAGATCATAGCATTTCCTAGAATAGCCAAGTTTTCACAGATAATCATTGTCCAATATTGCTATTCCTGTGTATGCTGTTCTCCCAGTTATTATTTGACTCAGCATCAGTTCCCACAGATATTTCCAGCTTTTTCTGAAATCATCTTGTTTATCATTTCTTATAGAACAATAGTATTCTATCACCAACATGTATATACTGCAATTCATTCAGCCATTCCCCAATTGATAGACACCCTCTCAATTTCCAATTCTTGGACTCTACAAAAAGCACAGCAATTTGAGTCATTTAGAACATTTTAAAGATGATTTTTAATGGCTTTGATTTCACCACCTGAAAATTGCTTATTCATTATGTTTGACTATTTGTCATTTGGGGAATGGTTTGTATTCGTATAAATTTGACTTAGTCTCTATAAATTTGAGAAATTAGAAAGGAAACAAACTGGGGGAAATTTCATAACAAATGTCTCTGACAAAGGTCTAATCTTGGTTAAATTAATTTTGTTTGTATAAAAGACTTTTAATTAATATAATCAAAATAATTCATTTTACATCTTTTAATACTCTATCTCTTGTTTGATCATAAATTCTTCCCTTCTACAAAGATCTTAGAGGTAAACTATTCTGTGTTCTCCTAATTAATTATGGTATCATTCTTTATGTCTAAATCATATGTCCATTTTAACCTTATCTTGGTATAGGGCTTCATTTAGATTTCATAAATTAGCAGCCCTCATATGTCAGCTTCAACCCTTCATAATGGAGGGAAAACAAGTATTTCAAATTCTTTCCTTCAGGGAGTACTCTGTCTCTCACAACTTTGTCTAGAGGAGGCTTTTAATCTCCAGCATACAACTCAGTTCCTCAGATAGCAACTTTTTTATAACAGAAAGCATGATAAACACTAGCTAAATACAGGTCTCAAATCTAGATTTTGAATTCTAACTTCCTGGTTGCTGGGCATCTGGTCATACTCTTTTATCCCTGCATCTCTCTCTAGGCTTTATGACCTCCAATGATATTCTTTGTCCCCATCATGACTTCTGTTATCTTTTCTGTGTGTTCTTGCCCAGGACATTAGCCCTGTAATGACTACATTCTTTTTCTTTATTTCATCACCTATTGAGCTAGTTCAACCCTATGTTATCCTCTGTTCTGGAATCCCTGGTCTTCAATTCAATTGTCAATTTTGCCTCTACAAATACTGACCCTGTTACTCCTGCCATCTTATTTCTTTTGCTCTATATGTAATGTTGAAAGTAATAATAAAACTATCCTGATTTGGGCTACTAAAATTTTACTTTATCTATTCTCAACTGGGTCCTCACTGAATCAAGGGCAACCTTTCTACTCCTTCTTAATTGATTTACCATTCCATATGATTATCCAAACTTTCTCATTTCACCTCAACCATGACACTCCCTTCACATCTCAGACTCTACACTGACAATGTAGTGTCTTATTTTACCAAGAAAACTGAAGCCATTTCCTGGAAGCTCCATCCATCAGATAAAGACACGGTACTTCTCTTTTCCAAAGTCAGTAATTTAGTATGCACCCTTCATCTCTTTTTATACTGTATTTTCCAGTGGATTGCTCCAGTTCTCTTTACTCTACTTTTTAATCTTTCCCTATTTGGTGGCTTCTTTCCAGCTATCTTCAAATGTATCTATCTCTTACTCCTCTCTAAAATAAACCACTCACTTGATGCAACAATCAATGCTAATTATCTATCTACATCTCTCTTTCCTTTCTGCTTATATTCATCAAGAAAGATATCTGTGAAAAGTGTCTCCACTTCCTTCTTGATTCCTTCTAAAGTCTTTGCAGTTCACCTTCTGACTTTATCCTCAAATGGAGCTACTCTGTCCTGAATTACCAATGGTCTTAATGTAAGAGACTTTTCTCAGCCCTCATCCTTATCTCTCTGCTGCATTTGACACCACTGATCATCTCCTCCTCTTGGAAATTCTTTTAGGTTCTCATGACACAACTTTCTTTTAGTTTTCCTTTCTTCTCCTTGACCACTCTTCTTTATTCTCCTTTGCTATTTCTTCAAACATTTCACACTCACTAATCATGGGTATCCCCTTAGACTTTATCCTAAAGAAAAGGTGTTTTTTCTCTTTTCTACTATTTCATTTGGCCCATGATTTCAATTGTTATCTCTATGCATATATCTTCCAAATCAATATAACTCTCCCAGGCTATACTTGTGTATCACCAACTGCTTTTTAGATATCTTGAACTGAATGTCCCATAGATAGGTCAAGTTCAATATATACAAAACAGACCTCATTATCTTTTTTCTAAAATTCTTTTCTCTTCAAAATTTTCTATTATTTTTTTTTGTGTGTGTGCCAAAAAAAATTTTCTATTATTAAGGTCAAGATTCCCATAGTTTCTAGGCTCACAGACTCTATTGTCCTTGACTTATTTCTCAGCTCACATATCTAGTCTACTGACTAAACTTGCTATTTCTACCTTCAAATATCTTTAATATATGTCTCCTTTTCTCTAATCAAATAATCTCTATTCTAGAATAGATTTTCATTATCAATTGCCTGGACTCTTGAAGTAGGTTTTTAATCAGTCTTATTGTCTTATCCTTCTTCTTCTCAGTTGCCAAAGTTATTTTTTTCCAGAAAAATTTGTCTGACTATGTCAATAAAGTCTTGATAAACTCCAATGGCTCCCTATTGCTTCTGGAAACAACTCCTCTAGAATCTAAAGTGCTAAAGTGCTTCATAGTCTGGCTTCTTCCTAACTATCTAATCTCCTTACACATTATTCCTTCCTGAGAATTCTATATTCTGAGAATGTATATTCATACTGAACTATTTGCTGTTATGTAGTATTTACCTAACTCTGTGCCTTTGAACTGCCTGTCCCATAATCCTGGAATACTTTCTCTCTTTTCATCTTTCTCTTAGTTCCCCTGGTTTCTTCTAAAACTCAATTCAACTTCCATTTTCTGTAAGATTTTCCCAACCCCATTGACTACAATTACCTTCTCTTGAGACAATCTTCTACTTACTCTGAACAGATTTTGCAAGTGTCTAGTAATTTTTATGTTTTTTTCAATAATTCATTAATTTTATTAATCCATAATAATATAAAAATGGGGAGGGAAGAAAAAGAGAAGTTTTGACCAGATTAGAAAAGAGTGAATTGAAGGTGTATATTTATGCATATAGAAACAACTGCTTGAGATGGGGATTTCTCTACTCTTCATAAGGAGATTAGTATCTCCCTTCTGAAGGGCACCAATTTTTCAATAGTTTTCTATAGGAATCTGCCCATCAAAAATTACTGATACTAAATAATGTATGCTGGAGAATAATGCAAAATTTTATTCCATACAATAAGGTTTCTTTTCAGTGTAGTTTCTCTCATGTTTAGCAAGAGAGTGCCTCCATGTAAAAGTCTTTCCGGAGTAGATTCTCTGATGTGCAGCAAGACAGTCCCTCCATGAGAGCCTATTTTTTTTAAAATATATTTTATTTGATCATTTCCAAGCATTATTCGTTAAAGATCATTTTCTTTTCCTCCCCCCCACCCCCCATAGCCGATGCGTAAGTCCACTGGGCATTAGATGTTTTCTTGATTTGAACCCATTGCTTTGTTGATAGTATTTGCACTAGAGTGTTCATTTAGAGTCTGTCCTTTGTCATGTCCCCTCAACCTCTGTATTCAGGCAGTTGCTTTTCCTCAGTGTTTCCACTCCCATAGTTTATCCTTTGCTTATGAATGGTGTTTTTTTTCTCCTGGATCCCTGCAAGTTGTTCAGGGACATTACACCGCCACTAATGGAGAAGTCCATTACATTCGATTATACCACAGTGTATTAGTCTCTGTGTACAATGTTCTCCTGGTTCTGCTCCTCTCGCTCTGCATCACTTCCTGGAGGTTGTTCCAGTCTCCATGGAACTTCTCCACTTTATTATTCCTTTTAGCACAATAGTACTCCATCACCAACATATACCACAGTTTGTTCAGCCATTCCCCAATTGATGGGCATCCCCTCGTTTTCCAGTTTTGGGCCACCACAAAGAGCGCAGCTATGAATATTTTTGTACAAGTCTTTTTGTCCATTATCTCTTTGGGGTACAGACCCAGCAGTGCTATGGCTGGGTCAAAGGGTAGATATTCTTTTGTCGCCCTTTGGGCATAGCTCCAAATTGCCCTCCAGAATGGTTGGATCAATTCACAACTCTACCAGCAATGAATCAATGTCCCTACTTTGCCACATCCCCTCCAGCATTCATTACTTTCCTTTGCTGTAATGTTAGCCAATCTGCTAGGTGTGAGGTGATACCTCAGAGTTGTTTTGATTTGCATCTCTCTGATTATAAGAGATGTAGAGCACTTCTTCATGTGCTTGTTGATAGTTTTGATTTCTTTATCTGAGAACTGCCTATCCATGTCCCTTGCCCATTTATCAATTGGAGAATGGCTTGATTTTTTGTACAATTGATTTAGCTCATTATAAATATGAGTAATTAAACCTTTGTCAGAGGTTTCTATGAAGATTTTTTCCCAATTTGTTGTTTCCCTTCTGATTTTAGTTATATTGGTTTTGTTTGTACAAAAGCTTTTTAGTTTGATGTAGTCAAAATTATTTATTTTACATTTTGTGATTCTTTCTATATCTTGCTTGGTTTTAAAGCCTTTCCCCTCCCAAAGGTCTGACATGTATACTATTCTGTGTTTACCCAATTTACTTATGGTTTCCTTCTTTATGTTTAAGTCACTCACCCATTTTGAATTTATCTTGGTGTAGGGTGTGAGGTATTGATCTATTCCTAGTCTCTCCCACACTGTCTTCCAATTTTCCCAGCAGTTTTTATCGAATAGTGGATTTTTGTCCCAAAAGCTGGGATCTTTGGGTTTATCGTATACTGTCTTGCTGAGGTCGGAGAGCCTATTTTTAATACTCAATTAAAAACATTTTTCCCAATAGGAATTGTATAAATCAGACAGCTTGATGATGATGATCAAGTTTCAGAATCTGAGCCCTAAAATTTTGTGGGGTAGGTTTTGTGGATAACAAGGATTAAGTCCTCCTTGTTACCTGAATTGGGCTGTTCAGAGCAGTTTAGGTTTTATATAGCTCTGTATCTTGTAAATGAAGATATGGCAATACAAAATAGATTTGCATAAAAAGAAAAGCAAGAAGCTCAGAACTCTTGGAACATCAATCATTGGAGGAGGAGTGAGGAGGAGAGACTGTCCCAATGGAATCTTGAAGGGAGCAGTTAGGAAAGTCCAGCTGCTTGAGATTCATCTTCCTTCTCTGGCTGTTGGACAAGAAGGTGGAAGACAAACTCTCTCTTTAGTCATTGCTTATCCATAAGACTAGGTGCTGTGAAGACTTTTGAGGAAATCTTCAATCAATAGGGAATAACTTAGAAAATTTAGAGACCTATTTTCCTGTCACCCCTCTCTCTCTTTACCTCCTCTATCCAAAAGAATAAAAGACCTCTTAGTTAAAAGATTTGATTGTGGGATTTAGTTATTAGGGGGAATCTTCAAGCTTACCATTTCTGAGAAGAAAATATCCAAGTTAAGTCAGTTAGTTGAAAGGGACCAGGAAGTAGTATAGGTGGAGGGGCTCAAGATCCAGTCTTTCCCCTAGCTTGCTTCTGGGTGTTACTACTCTAACATTTCCCTATTATCATAATTTCCCTAGTTGCAATATCTCCTACAATCAATATATCTCTATCTCTATCTCTATCTATCTATATAGTATTTCTTAATTGTTTTTATTTCAGTAGTGATGATCAGTCACTTTTCAGTGATGTCTGATGACCTTATTTGGATTTTTGTTTTTTGACAAAGATACTGGAGTGGTTTGCCATTTCCTTCTCCAGTTCATTTTACAGATGAATTGAGGCAAACAAGGTAAGTGACTTGCTCAGGGTTCCACTGCTAGTAAATATCTGAGACTGGAATTGATCTCAGCAAGAAGAATCTTCCTGACTCCAGGGCTAGTGCTCTATCCACTGTACCCCTAGGTACCCATTTGATCTTTATTCCTGTTTTCATCTCTTTGTATATTTTGAAAACCGATCCCTTGGTACCCTCATGTATTCTCATCAGCACAAATCTCCTTGCATAGATGCTTTAGTTCACTTATCTTGCCTTTCTTTTCTTTAGTACCATTTCTATTTCCTCATATATGTAATAAAAGAGATAATCTGTGTTGAACTATCTCTGGTTGTGGTAACTGGGTACTCTGGCTTGTGACTGGAGAGCTGCTAAGGGGAACCTTCAGGGATGCCTATTTATTATGGAGTTAGGAGTACTTCTGAGAAATAGATGGAGAGATGCTGCTAGAGGGGGGTACTTTCTGGGGTATGTCTTTTGATCCCTAATGGCTAATAAGTCAAGATATTTCCTACCTTTCTCCTCCCTTCACCTCCCAGTCTCCACCCACACCTCCCTTTCCCCTCTCCCGATCTTAGTCAGCCACCTTCTAAGTAACTCAGGGGAACTATGAGATTTCAGAGAAATATTCTTCACTCTTCCTTTCTCAAGTAAAGGCGTTTATTGGGAACAACGGGATGGAGAACTGAGGTAAGAGTGATGAGGGTATCCCTAATCTACAAGGAAGAGTTATGAGGATTATGGAAATTCTCAGTTTTGTCACAGCTGTGACACAGAGACAGCCAGAGAGATGGAGGACAAGTATCTTTCTTCTTTTCTTCTTTCTTTAGTCAGATAATCTCTGCTTGAGTAATTCAAGACCAGACTCTGTCAAAAAAACCACAAAGGTTTCTCTCTCTGCCCAAGTCAGGAAAAGCCAGTCTCTTTTGATCAGGAATCCAGAGAAGAGATTTCTCCTTTCTTGGTCAGTCACCCCCAGAGAGAGAATCAGTTCCTCCCTTCTGGCCAGGCTCCCAACTGCCTCCTCCTCCTGGGAACATTCCATTTGGAATCTTCTTTTTGATTGACAGACAGGTCAAGTCCTTCAACTTGGTCTGCATTCCTGGCTTGTCTTGCAAATACTCTCTTTCTTCATGTCTCTTCCACATATAACATATTGGAGATAGTGAAATTGGTATCTAAATATGACAGCTATGCTGCCATTGGTAGAGAAATTATTTTATCATAGTAATCTTGAGACATCTTCCCCCCACCCCATTTTCTGTTATTGATTTTCTTCCAGTTTCATCCTTAAATATTCTCTGGATGATGTAGCTTAATTTGGTCTCTTGCCAATCTTTTTATTAACTTGTTTTTTCCTCATTGTTTCATGAGAGATGATACTACTCATAATTTTCTACCATTCTCCTCCAGATGATTTTAATACTGATTTTATGTTCTAAACCAAAGTGGCGTTGGCTTATTTCTCTCTTTTACTTATCAAGGAAATCAAGTGTTTGGTGGCAGTGACAGTTTTGGGGGGGGGGAGGTTATGGGAGTGAGTAGAATGGGTTTTAGGAAGGGAGTTATTAAATTTCTATTAATCATGGAAATTGCTATAAGACTTTCAGTTTGCGAACTGACCCAAATTTGTGAAATAAAATGTTTATAGAGATGAATGAGAACACTTGCTTAATAATGTAAACATGTCTGAATCTCAGCCTTTCTCTCTAACTAGTTTTTAAATAACCTCTGCTGATAAGACATAGGTATTTTTCTACTATGCTATTTAAGAGGTGGCCTACAGAGTGGTGTAGTTCATTCTTAATTCATCAAAATTCCAGGGATTCTAGATTGGTTGAAGCTAGCAATCAGGTAGCATAATGGAGAGTTCTCAATGTGGAATATGAAAGACCTCTGTTCAAATACAGCTTCAAACACTTACTAGCTGTAGGACCCTGAGCAAATCCTTTAACCTGTCTTCTTGAGTTTATTCATCTGTAAAATTAAAATAATAAGAATTTCCCCCTAAAATTATTGTGGGGATCAAGTGAAATAATATGCGTAAAATGTTCAATACAATGTGTGGTATATTGTAGGTGTTTAATCAGTGTTTTTAAAAATTTTCTATTAATTTAAAGGATTGTTTTATATCAGCCCTATCAGTATGAAGATCACTGAATTGGACTAAAATGAAAAATTGGCTTATTTTGACTTTTCAGCTCATCAGCTATGCTATTAGCTGAATATTCAATTGGCTCATGATTTTTAAAGATCCAATCTGATATGGTTTTTCTTTTTCCAGAATGACCAAGACAATAAAGAGAAACATGACTAGTTAAGGATTGATCCCCATGCAAAATAGAACATTAGTATAGGAAATCCCCCTTCATCCTCTGTTGGAAAGCTAGACAAGTGCCTGATGAGTGTTTGGATGGGTGTTTACGAGTTTCTTCCTCATAGCTTGGAGCACCCTCAAATTCTAATGGAGCTTAAAATTAGCATGACTCTATTTATTTACTTCCTGGTGTTCCAACACCACAACTTTGTCTTAACAGCCTTAGGCAGGGGTGTCCTGGGCAGCAAGTGGGTTTCTGTAAATTTTGAAAGAAATAAGAAAAAAATTCTTTTTATTCTTTTTTTTTTTTGAGGGATGGCTCTGTTTATATAGAGGAGTGGAATGGAAATGGAAGCCAACAAAAATTCAGAATATCCACAAACCAACTCCCATTTAAGCATCTTATTGAATTCTATTGGAGATATTTTATTACAACTCATATAAAATATTTAAAAATTCATCAATATTATGAAGTGAAGTGAATAGAAGCAGGAGAACATTTTTTACCCTACCTTATGTCTTGGAATCAATACTGTGTATGGGTTCCAAGGCAGAAGAGTGGTAAAGGCTAGGCAACAGGGGTTAAAGTGACCTGCCCAGGGTCACACAGCTGGGAAGTGTCTGAGGCCAGATATGAACCCAGGACCTCCCATCTCTGGGCCTGGCTCTCAATCCACTCAGCCACCCAGATGCCCCCCAGGAGAACATTTTACACAATAACAGTAGTATTATAAGATAATCAACTGTGAAAGACTTAATCAAGACTGTGATCCAAGACAATTCCAAAGGACTCATGATGAAAAATGCTATATACCTCCAGAGAAAGAATTGATGAACTCTGAATGCAGAATAAAACATACTTTTTTACTTTCTTTTTGTGTATGTGGATGATTTCTTTTGTAACATGGTTAACAGAGAAATGGGTTTTACATGATTTCATGTGTATAATTGACATTAGTTTTCTTGCCTTCTCAAAGAATGGGGGAGATGTTAGGAAGGAAGGAGAGAATTTGTAACTCAACATTAAAAAAAAAATGACTGTCAGTACAAGCATTTAGGAATAGGTTTCTAAGTAGTAGTAAGTCCTATAGTGTGTTTTCCTGCATTAGTTTATGTAAATTGAAGGAGAATTTAAAATAACATTCTCAGACACTTCAAGCAGTAAGTTGTGAAGCTCAGCATTTTCAAAGAAGTCAGGCATCCATTTGACCTTTCAATATTCAATATTCAATGTGTTTAAAATATTTTTGAGGGAATATTAGTTGTATACAAGATACTAGGTCAGGAACTGGGCTATTCTATCTCATTCCCCACAGCTATTCCACTCAACCTTTCCCTATCCCTTTGAACCACCAACTTCACATTCATCCCCGACTTTCTAAGGGGATGAGTGAATTACTGATCTCATTAAGTCCTAACCCATCCAGCTGGGATCTCCTCAATTTCTCTCTTCATGACCTCATAACTCCAAACAATAAAATCCATTCTTCATCCTTCAAATTTGTTTCCAGAGGGCAGAATTTCTCTATTGTTTGCTAAAAGGAATACCTTGAATATGTCCTTTAATAGCATCCTCCCTTATCTCCACCAATCATCTCACTTCAATCAGCGCGCGCACGCACGCGCGCGCGCGCACACACACACACACACACACACACACACACACACAATTTCTATAGCACATTAGTTTACAAACTATTTTCTCTAAGCAGTAAGTAGTATTATTATCCCAATAGCAGAGATTATTAACTGGGTTAAAATAATCATTTCAAAATAATTGAATTCCTTTGTAATTCTGTTTTATTTTATAAATTTAATAACGTTCTGAGAAGAGATTTATAGGCGTCACCTGACTGACAAAAAGGTTAATGTTTCCCAAAAGGGTTAAGAATTCTTGTTTACCAATCACCCCAAAGCTCAACTCTTCAATTACATAGGACAAATTCAGTCTTTGGGAGGGGAAGAGAAGATGCTTTTCACAAATTGCTTTTGCCTATGGCCTCAACCAAGGTTTCCCTGAAAATCTTAGATACTCTATCTCATGGCGTGGTCTCTACTAAAAAGGGTCCTCAGCTCACCATGTAATGTGCAAATAAACTTTCTGATGCTAGGGACTGTTTCATTTTTATATTTGTAGACCTAGAACTTAGAACAATACTTGGCACCTAGTGGGCACTTAACAAATGTTTTTATTTGATTAAATGAATGTAGAATAGCCTTTAAAAATGTATTTGTTAAAACCCTTACTTTCTATCTTAGAATCAACAATGACTATTGGTTCTAAGGCAGAAGAGTGGTAAGGGCTAGACTTTTGGGGTTAAATGACTTGTCCAGGGTTACACAGCTAGGAAGTGTTGGAAATTTGAACCCAGGATCTCCCATCTCCAAGCAAGCTTGGTTCTCTCTTCTTCAAGCCACCCAGCAGCCCCAGAACTACCTTTATTTAACCCTATAGAAAATAAAGGACTTGAGATTAAGCTCATAAATAATCAAAGTAACTTCTCTTTCCAGTTTAGTGAACCTTGTCTAATCTTGGCAGAGATCTATGCAGTGCTTCTGACTTATAGGGCCACACTGAAAGTTCCCCAGAAGGTAAATATTTTGGAGTGAACAACTTTCCCTTCAGAAATTTCAAAACCTATTGTAAGAGTGGTGGGCAATGCCTAACATTGCTCTGAAGTGTCAAGTCAATCTCCTTTGCTGTTCCTCCAGCTTCAGGGCCATATGGCTGCAGTCTTATTTTACTATTTTTAATTTGGTTATTCTTAATGAGTGTAGCTCCTGAAACTATATTATGTGCTCCTTCCACTGTCCACTTTCTCATCTACAACCTTAAGTAACCTCAGGTCTGTGCTTTCCTGCTTTATTTCTAGACTTCCTGTCTACATGTGCTCTCTGCCTCTTTTCAGGTACACTGAGAAGGCAGAAGTGGACAGATATAAGAAATGATTTTGGCCTGTCCAGAAGCAAACCTTAGAATACAAGAGCATGACCCTGGATTGATGCAAGAGATGATTATGAGGAGTTCTTAGGCAGAAAATAGATTAGGTACATGCAAAGGTTTCCAAACTGGAGAAGTTTTATGCTTTTGTCCAACCCTATGCCCCTGCTAACCTGACTGGTTACCCTACCCTACAGGTCATATTTCTTCCATCCCTGTTCTTCTCTCAGTAGCAGGACACACTTCTCCATAGATACTAGGAGTGCTCAAAACACATTTTCTTTTTCTTTTTTCTCTGTCTCTCTGTCTCTGACTCCATCTCTCTGTGTCTCTCTGTGTCTCTCTGTCTCTGTCTCTGTCTCTGTCTCTCTCTGTCTCTGTCTCTCTCTCTCCTCCTCCTCCCTCTCCCTGTCTCTCCCCCCATCTCTCTTTCTTACTTTCCCCTTTCCACAATTTTTTTTCTCTCTACTCTCTCCTGTTTGTCTATGAGGTTTCTTATTTTTTGAACTTGATGTCATTTTCTCAAAATTTCAGTCTGCCTTATTAGCTACTTTAATCTTCATGGATAAAAGTTTAGAGCTGCTGAACTTACATACTTTCTGTCAGTCCCCACAATAGGCCATGAGATAGAACTTAGATACATTTCTGTACTTATTTCAGTAATATGTGTTCACATTTAACTTTACAGTTAATATTTAAAAATAAATAGGATTGGCATTAAAATTTTCTATGGTAGTTGTAGCCTGTAAAATGAAAGTAACTGGGTTCTCAAGGCTATACCAATAGAGTACAAGATCTAGCAGGTTCTGCCATGAGGAAAAAAGAGGAAGGTTTAAGTCGTACAAGCCTAGAATCAGAAACACCTGAGTTCAAATTTGACCCCTGACACTTAATAACTTAGTGACCCTGGGCAAATCATTTAATTGTTTGCCTCAGTTTATTCAACTATAAAATAATCTGGAAAAGAAAATGACAAACTAGTGCAGTATCTTTGCCAAGAACACTTCAAATAGGGCTAAAAATGTTGGACATGAAAAGAGCTTAAACACTGATCCAATGACAGATTCTATCTAGTTTTTTGAGGTCAGACCTGCTTGAGTGCAGAGAAGCTCATCACCAAATTGTTTACCACCAGTTGATGGATATTTTTGGCTATGAGGAAGCATGAAATGGGCCCCAAATCCAAAATGGCTTTCTTCCCTTTTTGATCCATTTCCATTTTTTCTGTCATTATAATTGAGTGGGAAAAAGGATAAAGAAGACATTAATGATCATGCTTTTAAATCATCTCTAAACATTTATTGTTAGTGGTCTAAATTATGATTTTTTGTTTAATGATAAGATAATTGATGTACTTCCAGAGGATCTGGACCATGGTGTTCTTGTGATAAATGAAACCAGAAAATACAAATATGTTACAACTAAATGGAAGGATGACTAAAAAGTTGTCTTCGGAAAGTCAGTCAGCAAATGTATACTTAGGCACTCTATTAAGTGCTGAAGATACAAAGAAAAGGGGGAAAAAAACCTAGTCCCTGCTTCAAGGAGCACATATTCTAAATACAAGGGCTGGTTAAATTAGATTCACCACATGAACAAAGTCATAAAGGCAAAACGATTTTGCTTGTAGTGATCACAGTGTTCATAAGTATAAGCAAACATATCACCCTGAAAATAATAAGAACTTATAAACCAATACCATATGTAAGGATAAAGAAATAGAGAAATGTTCTTCAGAACTTGATAAGATTGTCCAGATTAAATCAAATATACTTGGATTCCCAGGGATTTCAAAGACAATTTGGTTCAAGGGGAGATGGTGGAAACTGTATTTGGAATTATGATTCAGGATAAAAAATGGCAGTCTAGTTATTTAGAGACTAATTAAATGACTAAATATTGCTCTTAATGAATACTTTTTTAAGGAAGAGAATCAGTCAAAATTGGACCAGAAATTCCCCAGAATAAAACTGACTTCCTTGCTAAACAAAACAAAAAAAAGATTGATGAATGATGTGACTTAAATCATAATCAGATATAAGCAATCAACTCATCAATGTATTTAGAGAAAAGGGTGAGATTAAACTTTTTTTTATTACACTTAACATGTGGCAGACACTAAGCACTTTACAAATCTTATCTCAATTGATCCTTACAGCAATCCTCACAGGCAGGTGCTATTATAATCTTCATTTACAATCGAGGAAACAGGCAAACAGAACTTAAATGACCTGTCCAAGGTCATACAATTAGTAAATATCTGAGACTGGATTTGAATTCAAGTCTTTCTGACTCCAGGTCTAGTGTTCTATCCACTTTACCATCTAAGTGCCTCTTATACTTGATCTCCTTATGTAGTTATAATAAAATCTACTTAAACAATTTACAAACTTTGAAAATGGAGAACTGATATAAAACAAAGACATTGATTCTATAACTGTTATGTATATTTTTGAAACAGTATCTTTTTGTTCCTGCTTTGTTGTTTCTTGGTAAAGGCCAGCTCATGCTCAAGGTAACTGCTTTTGGTCTACACAAAGTAAACGGCTTGGATACAGATTTAGGAAACAAAAACCCTCCTATTTAATAGGTTTGAAAAAGTTTAAAGGAAAGGTAAAAGGTTTTAGTATAAGTTCCCTAATACTAAGGGGATAACTAACTTAAATTCACTCCCAACTCAAGGCTTCTCATGAAGACCACTTCCATCGGAAATTCCCAGACCTGCTCTGTCTCCTTATCTCTATCTACCCCCAATTTCTACCTATTAAATACCTATTTCTAATATTCACCCATATATATATTACATGTAATATATATTACATGATACATATATGTAGCATACTAGCTATATTAGCATATTGAAAGTATGGTTGGTCTATTGATATTGTATCTTATGTGTTCATATACCAGACTCATGGGCATGTTACTTATTATTTTTATTTTTGAAACCCTTACCTTTGGTCTTGGAGTCAATACTGTGTATTGACTCCAAGGCAGAAGAGTGGTAAGGGCTAGGCAATGGGGGTCAAGTGACTTTTAATGTTTTCAAGTGACTTGCCCAGGGTCACACAGCTGAGGTCAGATTTGAACCCAGGACCTCCCATCTCTAGGCCTGGTTCTCAATCCACTGAGCCACCCAGCTGCCCCCTCATGTTACTTATTGACTATTGCATTTCCAAATCTTCAGACCAAAGGTCAAAAGAATTCCTGAGCAGGACATTATTTGCCACAGGATCCTAGCTTACACATTGTTAGACCACATTTCTTACCAAGTCACAAGCTTGATTAGCCTCTTCCTCTTTGATTATGTGATTGTCAATTCAACCAATGTTAAAACCAATACCATGTCAAATGTTCATTAGTTACCTCCCACTCCACATTCCTAAACTCTCCAATAAAAGTTTGAGGGCAGGTGTAGAGCCCTCCCTCAATTCCATCAGAGGGGTATGACAACATGTAGCCCATACTTTTTAATTCCTTGTTTCTGAGTCTTTATTCCTTTGTCTCTCTCTTTCTCTCTTCTATCCATTTTCCCTCAGTTTCCAATCTCCTTCTCAGGTGTCCACCCATGAGAATTTTAAAATGTAACTCCAGGAGGTTACAATATACATGATTTTTAAATACTGTCTCTGAGTATCCTTCTAGTTCACCACTCCAATGTCAGCCTAGTCAGGGTTGGGCCTGGTCATCCAGAGATGGCTTCCTGGTCTAGATAGGCCCAAAAGCCTTGCCTTCACTCTTCAGGCTCACAGAGATAAAAGAAAAAAAAGATCTTTCTTCTTTCTGTTAGTCTTCTCCTGTAGTCACTTCCAAACTTACTTTCTCTCTTCCAAACTGTCAATCTGGTATACCCAAGGTTTTAAAGAAAATTCCCAGAAAGCCAGAAAACTACCAGCCTCCAGAGCCAAGCTCAGCTTCCAGAGAACTTGACAGTTGGAAAAATCCAACCCAGCAGGCACTCTGGCTCCAAATTCTAAGCTGGGCCTAAAATCCTGAGAAAGTATTCCTAATTTTATCTTTAGTCATTAATCTCTTTTAAATAACCCTGAATCTATAATATTCCCAGTACACTATTATATTTCTTTAAAAATACAGTTGATACAGGAGGAAAATCCAACAATGAAGTCAGAAGTAATAATAATAATAATGATAATAGTCACCCTCTTTGATCCAGGCACTGTGCTAAGTGCTTGACAAATGTTGTCTCAGGTAATCCTTACAACAATCCTGGGAGATAGGTGCTTTTATGATCTTCATTTTGATTATGATCCTAGCTGATTAAACTGAGACAGGTCTAGTGATTTGACCAATGTAGTGCAGCTACTAGTTGCTCACAGAAATAATAAGTATCTAAGGCTGGATTTGAACTCAGGTCTTCCTGACTCCAGGCAGCATTCTATCCAATTCTAAACATCAACATGTAGATGCTATTTTAAAAATGATTTACATGTCTATATTGAGCAGTAATTGCCCTCAAGTTGATCCATATGCTTTTCAAGATGAATTTTTTTACTATGACTACAAAGTATATAATATTATGTTCTCAGGTAAATAAAAATAAATTCTATCTTTTCAGGCAGTGTGCATTTTATATTGCTTAAGTTATTGAAATTTGTTTCTTTTATATCATATGAACAACTATAAAAATATTCTGCCTGTTTGGTGAATATTAACTGGGGAAACCTACTGTTTAATTCTTTCTCACACCTCCTATACCACCACCACCTTACCAGATTCCTACAAGCTTCACAACTGCACTTTGTGTATGTATGAGTTTATTTGAGCTTTCATAATCCCCATATGTTATGATTCTCTGGATGGATACTACGAACATTATTTAGTCAGGCTTTTTCAGTGGGAACAACATGAGGACATTTCATGGCAGAAACAGTAGGTTAGAACCCTTCTTTCTCTCCTTTTAAAGTGTAGTTTTGCAATAACAAATTTTTGTCTTTAAAAATAGCCTCTTTACCCAGAGGAGACATTGGTTTAATTGGAGGGATTATAATGAACTCACAGTTCATTTAAAACTACTCTGATAGAAGCATTAATATTTAATTGGAGAGATTATGATGATTCATGTTCCAATTAAGCCTACTCTGATAAAAATATTAGTCATTTATTTTAATGATTTGGTCTCCTGTGCTACTATCTGAGACTTTATTATATGTACTGGTTATTTAAAACAGACTTCAGTAGAAACAGATTTGTTTTTTGGGAAGGAATAGTATTTCTCTAGAATGAATGTTATAGAAACCAAGTGGAAACATATTTTCTCTTTTGCACATGTTTTTTATACTTGGACCATTTTGATTGAGATTTTATGGTTCCCAGATTTATATTCTTTGAAATTATGGACATTGGATCAAATCCTCATGTTGGAAAATGCTTGAAGGTGACATCAAATGAAAACACAATTTGAACAACATACAATTTTCACACAGGTTTGGATAACCGAAGGCAAAACATTTCCCTGTAAAATGTTGTAAATGTGCTAGATTTCAACACAAGTCCCCTAAAGTATAATAACATTAAGGAATGCTTTAAATTTTTTGGAAGTGTTATTTCTAAGATACCTTCTCTAGGTTTTCCTTCATAATTGATTCTGAGGAAAAATGTAATCTCCAGGATATTAAAGAATTGTGTCAAAAAGAATTTTCTGTTGAGTGGGAAACAGAAATTCCCCTGAAGGTATAATGTTGATTTTAAGGTACCTTTAGTAATTATTCCCATGTGATTTTGATGAGTAAAGCTTTGTTTTTGCTGTCTATTCTCAATTTAGTCAAAACTTGACCAATGAATGGTGCGTGAGGATGTGGGAAAAAATCCACCAAATTTTTTTCCATGTAATATTTCTTTGTGGTAGCAATGTTGACATAGTGGATAATGTGCAGGTATTTTAATCAAGAAGACCAAGGTTTAAATTATTCCTCTCACACTCATTCCCTATGTGTACCTGGGCAAGTCACTTAACTACTCTATGCTTAAGGGAATTTCCATGGACTTCTCTGTAGTTTTAGATCCTTTAGTTGTGTCTTTAGTAGGCAGAGCTTCCACACATAAAGTTTCTCATACTCATGAAATGACATATCCTTTATGTATTTCTTTTGTTGTTCAGTCATTTTTCAGTCTTCATGGCCTCAGCTGGAGTTTTCTTGACAAAGATAATGGAGTGGTTTGTAATTTCCTTCTCCATATAACTCATTTTACAGGAAATAGGCAAATAGGGTTAAGTGACTTGCTCAGGGTCATTTATTCCTACCCATGTTAAATGTATAATCTACTTTTTGGATAGGAGTAATAGCTACTTTTGGTAGAGCTGATAGTCTTATTATTATTTGGGTTCTCCACTTAATTAGACTATACTTTGCCTAGGAAGGAGTTAAACTTTTAGCATTGTGTGTCATATGAAACTCTGCTGTCTCCTTATCTCACCTGCTCTGATGTAATGGTATCAGATATTCTTTTACTTTTGTGTCTCGCATTGTATATATTTACCTCATCTGCTCCTGCTTCTCTCGACATACTTGTTTGTTGGGCTTGGCAAATGAAGGTCATGCTAGGTTCATTGAACTTTAAAATTGGTTCCATATAATTTTGCACCTTAAGGCTACATTTAGGAGGAAACTTTGGCAATGAAGTGCATTCCATGAAGGGTCTTTCTAGGAATCAGAGGAACAAGCTAATAACAATAAAAATCGATGTAAGCAAATAGATCCTGTTCCCCTTGTTTTCCTCCCCACCAATGAAATAATAATGCATTTTTAATTATAAATTTTCTCTAGAATCTTCATCTGGGATCATCTTAGATGAGTATGCTCAGCCTAGACATTGCCTTTGTTCCCTACCAATGATATGTCCTTGTAAGTTTTCCCACATTTTAGGGAAAGCAGAAACTTGGTTGGAGTTTAAATATGACTAACATTAGTCTAAAATTTAGCTATTTGTTCACTTTAAATTGACCAGAAAAGAAGATATTGAGTTTGACAGTGATTAATGTGTGTGTAGTGGGTTAAAGCTCATCATCTTCTTTGGCCTATGTATATTGGAAAGGAAAAAAAAAAACAACTTGCTGAAGTTCAGTGAAGAGATCAGGAAAATTAATCTGCATATTTTCCATTGAGTTTGGGATTGAGGGTTAATCTTGGATTTGCTGTTTATAGGACTGCTGGCAGAAGGTTCTTGGAATAAAAGTATAACAACTCCTTCAGTTGGGTTAACCACAATTTTTCTTTTGTCTCCACCAGCTTTTGGCCAGTATTTGTTGTCTTCTGCCAAAGAAGCTCATCATCCAGAAACTCATAGATCATTAAATATCATTTAATCCAAGTGCCTCATTTTACAGATGAGGAAGCTGAGGTCTAGCTTTCAAGTGAATTTCCCAAAGTCATATGAGTTCATTGCAGAACCTGTATCATAGTTTAGATCTTTGGATTCCTATTTTATTACCATGACCCTTGAACAGCCTGCTACTGTCTCTTTGAATGTCTAGTTTCCTTCAAATCTCAGTTCAGGTATTTCCTTCCACATAAGGCTTTTCCTGACCACTCTAGTTGTCCTGTCTTCCCTCAAAAATTATCTTATATTAACGTCTTAATGTATTTTGTTGTATATTTGTATTTGTATTTGTTGATGTTCTTAATATAATGGGTATAAAGTTATACTTTTAATTTTTTTGTTTTATATTTAAGACAGAACTTGCCTTCTCATGTCATTTTGATAATAATAATAATAATAATAATAGCTAACATGTAGGTAGTACCTACTATGTACCAGGCACTGTACTAAGTACCTGACAAATATTATTTCATTTTGTCTAAATAGCAAATCTGATAGGAAGGTGCTTTTATTATGCACATTTTATAGCTAAGAACAGAGACAGTCCCACTCAACATGGATGCACCCACAATCAAAACAGTGGCATCTCATTGACTACATCATTGTACACTGGCGAGACATCGATGATGTACAGATCACCAGAGCCATGAGAGGAGCTGAATGCTGGACAGACCACCGATTGGTTAGAGCTACTCTTCAAATGCGCATTGCACCTCACCATCCAAAATGCACCCAGACAGTTCGCGCATTTTACAATGTGAGTCCTCTTAGAGATCCATCCTATTTGCAAACATTCCAGTCCTGCCTGGATGACAAGCTGTCTTCCAAGGGACCACTCACTGGAAACTTAACCGAGAAATGGAACCAGTTCAGCGACACAGTGAAGGAAACATCAAAGGCAGTCCTAGGCCCCAAACAACGCAACCACCAGGACTGGTTCGATGAGAACAACACTGCTATTGAAGACCTATTGCAAAAAGAACAAAGCCTTTATGGAATGGCAAAATAACCCAAACTCTGCTCCTAAAAAGGACAGATTCAAGTCTCTTCAAGCCACAGCACAGTGTGAGATCAGGAAGATGCAAGACCGATGGAAAAAAAGGCAGAAGAAATCCAGCACTTTGCTGATACAAAAAACCACAAACAATTTTTCAGTGCCCTCATCACTGTCTATGGGCCATTAAAACCCACCACCACTCCCTTGCTATCCTCTGACGGTGACACTCTCATAAAAGAGAAAAAAGGCATCAGCAACAGGTGGAAAGAACACTTCAGTCAGCTTCTCAACCGACCCTCTTCAGTCGACCAAAGCGCCCTTGACCAGATCCCCCAAAACTGCACCATTGAACAACTTGATGTCCCTCTTTCAATAGAGGAAGTCCAAAAAGCCATTAAACAAATGAGTGCAGTCAAGGCACCCGGTAAAGACGGGATCCCAACCGAGGTGTACAAGGCCTTAAATGGAAAGGCGCTCCAGGCATTCTACATAGTGCTGACCAGCATATGGGAAGAGGAAGACATGCCCCCAGAACTCAGAGATGCCTCCATCATAGCCCTATACAAGAACAAAGGCGCATGAGCAGCCTGTGACAACTACAGAGGCATCTCACTACTCTCCACTGTTGGAAAGATCCCTGCCTGTGTTATACTGAACAGACTCCTGTCATCTGTTTCAGAGCAGAACTTGCCTGAATCACAATGTGGCTTCCGACCAGATCGCAGCACCATTAACATGGTCTTCATGGTGAGGCAAATGCAGGAAAAATGCCTTGAGCAGAACCTGAATCTCTACATTGTCTTCATAGACCTAACAAAGGCATTCAACACAGTGAACAGGGACGCATTGTGGGTGATCCTTAGCAAGCTCGGCTGCCCAGCAAAATTTGTCAAAATGATCCAGTTCTTTCATGTCGACATGACAGGGGAAGTCCTATCTGGTGGAGAGACTTCTGATCGCTTCAACATCTCCAATGGCGTGAAACAAAGGCTGTGTCCTCGCTCTGGTACTATTCAACCTATTTTTCACCCAAATATTATGACATGCTGTGATGGATCTAGGCCTGGGCGTCTACATCAAATACTGGCTGGATGGCTCACTATTTGACCTTTGCCGCCTGACTGCAAAAACAAAGAAAACAGAGAGATTCATCCTGGAAGCTCTCTTTGCAGATGACTGTGCTCTCATGGCCCACCAAGAAAATCATCTCCAAACCATTGTGGACAGGTTCTCTACAGCAACAAAACTGTTTGGCCTGACTATCAGCCTCAGCAAAACAGAGATGCTGTTCCAACTTGCACCAGGGAGGCCAACTAACCAGCCGTGCATTACAATCAACGGCACGCAGCTTTCTAACGTCAACACCTTCAAGTACCTGGGCAGCACCATCGCCAACGACGGGTCCCTAGACCACGAGATTAATGCCAGGATCCAAAAGGCCAGCCAGGCACTCGGGCGGCTGCGCTGCAAAGTCCTCCAACACAGAGGTGTAAGAGCTGCAACAAAACTCAAAGTGTATAACGCAGTGGTCCTCAACTTGCTCCTGTATGGTTGTGAAACATGGACACTGTACTGGAAGCACATGAAACAGCTGGAGCAATTCCACCAACGCTCTCTCCGGTCAATCATGAGGATCTGATGGCAGGACCGAATCACCAATCAGGAAGTCCTCGACAGAGCCAACTCCACCAGCATCGAAGTCCTGGTCCTCCAAACCCAGCTACGATGGTCTGGACACGTCATCCGCATGGACCCACAGCGAATACCAAGACAGGTATTTTATGGTGAACTGTCAGCTGGACTCAGGAAACAAGGCCGGCCAAAGAAAAGATTCAAGGATCAGCTAAAGTCCAACTTGAAGTGGGCTGGCATTACACCAAAGCAACTAGAACTCGCTGCCTCTGTCAGAAGCAGCTGGCGAACCCACATTAACCAGGCCGCCACCACCTTTGAAGATGAACGACATTGACGTCTTGCCGCTGCGGGTGAACGCCGACACCAGGCCACAACCGCACCTCCCGTAACAACTGGAGTCCCATGCCCCATGTGCCACAAACTCAGCTCCTCAGTCTTTGGACTTCAAAGCCATATGAGGATACACTGTAGATGAAAAAGCACAGACAATTGTCATTCTCGGTCACTGAGAGACTACCACTATAGATAAGGACTCTGAGACAAAAGGGTTTAAATGACTTGTGCAGGGTCACAAAACAACTAAGCATCTGAGAACAGATTTGAACTCAGGTTTTCCTGACTAGGACTTAGATTGATTAGTTTGACTAGTTTTTCTTTGATTTTCAATTAGTCAAAAATTCTTATTCAACTGATATTTTAAACTCCAAAACAAACAAAGGAAGTTCATAAATGGGAGGAATATAGGATTAAAATTAATTAAAGGTCCTGGATATGGATCTTCTTAGTAGTGATTGTAGTGAAGAATTTCAAGATAAAAACTGAATTAAATGTCACTGCAGAGGCAAAGATTATGAACCTCATTAATAAGAATAATTCAACAGAAATGTGTTATGGAACCATGTCTTGACTATGGAAATTACATCATTCCTTGAGAATGGTACTCTTCTGACAGAATCAATTGGGAGTTGAGGGAGGGTTAAGTAAATAAAGTTCTGGTTTTGGAGTTAGGGAAATCAGAATTCACATCCTGAGACAGGAAGCAAACCAGCTGCCATCCATTTAACCTTGGGCAAATCACTTGATCTCTCTTAACCTATTTCCTTTTCTAGAAAATAGAAATAATAGTACCTATGTCACAGAGTTTTTCTGACAATCAAATGAAATAATACATTTAAAATATTTTGCAAATCTTAAAGTACCACATTTGTTGTTGTTCAGCTGGTATAGTTGATTCTGACTCTTCATGAGCCTATTTGGGGTTTTCTAGGCAAATATTCTGGAGTAGTAGTTATTCATTTCCTTCTCTCACCCATTTTACAGATGAGGAAGCTGAGGCAAATAGGGTTAAATGACTTGCCCAGGGCTACATAACTTATAAGTGTCTGAGGTCAGATTTGAGCTCAGAAAGATAAGTCTTTCTGAGAGTAGGCCTGTCACTTTATAACCTGTGCCACTTAGTTGCCTAAAGTACTCTATAATTGTTAACTGTCTTTACATATAGGATATTAGGAGATGGTTGACTTTAAGCAAAACACTGAAAATATTTTTTGATATGTGATTCTCTAAAATGATGTGTGATGATATGATTCCTCTTTTGGTCCTATTTTACTTTTCTCCTTATTCCATTTCCTTATACTATACTTCTATCTTTTCTGATGCATTTACATCATTGATAGCATACAATAGGATTTCTAATGAAAATACTTTTTTTAGATTCAACTCCCCATAAAAACAACTGGGTTAATCTATTTACCGTCCTTGGGGGAGGACAGCGCTAATTGAAAACATTAAAAAATGTTTTAAAACATTTAAAAACCAGTTATGTAAGTTATAATTTAACTTGGATTCATATTTATTTGTATGTGTGCAAAACATAGACCACAATCTCCAATGAATTGAAATTGTAGATGGTTCTAAAAGCAATGGAAATATGGGGAAGTAACATGGTTCAGTGGAAAGAATAATAGACAGAGTGAGACAGAGACCGAGGGTTGAATCCTGGATCAGCCATTTACTTCCAAAGCAATCTCTGGTAAGTTACTTATCTTGCCGAATTTTTTTTCTTCATCTGTAAAAAAAAGGGGTTAATGATGAGCTCGGGTATTTCCAACACTGAATCTATGATCCTATTTTTTAGGGTACCTAGAAGGAAATCATATTTTCAATGATGATTTCTACAAAGATGTAAGTATAAATTATATTATCAATCACAAATACTACTGGAAAAGAAAGTAGGCTGGTTAAGGAGAGAGAATGAAAGATAATATCAAAGTGATAAGGTTGGACTTGGAGTCAGGAAGACCCGAGTTCAAATCTTCTGTTGGTTACTAGCTGTGTGATCATGGATAAGTATCAATCTCTCAGAGATTCAGTGTTTTCATTTTTGAAAAAGGGGATAATCATTGTGCCAACTTCACAGAGTTGTCATGAGGCTTATTTGGCTTATATGAGAAAATAGTTAAAAATATGTTATGTTTTTAAGTGGATGCATATTTATTGGACAACCTCAGCGTCATTACAGTTTCTATGAAATTTCAATGTTCTATAAAGAGATTTATATCACACAGAGTTGATTTTTCTTTTTGTTTTTTCCCCTTTTTAAAAATTAAATGACTGGTAGGAAATATAAAAGATTAGACAGCTTTAGCAGAATGTAATATGTACCCATGGAATGAGAATGTCCATGATTGCATCAGTGAAATCACACATCCATGAAAATGCCAACATATAGCATTAATGTATGTATTTATATGTATATACATAAATATGAACATGTATACATATAAGCATGGTTGTCTTGCTCTTTCAAGTTGCTCTAAATCCTTGGGCTCATATACTCTTTTATAAGCTGTGTAAACATGTTAGATAGTTAAATATCACATGATGATAGAATGTGGCAAGGCAGCAAAACCCCTGACCTCCTCCTTGACCCTTATGACCTAACATAAACAATTGTGGACCACATTCCTCTACACACACCATGGTATTTTTTATAGTGTCCTATTAGAAATGGTTCTCCTGTTTGTGAGGACAAAGACAGAGATTGGGCATTTGGTGGCTGCCAATTTGTTTTTCCTACATGTGATACCTGATTAGGAGCCAGCAAACTAGGTATGGTTTTCTACTTTTATAAAAAAAGTCATGATCACAATAGAGAGACAACATGCTCTGTTGTGAAGACAAGGAGACCTAGACATCCTCACACACTGAGGAGTAAATGAGGAGAAGCATCTGGCAGCATCAGAGTATCAGGTTATGCTAAACCTGTGGACAGCTTCCAAAGATACCATCTCGGACAGTTATTCCCTTTTAAGCTTGCTATTGTCCTAGATTTGTGATGTCAAACTTATGACATGTGTGCCATAAAGGGCATGAAGAGCCCTTTCTGTGGGCATGTCTACAATCCATTTTTTTCATTTTGTTTTCCTTTTTTTTTGTTTTTTTACTAGAAAGCCAAAAGGACTTGGGGCAGAGCTGTTCTCCCCTCTGCTTTTGCCTGAGGACATTCCCCACTTCATCCTCTCCTCTGCTCAGCAGCCCAGTGGGAGTACTCCTTTCCTCCCCTGTCTAGGGTAAAGTGCTGGAGGGGGAGAGCTCACATGCTGCCTGTTGAATGTTTGGTGAAGGTGATTCCTGTGGTGGGGTTGGAGAAGAAATAGGTTTGAGGGGAGCATAGCTCATAGCTTAATGCATAGCTGGAGAGGAGCAGAGTTGGAGGGGAGTAGAGCACTGGGGCCACTCTCCTCCCCCTCTCCACAGATGTCTCTCATCACTTGTTCCCCTTCCCAGTAATCCAATGGGAGCTCTTCCTCCCTCCTCTGTCTGGTGTAAGAGGAGGGTGAAGTGATAAGGGCATGGGGTTGCAGGGTGAAACATTTGGTCTCTGAGGGGGCAGAATATGACAATCACATTCTGAGCAGAGCCCACCACTCCATCTCTAAAAGGTTCACCATTCCTGCCTTAGATCTACTGAGCTTCTGAAAACTGAGTTGGAAAAACTTAAAACACTTTGGATCCTATCTCAGATATCACATGTGATTCTAGTCAAGTCATTTAACTTCTAGACTTGGTTTTCTCATTTGTAAAATGGGAGACTTGGACCAAATGACCTCTAATAATCTTTTCAGCTCCCAGTCTGTCCTCTAATTTCCTTTCATTCATTGTCTCTACTTTCCCATCCATTTCATTGACCTAATGTTTTTTTTTTCTTTCCACTTTGTACTAGAGTCTTAATCTTTTTTATGTGCATGTGTCGTGGACCTTGTCAATACTTTGGTGATAGCTATGGATTTGGATTCTAGACCTAGTGCTCAATTCACAATGCCATCTAGCTTTCATATACATACACCCATATATGTACACACATATTTTATATATTACATAATTATGTACATATATGTATTTTGTGTAAATAGAAAAATGATGTATGCTTGTGTATTTAGTCAAACAAGTTCACCCAACCTCCTTTTGAGCCTCTGGTTGAATGAGTTTAAAAGTGACAAAATAGAAAGCTGCTTCTCTTTGCATTCCTAGCTTGTCTTGTCTGATATTTTTGTGATGTTCCCTTTAAATCCTATGACTGCTATTAATGAATGGGGTACTGTTATTTTCATTTAAAATTCAAGTAGGTAAAATAAATCAGTGCTTTGAAATTATTTTTCCTATCATATATAGTGAGCACATCATACATTTCCAAGACACTCTTCCCCCCCCGCCCCCATCACACTGGTGTTACTTTTTTGGAGCACTTTTAAAAATGTGAATTTTCTGATTTTCATCCAAATACCAGGATATCATTCCTGTGAAGGCTAAGCTTCAGTTCCCTTAATATTGGAAAATATGTAATATGAAATAAACAACTCTCTATCCATTTTTTCTTCTTTTTAACCACACTAGGTCTTTTTAGGATGTGAACATCTCTGAAAACAGTTCCTAAGGTTATTGGAATGGAACATGGTATTCCTATTTCTGAAATGTTTCATGAAGCCTTCCCTAACCCCATTCTGGTTTCTTTTGTTTTCCTAATAAGATTGTTAACATCTACTCCCCTCCACCCCACTCCAAGTTATTTTACTCTCCAATTTGAAATCTGGATTTAAGAATGTCTGAAAATCTCTCTAAATAACTCTAACTTATTCAATTCAACTGCCTTCAGATGGTAACTGTCCACTATTACAACCACACACCTTGTTGTATGATGTCCAGAAAAACTTGCCTGAAAGTCGATATGCAGAAGAAAATTGACTATGGAAACTGTGCATCCAATGCTGAGTTTCCTGATGTCATATGCTCTCCAATTTTTTGCCCCTCCTCTTTGTAATCTTGACCTTTATGACATCTTTTATATCTATCAGCTGGGTAATACAGTGGATAGTGTGCTTGGTTTGGAGTAGGGAAACTGGATTTAAATCTGCCCCCTGGAAAAGTCACTTACTTAATCTCTGTCCTACCTCAATTTTCTCAACTATAAAATGTGGATATTAACTCTAACTACCTCCAAGGATTGTTGTGAGAATCAAATGTGGAGATATTTGTAAAATACTCAGTACAGCCTGGCACTTGATAAGCCTTATATAAATGCTTATCCTTTCCTTTACCCTCTCCTCTTCATTCATGTTCACCACTCTATTCAGATTATCATCACTTGGTTAGATTATTGCAATAGCTTCCTAATTTGTCTCTTCATGCTTCTCCCCAATCAGGTCCATCCTTCCCACAACTTCTTAAGTGATTCTCCTCCCCCCTCCCAAAGCACAAAACTAACCTTATCTTAACTCTGCTTAATGAACTCAAGTAAATAGCTTCTTATTGGTTATGTAAAACCCATACAACTAAACTTCTTTTTCAGACTTATTATACATTATTCTCTTTCACTACAATTTAGTCCATTCAAATACACAAAACATAATTTCCCATCTCTGTCTCTTTGTATTGGCCATTATTTAATACACAGGGTCATGGATTTGAATAGGAAAGGACCCCAGAGATCACACATTCCAGTCTCCTCATTTTATAAGATTGAGTTTCATGAAGGTTAAAAGACTTGTTAGTTATAACATAACTTATCATCAAATTGATATAACATAAGCTTACCATCAAATTGAGGTTTTAGAGGTAAAAGAGACCTTAGGAACCATGTAGACCAATCCTTTAATTTTGTAGGTGAGAAAACTAAAGTTTAGAGAAACTAAATTGATTTGTCAAATCTCATTGACCCATTGACAAAACTGATGGTAGATCCTAATTTCTCAATTTCCTAGTTAAATTATTCAATTATTCTACTTGTTCTTAAATTATGTGATGAAATAAATTTATTGTATATAGTATGTATGTAGTATATAATAGGATCATAGTTAGAGCAGGAAGGGAACAAAGTTACTAACTGATATAGTCCTTTTCTTTTATAGATAAATAAACTAAAATCCAGAGAGTTTAAGAGACTTGATTGAGTATATTGATTTAGAAAACACGTGCACTGGAGCCTGACTATAATTCATGGTTTGGGAGAATATGCAATGAGAATATTTCCTAGGTGAATCAACCTTATGAACAAATATCTTTAAAATTTTGATAGCTAAAGTAAGCATACTGAATTCTATAGTAAAATAGCATTATAAATGATTGAAGTTTAAGACAAAAAACAGATCTGAAGTCAAATATCCTTTTCCAGTGATGACAGGGGCCTGATGCTGAAGGAACTTGAGTATCACCATTGGGGGGAGCCAAACAACTCTCTCATGCTACCAGAGGACTGTACTAAAGACTAAGGTAAATACTGAGACTAAAAGGAAGAATAGACTTCTGTATTGTATGACTACAAGGGATAAAAAGACAGAAGTGGGTAGAGGGAGTGGTTGCCGTGGGAATGATGAACTGTCCAGTCATTTCAGTTGTGTCTAACTCTTTTGTAACTCCATTTGGGATTTTTTTGGTAGATATGCTGGAGTGATATGCCATTTCGTTCTCCATCAATCTCATTTTATTGATGAAGAAACTGAGGCAAATAGGGTGAAGTGGCTTGCCCAGAATCATATAAAAAGTAGATAGAGATATGAACTCATATCTTCCTGACTTCAGCCTTGGCATTCTATCCACTGTTGCAAGAAGTATGCAAGAAGTTTATGTAAGGAGCTCTGATGACTATTAACAACTATATATGGCAGCATTAAATCAGGCATTGACCCAGCAAATAGGTATCTCTAATGACTGGAGATAAAATACTGGGAGAAAATGCAAAATCAAAAACACATATTCAGAAAGAGTCAAATAGTGAAATTTAGACTGCTTTTCTTTGAGATTCTTAACTACTCTTACATTGCTCGAAATTTTTTGTTATTAATAACTTTTGTGGGATCTGTGAGTAAATCTTTGGTAAGGGATAGGGAGAAAGAAAAAATGACACTCTCTAGGATATGGTTTGTAACTATTTTACTATTGTTATTATTATTAATTAGGATACATGTTAATTAGGATACATGTCCTCCATTTGTTTTTTACATGCTTTTCCAAAAAATAGCAGAATACTTTAAAGAGGTGCCCTTTTTCTTGATGCTTGCAAGGGATTTGAAAGGCCTTAGAGAAGTGCTAGGCATAAGACAATTTTATATGTTGCCTGGGATCAAGCCTTCTATGGGGCTAACTCATTACAGGAGGACCTTGTTTTATGGAACTTAACTTACATGAATTCAGGTATACACTAATTGGGCAAATGAAAAAAATAAAGGCAGAAAAATTCATTAAAATTTAATTACATGCTAAATCTGTGCCATTTTCCTGAGCTCTTTAAAGTCTCTCAGTGGTTGACCCAATCTTGTTTATTTTCATTCTGAGAAGCATGACTGTGAGTTATTAAATTGTTTTGCACCAAACAATCTCCTGCATCAGTCTTTGTTCAGAGATCTCACTTGTAACAACTCTTGTGTGAGTTAGAGCAGTGCTTGTCTGTTTCATTAATTCTATTTAGTAATTAATATTTTATCAGAAGTATGAGATTAATGATGCAGGTAGTTCTAATAAGCCAAAGAGCAGCTGAAAAGTGCCTGGGTATATTTTTATAAGAAATACTGGTTAAATAATGGAGCTCACTACTACTTGTGATGCAACATATGTGAAAGACTTTGAAATGTATTGATTTCATAAAATGAAGTCCCACTGTATTAAATTACTAGTGAGGAACTTTCAAGTCTGAACTCAGCCTATATAAGCGCAGTACCTCAGTTGTGAGTCTTAGGCTATAGAGTTTAATTTAATATAATGAATAGCATATCTTTATATATAACTATATAATGCGAATAAAAGTTATTCTTAGGCTTCATTAAAATATAGTAATACCATTTTCACGTAGCAACTGAACATCTGTTGAAAGTTTTGCTTGATAATTCAAACTTCCTTCAAAAAAGTCTTATTCATTTTAATTTCTTAATATTGAGTAATAGGATCACAATCCTTTCCATTTCTTGAACTCTGTAGGTTGAAATACTCATTCATGAAGGCTTTCTGTTTCCTCCCTTTCCCCTCATTCAATCATTTATTAAATATCATGGATTCTGTTTTCTTATTATCTTTTGTATTCTTCTCTCCATTTCAACTTTAATCACTTTTGCTAAGGCCCTCTTCATCTATTTCTTGGAGTACTTTAACAGTACAATAGAAGTAAATTTCATAATGAATTAGTCATCATACCATTCCTATTCAAAACCTTCAGTATTTATTGCCTACTTCAAAAACAAACCCAAACCTCCTTATCCTGGCACTCAAACTTTTTCACAGTCAGATTCCAATCTACCTTTCCAAACTGATTTTACAATATTTATTTTCATATATTCTATATTCTAGCCACCTTGTCCCATTCACTGGCCTTCATTACAATCTTGCTCTCTCCAAGTATATGTGTGTGTGTGTGTGTGTGTGTGTGTGTGTGTGTTTTGTAGTATTTCCCAAACCTCTAATAGCCTGTTCCCTCATTTCCCCACACATCTACCTATTAAATCATTCCCTATTTTATAGCCCACACCAATGGCAATCACTTCAATGAAAATTTCCCTAATCCTTCTAGATCTAGGTGTCTTTCTCCTCTTTTAATTTTTTTTATCACTTCCTGACTTCCTTCAACCCAATTAAAACTGCACTTTCTATACGAAGTTTTCCCAAATCCTCTGCAATGCTTATTGTCTTCACTCTGTGGATTTTTTCCAATTTATTTTGTACATTTTTTTATTTGTATGTAGCTTTTTATACATTGTCTCCCCATTAGCCTGTGAGCTCCTTGAATATAGAGACTTTTTTGCTTTTTTATTCTATAGCAAGAAGTGGTGTATGTGTGAGTGTGAGTGTGTGTGTGTGTGTGTGTGTGTGTGAGTGAGTGAGTGAGTGAGAGAGAGAGAGAGAGAGAATGGCAAGAATCAACATATCTAGTGTCTCTTTTAGGTTTTAATTCCTTCCAAGGGGGAAAACAAGAGGTCTATAGGTCTTTCCTTACAGAGCAGGGTTCCTGGACTGGAATGATCTATAACTGCTTCTTTAAATATTGTTGTGGAAGGGGAATAAGCATTTATATGGCATCTACTCTGTGTCAAGCACTCTTAATAAATATTATTTCATTTGATGTTACAACATCCTTCTGAATATAGGTAATATTATTGTCTTTATTTGACAGTTGAAGAAAATAAGGCTTTCTCAGTATGGACTCCTAAATATGGGCCTCAGTGAGCATGTTATCTAGAATGCTCTGAATTGAACTAAGTGGAATTGAATTGAAACAATTTTTACTAAAGAGTTAGAGTAAATTAAGAAAGTAATATTTGATGCTCCAGATGGTCTTTTATAGAAGATAGATTGTTAAGAAGATAGACAATGAGAGGAAATATTTTTATTAAGCACTTATATGCCAGGCATTTTGTTATAAATTGAGGTTACAAGGGCAACAAAATAGTTCCTTCCTTCAAAGACCTCACCTTCTACTGGGAAAGACAACACATAAAAGGGATATGGAAGGTGTGTGTGTGTGTGTGTGTGTGTGTGTGTGTGTGTGTGTGTATTGAGTGGATGTGTAAGTGGCTGGGATATTGAGGAAGGGAGAGAGGTGTGAAGATGAGTATGATAATCAGAGTGAAGGAAAGTATTGTGAAGAGATGAGGCCCTTTAAATTACCCGGTGAAATAAAAATATTTGGGAATCTCTATGAAGGAGAATGCTTGAGTCAATAAAGTTATCAAGATTTTCAGGCAAAATAGGGGAATGATGAAAGAGAGACCACCTGGGTAAACAACACATGTGTTCTAAAATGAATTTCCCACCCCCCAAATATTCTCAAAATATAAAGATAAGTTGCATGGAGAAATGAAACTATTGCCAAAATAAATAAAGTTTTGAAACCAGACCATCTGCAATTTACAGCAAATGTACAAGGATATTGCTGATAAAGAGACAAATCTTTGTGCTACTTCAGAAGGGGCTTTCCACAATGAGACAGGTGGTGATCACACACACACACACACACACACACACACACACACACACACACACACACACCCCTTCCTACATACACACAGAAAGAACTCTTTTTTTTTTTTGCTTTTCTCTTGCTATTCCTAGGAAATGTAAATGAATTACCCTTCACACCCACAGCTTTAAAGAGGAATAAGGAATAAATTTTCATAGAGACCTTTTCTCCCACTTACCTTCACACTTTTCAATCTGTGACATTTCCCTGGTCTTCTGGAAAATACCTTAAGGAGTATGTATCCACAATCTTAATTCTCTGTATGGCAGAACTAAGAAAGAGAGGTTAAATAACTTATAGGTTCATGTTATAAATCAGGGACCAGATTCAGAACTCTCCACCAGTCAATCCTGGGCTTTAGCTATTTCCTTTTTTAGTTTCTTTTTTGGTGTGTCTGCTAAAGGATGAACAAATCATATTTCATACTGAGTCAATTAGCAAAGGTCCCCAGCTGGCAACTGCCCTTGCTCAAAGAGAATACAACGTGTTTATTATCTCACCTGAGACTAACTGAAGGCTAAATGGACCCCTGGGACCTCAGCGAAGGTGAAAGGAAGTGATTCTTGACTGAATCAGAGGCAAAAAATGACCCCCAGAACATTGATAATGAAGTTACTTTAGATTGGTTTGAGAAAGGGAAGGCTATGTTTTGTAGATTGGTTGAAAATCTTTCCATTCCTTTAATTCTAACCTGCTTGTGTAAACCTCAAATTTCCTTAGACTTATAATTGTTGAAAATTTCACCATTGGGATATTTCATACTTGGAAAATTTCTTACTGATAGTCTATTGGAATGGGAACTCCATTGGCATGGGAGGTTCCTTCTCTTCCCTTCTTAAGATTACTTTAGGACAGAAAACCTTTTGCTGAACAATGGAAAGGACTTTGACCTATGCTTAAGCATAGAACAGGAATTTCTTTGAGTCTTGATTGATTTTAGAATTGATACAATGGAGATACTTGGAATAAATCTCCACCCTATTCAGTCCTAATAGGATTGAGTAAGGGCTGCAGCCTAGATCAAAATTTAATTATTCCAATCTCTACCATACTCAAGTTAACAGGATTTAGAAAGGGCTGTAGCAAAGGAGTATAGATTTAATCATTTGAAAATATGACCTTCAACAGACATGTGCAAAAGCCAGAAACCTCTGGGCGGTCCTGGGTTAAGCGAGAGCCTCCATTGACAGGGAAATTGATGAAGAGTGATTGGTAGATGTGAGGACTGAGGGGAGGCAACTTGGATGGTGTCCTTAAAGATAGGAGGGTCTGGAGACTGGGAGGAGGATTGAGTTTTTGGTCGGTGTGGTTCCTGGGCTCTGAGGAAGCTTGCTCTGAAGGAAGCTGAAGGTGGGGGCCTCTGAGACTGTTTCTCCATTTTGGACACGTGAGTGAAAGGGACTGATCTCTTTTCTTTGCCCCAGCTATCTAAGGGCTTGGGCCTTTTGGCCCAGCCTAAACAGAAGGGGTATTTAAGCCCTATTCCCTTCTCTCCCCTTTCTCTCTCTATATATATCTCTAATTCCTTTCTTGCTCCTATTGTAATTAAACTCCAAAAAAGGCTGACGGCTGACTTGAGTTTTTCATTTAGGAATTACATAGCTGATTCCTTGGCGACCTTAAATTAATATATATCAGTCTTTTAAAGTGATTCCCTTGTAACATTGTGGCTGACCACACGGGAGTCTAAAGAATCCTCTCAATAAAACTTTTTCCTTGCCTTTTTACTATACTGTTTCACCACTTAGTCCTTTTTTTTAAAAAAAAAAAAAAAACTTGGCTTAAAGACACAGCTGCTAGAACACGTGAGTATAAAAAACTTTTTCTCTTTTCTCCTTAAGTTAAATTGGAATCAGCAGTTTTTTTCTTTTTCTTCCCTTTAATCTTAAGGGACAGCTGGGTAGCTCAGCGGATTGAGAGCCAGCCCTAGAGGCAGAAGGTCCTGGGTTCAAATCGGACCTCAGATACTTCCCAGCTGTGTGACTCTGATAGACAGAAAACAGCTGTTTTTAAATCTCAGCAACAGGACTCTAAAGTCCTGGCTGGAAGAACTGTTTCTAAATATCCTTTCCCTTAAGGAACAACTTCCTGGATTAAAAAAAAAAAAACCCTGTGGAAAGTTTGTTGCTTTGCCCTGCTCCCCACGTGTTTTGTGAAATTACAAAATATACATATAAAAATGAGTACTACATTCTTTGACAATTATATGGCAGCTGAAGAAGTAGGGGCATTGAGGAATGAAGGATACCTCCAAATTTTTATATTAATAGGTACTGTCATTTTTGTACTCCTCAATACTATATTTAGAGATGAAAAAATAAAAAATATTGAGGATAAAATAAAACAAAATGAGGATAAAATAAAACAAAATGAGGATAAAATAAAACAAAATGAGGATAAAATAAAACAAAATGAGGATAAAATAGAAAATATTGAGGATAAAATAGAAAATGTTGAGGATAAAATAGAAAAAAATGAGGATAAAATAGAAAATATTGAGGATAAAATAGAAAATATTGAGGATAAAATAGAAAAAATTGAGGATACAATAGAAAAAATTGAGGATACAATAGAAAAAATTGAGGATAAAATAGGAAATATTGAGAATAAAATAGAAAAACTTGAGGATAAAATAGGAAATATTGAGAATAAAATAGGAAATATTGAGGATAAAATGGGAGATATGGAAGATAAAATAGGAAAAATTGAGGAAAAAATGCAAGCCCAATTAGAAGATCTAAAATGTTTCTTACAGGATCAATGGGCAAACATCCACTCTACCAGAAACAGACCTGTTTCTGAACCTTTGAATGAGGAAATTTCCTTCCCTGAAATAGAGATGGAAAACACCTTCCCTATAGCCCAGTTAACAGACTGCTTCTCTCGTGCAGTGCAAATCTTGTCTGAATTTAATCCCCAAAACCCTTCCCCTGCAATCCCAGCTTCTCATGTTCCTTCTCCTACAGAAAACCAAATTCCAATGCAAGGGAGATCTTGTCCTCCTAGAGAAACCTGTCCTTGTCAAACTGACCCACAGGTGCAAAATTCAACTAGAGGCCTGTTTCCTCTAAGAGAAGTACCTGAAATAGGACGAAATGGGGATGTGGTGACTTTAAGACATAGGATACCGTTTACTCCCCAAGAAATAAATGAATTTACACGAAATATCCCCACATATGAACAAGATCCTTTTCTAGTAACAAAAAAGATGGGAGACATATTTTTTCAATATAATCCGTCTTACAAGGACGTTGAGAGCTTACTACAGGCTTTTTTAAGTGAACGTGAAAAAAATAAAATAATTGCTCATGTCAACAAAACCCGGGGGCGTAATGCAGCACATTGGCCATCTCAGGATCCCGAATGGGACTATAATAATCCTGAGGACTATCTACAACTATACCGTTGTAGAGAGGCCATCCTCACGGCCATGAAGGAATGTGCGGACAGTACAGATAAGTGGATGGAACTGGAAAAAATTAAGCAAAAGGAAAACGAAACACCCTCCAGATTTATGGACAGAATTATCGAGTTTGGGGACAGATACTTAGATTGGGACTTAAATAAAGAGAATAGTTTAAGACAAGTTAGAAGAATCTTTGTAAATAATTCTTGCAAAGTAATTAAAAATTATTTTAAAACACAATGCCCAAGATGGTCAGATATGGACCTTGAAGAATTGCAAAAAACAGCTATATATGTTTTTAAGGGAAACGAAGAAAAGGAGAAAGAGAATAATGATGACATGGAGGAAATGAAGAAAAAAATGAGATGTGTAATAGATAGGATAACTAAATTAGAAAGTGGGCATGATAATGAACCAACGACAATTGCCCCTCTCCAGAAATCCAATTATCAATCCATTACTTGCCACTTCTGTGAGAAGAAGGGCCACAAAATGATGGAATGTAGAACCTTTCTTAAGATGTTTGGAAGGAATACACAGTTTAATAATGGTTTTAGAAATAATAACTATAGAAATTATGATAATGGTTATAGAAACCAGAATTCTAGAAATTATAATAATGACTATGGAAATAACTATAATGAATATAGAAATAAGAACTTTAGAATTAGGAATTGGGAATTTAATGACAATGCTCAAATTGAAGAAAATTTTAATGATAATACTCAACAATATATGAGAAATGGCGCTCGTCCAAAAATTACTCGAGGTACTAATGACCCTCAGAGAGGTGCCCTTCAGGGGGGTGCCCAAGGAATATCCCAAACACAATGATGGTGCCCGGGGGGGGCTGGGGCACAGGAATCAGAGGATACAACCTTTGATTTCCCAGACCCTGATGTCCTACTACCCGTTGTCCCTATCCACTGCCCTCCCCATACTAATGAACCCCATGTTACCTTAAAAGTGGGTAACACCTATTATGATTGTCTATTAGACACTGGAGCTTCCTGGTCTGTATTAAAGAGAACACCTGATTTACAATGTTATTCTATTGGCTCAGAGAATGTAATGGGAGTATCAGGAATAACCCAAAGAGTTAAAAGACTTCCTCCTAGAATGGTGTCTGTAGGACCCCTAGAGGTACAACACTCCTTCCTTTTGATGCCTGACTCCCCTTTAAATTTGCTGGGGAGGGACCTTCTATGCAAACTCAGAGCCACAATAACCTGCTCCCCAGATGGCTCATTATTATTAGAAGTACCAGAGGAATCTTTAAATTTACTCCCTGTACTTCTCTCGGAAAACCAGGAGGCAAAAGAACCTTCCATTTTTGAAATACCTAAAGATATACCGGAGTCTCTTTGGGCCACATCTTCTTCTGACGTAGGCTTACTCAAATCTGCTGTTCCTGTGCAGATAAAAACTAAATCTAGCCCACCTCCTTCTATCCCTCAGTATCCCCTCTCAAAGGAGGCAATTGAGGGTATTACACCAGTTATTAACTCATTAATAGAACAGGGAATAATAATCCCTTGCAAATCTGAATACAACACGCCCATCCTGCCAATTAAAAAACCAAAAAAAGGACCCGATGGCAAGCACATCTATAGATTCGTACAGGATCTAAGGGCAGTGAATAATCATGTTATAAAGAGACACTCCGTAGTTTCTAACATACATACTATTATTTCATCTATTCCTAGCACAGCTACATACTTTACAGTAGTAGACTTGTGTTCAGCTTTCTTTTCCATACCAATACATGAAAACTCCAGGCATATTTTTGCTTTCACCTGGAAGGGCTCACAATATACCTGGTGTCGGCTGCCACAGGGTTATGTCGAAAGTCCAAGCTTATTTGAGCAAATTTTGAGCCAAGACACAGACAATATAACATTTAAAAATAGCAAATTAATCAAATATGTAGATGATCTACTCTTGGCTTCAACAGATGCAGAAACATGTCAAGAAGATAGCAAACACCTTCTTTTGGAATTGCACAAAAGAGGACATAAAATCTCTAAGGATAAAGTTCAATGGTGTCTCCAAAAAGTAGAATATTTGGGATTCATCTTGACTGCGGGTGCTCGTTATATTTCTCCAAAACGAATTGAGAACATTCAAAAATTGAGTGCTCCTACCACTAAGAAACAGCTGAGAGCAATTTTAGGAGCAACAGGGTTTTGTAGACAATGGATTCCTTGCTATGGGGAAATCACTAAACCCCTTATAGCATTAACAAAGGATTCAGTTCCTGAACCCCTCAAATTAGAGCCTGAACACTTGTCAGCTCTAACAGATCTGAAAAAGGCTATCATGTCTGCCCCTGCTCTAGGCATCCCAGATTACAACAAGCCATTTACTTTATATGTGCATGAGCGAAGAGGAGTAGCCTCTGGTGTGTTAACTCAGACTTTGGGACCTTCTCAGCGCCCAATTGCTTATTATTCTGCCCAACTAGACCCAGTAGCAGCAGGAGCACCACCATGCCTTAGAGGAGTAGCTGCTACAGCCTTACTAGTAACAAAAACCGTTGATTTAGTATTGGGATGTCCATTAACAATAATGTGCCCACATGAGATTGAAGCATTATTGGTAAAACATAGAACACAGGCATTCTCGGATCAGAGAATTACAAGGTATGAAATAACCTTATTAAATAGTGAAAATATTACCTTGAAACGCTGTTCAACTCTTAACCCTGCCACCTTGCTTCCAGATTTACCCACTTCAGGAGAACCACTACATAACTGTGAAACATTAGTGTCCATGGCAGAAAAGCCTCGAGATAATCTCTTGGACACTCCCTTAGAAAATGCAGATCTGATTTTATTTACCGATGGTTCCTCTTTTATGAGGGATGGCATACGGTACACTGGAGCTGCCGTAGTCTCAGAATTTGCCACTGAATGGTCAGCTTCACTACCTTCTAACATTAGCGCTCAAGGAGCAGAACTCATAGCTCTAAAACAAGCTTGTATAATTGCCAAGGATAAAAAGGCAACAATTTATACGGATTCTAGATATGCTTTCGGCATTTGTCACTCAGTCGGGATGCTATGGCTCCAAAGAGGATTTTTAACCTCAGCTGGAAAATCCATAGCTAATGCAGAAATTATTAATGAAGTTCTTTCTGCTCTCAAACTGCCTAAAGCCCTAGCTGTAGTTCATTGCTCTGCCCATACAGGTGGCTCTGACCCTGTCTCTAGAGGAAATGACCGAGCAGATGCCGCTGCAAAACTAGCAGCCATAGAAGGACCTGGATTAATTTTAACATTAACAACCACTGATAATTTAAATTTATCACTCTCCTATAATGAAAAGGAAGTGGAAAAATGGAAACAAAAATTTAAAGCAAAACAAATTAATGGAGTATGGGTGTCACCTGAAGGAAAACCCCTGCTCCCTAGAAGTTTCTATAACCAAATTTGCCAATCTATTCATAAAAATGGTCATTTTGGCACCCAGGGCATCGTGGACTCTGTCAAGAGAGTATGGATAGCCCCTGGTATAACTACTGTAGCCTCTAAAGTATGTTCAGCCTGCCCTATTTGCCAGGCATATAACCAACATGCATATCGTGGAAAAGCCTTTGGGGGACGTCCTCTGGCTTACACACCTTTTGAACACCTACAGATAGATTTCATAACAATGCCAAAGGCTGGACGTTATAAATTTTGTCTAGTAATTGTAGATCAACTAACCAGATGGCCGGAAGCATTTCCTATGACCCGAGCCACAGCAGATTTTGTTGCAAAGATACTTTTAAAGGAAATTATTCCTCGTTTTGGCCTACCAGCACGCATTGACTCCGATAGAGGGAGTCATTTTACCGATTCTGTCTTAAATCAAATATATTCTTGCTTGGGGATAACTCCAAAATTCCATGTTCCATATCACCCCCAGAGCTCAGGCCAAGTGGAGAGGATGAATAAAGAACTTAAGACTATGATTGGCAAATTATGCACTGAGACCCATTTAAAATGGCCTGAAATTCTCCCTCTGGCCCTATTTTATCTTAGAAGCAGGCCTAGAGGAGACTTACATATTTCACCATTTGAGATGCTTTTTGGACATCCGCCTATACAGGCTAAGCCTTTCTCCCTGGCTTATACATCGCTATTAGGGGGAGATATTACTATTGCTTCCTATATACAGGAGTTACAGCACAAACTACGTGAACTTCATGAATCTGGAGCTGCAGTACAAGCTGGACCATTAGACTTTTCTCTGCATGACCTGAACCCAGGAGATAAAGTTTATATCAAGAATTTCAAGCGAACTGGAGCAACTGAACCTTCATGGGAAGGACCATTCCAAATATTATTAACTACTCCAACATCTATAAAGATTGGAGAAAGAGACTCTTGGATTCACTGCTCACATGTGAAGAAAGCATCTTCTGCTGAGACTGATTGACTCTATCCTATCATATGAATTGTGACTCTATCTTATCATAAGAATTGGAGATAATAATCCATAGACAAATGGATGCTGGTTTTTTTCTTTCAAGAATATATTGAATTACTGATTTTTTTTCTTATTTTTTCTTATTTCTTTTCTTTTATTTTTTATCAGAATATTTTATTTTTTTTTCATTTTTGTACTGAAGGTACACATAATTAATATTAATATTTTTTTCCCTGCAGTAATACAAGTTAATATATATACTCTTGCTATAATATCAATATATGCCTAAAAGCTTTAAACTATGGGAACCTGCCATTTATTGATAAAATATTATAGGACTGTGATTAATGTTTGTGTCTGATTCCAGGAAAAGGGATAAAAACAAGGAGCACAGACTAAACCTGAATAGTGCCAATAGAGCACACATGAAATATTAAAGTGAGACTCAAGGTTGCGACGCTTAACTTATGTTTAAGTCGTAGGACTTCCTTGTATCTACACTCCTTTCGAAGTACTCAAACAAGTACAAAGCTTGACTATCATGCTGGCTCCCTATATCTCTGAAGGAAAAAAATCAGACAAGGGAATGACATTTCCCCATCAAAATAGAATTCTAATTCTTTTCTTCTTATATTATGGCAACTTCCTGTAGTCTTGGCTACAAATGGCTAAGTGAAATATTACTGCATTCTGTCCTACATACTTGTGGGATAGAAATTACTTTAAACTGGACCTATACAAGGTCTATTTTGAATTTTTCTTATGTTTTTGATTATTTTTCTATTCTTTTGATAATTGACACATACACCCCCATAACTGAACATTGCATTCTGAGCTAAACTTGATATTTTTTTTTAAATACTTACTTCAGGGGGGATTGTATTTTAATTTAAAATCTAAGAATTTTTGAATTTTTTTTTGTTTGAGATTGTATTTTTATAAAAATCCAAGACTTTTGTTTAAGATTTTACTGTTATAAAAAATTTTCAAAGATTTTGATTTTGTTCGAGAAAAGATCTTCAAGAAAGAAGCTTGAAACTTTTATATCCAGAGAATGAACTGTTGCAGAAAGATGCCAAAACCTACACTTCATCAAGAAGATCAAGAATGAACTTTGGATGTGATTGATTGGACTGAACTTTTGATTGAACATTTATTGTAACATTTATGCCAAAAGGGACTGCCCCTAATTTGGCTTTCTGTCAATGCGCCTAGCAAACATTGGTTTTGCTTTCTTTTCTTTTCTATTTCCTCTCTCACTATTCTAATTTCTCTTAGAAAATTGAATATTGTGTATATCTTTAGTTAGAAGTGAATTTAGAACTACAAAATAATTATGTTAAATGATCAATGGGGAGACTAGTCTCCCAATGATCATCAGGGGGGATTGTAAACCTCAAATTTCCTTAGACTTATAATTGTTGAAAATTTCACCATTGGGATATTTCATACTTGGAAAATTTCTTACTGATAGTCTATTGGAATGGGAACTCCATTGGCATGGGAGGTTCCTTCTCTTCCCTTCTTAAGATTACTTTAGGACAGAAAACCTTTTGCTGAACAATGGAAAGGACTTTGACCTATGCTTAAGCATAGAACAGGAATTTCTTTGAGTCTTGATTGATTTTAGAATTGATACAATGGAGATACTTGGAATAAATCTCCACCCTATTCAGTCCTAATAGGATTGAGTAAGGGCTGCAGCCTAGATCAAAATTTAATTATTCCAATCTCTACCATACTCAAGTTAACAGGATTTAGAAAGGGCTGTAGCAAAGGAGTATAGATTTAATCATTTGAAAATATGACCTTCAACAGACATGTGCAAAAGCCAGAAACCTCTGGGCGGTCCTGGGTTAAGCGAGAGCCTCCATTGACAGGGAAATTGATGAAGAGTGATTGGTAGATGTGAGGACTGAGGGGAGGCAACTTGGATGGTGTCCTTAAAGATAGGAGGGTCTGGAGACTGGGAGGAGGATTGAGTTTTTGGTCGGTGTGGTTCCTGGGCTCTGAGGAAGCTTGCTCTGAAGGAAGCTGAAGGTGGGGGCCTCTGAGACTGTTTCTCCATTTTGGACACGTGAGTGAAAGGGACTGATCTCTTTTCTTTGCCCCAGCTATCTAAGGGCTTGGGCCTTTTGGCCCAGCCTAAACAGAAGGGGTATTTAAGCCCTATTCCCTTCTCTCCCCTTTCTCTCTCTATATATATCTCTAATTCCTTTCTTGCTCCTATTGTAATTAAACTCCAAAAAAGGCTGACGGCTGACTTGAGTTTTTCATTTAGGAATTACATAGCTGATTCCTTGGCGACCTTAAATTAATATATATCAGTCTTTTAAAGTGATTCCCTTGTAACACTTGTTAATATTTATGATTTGGAATGTACAAATCTTTGCATAGTCAATCTTTATGTAAATTTACATGGTTTAAAAGTATTTTTTTGTTCTGGATTAATTCAGTGAATATGTAAATCTAAGTTCAGCTGCCATCCTAAATTGAGTCAATTTATTAGGCTCTTAAAAAAGTTGATATCTCAATCTAAAAATGCATAAGTAAAAAATAATTGTTATTTACTCACAGAAAAATATTGCTTTTTTTCATCTGAAAGGGTATTAACCAGTTATTTATTCACTTGGAGTTTGTGAATAATGACATAATAGGTCTTAAATATGATCTTCATAATTACAACTCTAGGTTACATAACTATTCCATACGACTACTTTTCACTTTCTTCATGTCATCTTCCCATTCTTTCTCTTCCTACTCAGTCACTGATATCCTTTTTCTCTTTCTGATCCATACTCCATTGTTTTTAGAGTTCCAATCAATCTTCCTTGTTCAGGTAGCTGGGTAACACAATAGGTAGAGCAAAATGAAACTTTGAATCAGGAGGACCAAAGTTCAAGCACTAATCAGCTAGATGATTCTTAGCAAACTTCTTATCCACAAGTTTCTTGCTTATGCATAATGATAGAATCTATTATATTATAGCATTGTTGTAAGGATCAAATGAAATGACTTATTCAAAGTACTTCAAAAATATCTTAGTGCTATATAAATAAATTATTATTGCTTCTCTCAATATTAGATCAATCATTTAATCAAAAAACATCTATTAAGTATTTTTTGCCAGGTACTGTGGAATTAGTCCTCTGATATGCTCTGTATATGTCAGACAAAAGACATAAAAATAGTCAAAATACATACACTTATTGACCAATAGTTTATAGACTGAAAATGTATAATAAACTAATAATTTTTATAAATTAATTCAATAGAATCTAAAAGTATGCAGGAACCTGAAAAATTACCTCATATACCTTCTCACTTGTATAGAAGAATGGGACTTTAAGTGCAACTGTCATGTTACCAATTAAAATTTAAGACATATGTCATATTTATTTGTATCTCCCAAAGTATCCATAGACAATTATTTTATATATATATGTGTGTGTGTGTGTCAGACATCTATTTGCTAAATGAATACATTGGTTTCAAACACCATACAATGCAGGTTAAATTATTGAGCTAATTAATTAAATTGATTCATTTTTATTAAATTTCCCAATTTGCATGATGGTCATTCTATTTATGGAAAAATCATACTCCACATCTAAAATTCTATTCAAAGTTGCAAAATGTAATGTAGTAGATTTCTGCAATGATCAGTTCTCATAGCATTTTCTATTAAAGAGTTCCCATAGCTTCAATTTCCAATTCACAATATTATTTTTTGGTGAACACAGACATTGTGAAAATATTCACAGTAAAGGTTAAAAAATAGCATCAATGTTTGGTATAACTTATTTCACTAGTCAGATTCTTGGCCAAGTATTTGAAGAAAAATAAATTAGCAAATGTGTTGATGCATATATGTTCAGGAAAAAAAAAAGAAATGGGCTAATTGAGCAGTGAGAACAAGAGATCACTGATGGATATACTAACTTTTGCACTTGTACTTGAAAAATATGAAAAGATTCAGTGGAAAAAAGACATAAACACATCCAGTGGCTACTTTCTGAAGAATTTATGGAAAGTTATGGATATGTAAACATTTTGAAGTGGGATTAATAAATGGCACATTAATAGGAAGGAATGCAAAAAAAAAAAAAAAGCTTTGTTGCCAGAACATATTCACCATGAGTCAGTTGCTGAGTGATTCTTGTAGAATGAGGTGGGGGGAGTAATGTAGAACTGAGCTCTATGGGGAAATTTAGAGTTTTCATTTATAGAATCTCTTATTTCAGTTGCCATCTGGCTTATATAGGGCACAGCTAAGAGTTAACTAATTCCTGCATCTTAGTGTCTAATCTTGACCACCTAGAGCTTTTAGGTCTTGACATAGTATAGGTCATTGATGGTGAATTTTTTAGGGACTAAGTGCCCAAATTACAGGCATCACGCCTCATATGAGCCCCCTCTACCTTATCCCAGACAGTGGAGGGAGGAAATGTTCCTATTTGGGCTGCTGGCACAGGTGCTGGTGATGAGAGAAATGTCCTCAGGCATGCCTGGAGCAGAGGAGAGGAGCAGATCCCCTAACACTCATGCCATAGGTTAACCAACAAAGGTCCTAGGAATAAATACTCAAGGGTCTTTATATTACCTACATGGATGAGATTACAGACTCATCAGCATATAGAAATGAGAATTCATAGAATCATAAATTTAAAATTTGTCAGTTGATGCCCAATAGATTTGGCTCCACCCTCTTACTTTCACCCTATGTGTATCTACCTTTCTCATATGTGTTTCTTGTAGACAGCATATGGTAGGGTTTTGGACTCTAATCCACTCTGCTATTCGCTTGCGTTTTATGGGTGAGTTCATTCCATTCACATTCAGAGTTATGATTACTAGCTGTGTATTTCCCAGCATTTTGATTTCTGCTCATTTACCTGCCTTTTCTTCTTTCACTATTTCCTTCTACACCAATGTTTGCTTTTGAACAACCCCCCTTGTTCCCACCCTTATTTTACTTCCCTTTCTACCCCCCTCTTTATTTATCCCTCCCTTATTTTCCCTGTAGTCTTTCTAAAATTAACCCCTCCACTCCCTCCCTCTCTTGTACTGCTTCCCTCCCCACCAGACCATTTGTTACCCTTCTACTCCCCTATAGGGTGCAAATCTATTCTCTGCCCCCAATGGATTGGATTGTTTTTCCCTCTTTGAGTCACTTTCAAAGCACGTAAAAGTTGAGTATTTCCTGTCTCTGACCTCTTTACCCTTCCGGCGTATTGATGTTCTCCCCCCTCCTGCCATGAGCTTCTTTATGACATATAAATTTACCCCCATTTGTTTTTCCCATTTCTTTTAATATTAACCTATTTTAAGCTCTAGTTATATATATATATATATATACATATATATATGCATACTCATGCATATGTATTTTTGCATGCATATATCTATATACCTATTTATGTCTTGTCCTTTCATCCTATACAGTTTGTTGTTGTTCCCTCTAAGTATACTTCTTTTTGCTGCCCAGGTAATAACAACAGTTTTTAAGAGTTACCAATGACCTCTTTTCTCATAGGGATACATATCATTTTAACTTATTGAATCTCTTAAAAAATTTTTTTTGTTTTTCTTTTTTCCCCTCTTTTTAATTACCTTTTGATGATTCTCTTGAGTTCTGTGCTTGGACATCAAATTTTCTGTTCAGGTCTGGTCTTTTCTTTACGAATTCTTGAAATTCTTCTATTTTGTTGAATGACCATACTTTCCCCTTTAGATTTGAGTCCAGAAGGAGGGTTCCCCGCTTCTGTCCTGTTGTTCAGATTGAATTTTGGTGCCCTAGGAGCATTCAGTCTGTATAGGTTAAGGAAGGGTCTTCCACAAGGTCTGAACTTTTGCTGCTTGCTAAGCTGCCATCTTCATAAATTTAAAATTTGGAGGGACATTAAAGTCAGTCTAATCAAAGTCCTTCATTTTATAGATATGGAAATTAATTTCTAAAGAGATTGTATCTCTTCCAAAGTTATACAGCATCAAAAGTAGGATTTGAATCCATGTCTTCTAATTCTAGAATCACTGGTCTTTCCTCTGGAATTGCAAAGGACTTCATTAATCATGGAAGCTATGTTGCTTTATATGTCTTTAATTAAGTTTTGGAAATAAAGTCTTTTCTCCACAAAAGGAAAAGAAAATATTTAAATATGAAACAAATGTCAGAAGGGCTGGAAGGATGATGTATAACTTTGAGGCCAGCCAAATGCCATTGAAAAACAAAATAATTATAATTGATGTGACTAATACAGTCCCTATCCTTTTCCTATAAAGAGAATATATGGGAAGTTGTCAGGTTAATGAGCATAAGATCTGTGTTACATTTGAGGAGAGATGTATTGAGTGAGCAAAAATATTTAGTGGGAATTATTCTCAAAAGTCATTTATCATTCTGACTTAGAGAGACAACTTATTCATAATATGGAAAGACTAATTTAAGAAAGCAAACCAGTAACACTCCAGTAAAGGAAACAAGAGCATTGTTGTGACAGGTTCTCTTGTTGCCTTATTCATTCAAAAATATATATTAAGTCCCCAATACACCAATTGCTTTCAAGGTTACAACTATTAGTACACTATGAATGAATCAAAGAACCTCAGAGTTTAAAAGGATCTTAGATAACGGCTTGCCAAATCTCCTTCTTTTACTGAGGAGAAAACTGAAGCTTGGACATATGAACTGTCATGTCTATGATCGGAGTTAGCTAGTAATGGTCAAGATGGAAACTCTAAGTCTTCATTCTTAATCTAACCTAAGCTTTTTCAGCTAAAATTTTATAGTTTTATTGGGAGATAAGGCATATGTATAATATATACATTTGTATGCAAACACATATACATACATGAATATATATGCCTACACACAGAAAAATCCCAAAGGGAGTCATGATGAGTTGGAGATGACTGAAAGGACTAAATGACAAAAATAAATACACAAATATACATGCATACATATTATATTACATTATTTTATTACATTTTATATAAAACATATGTATATATACATGCAAGTATATAGTATTTCAGATGTATAAATATTAGGCAAAAAATTCATGGATTAGGTAATAACCAATCTAATTTCTAGGTTATTTATCTATAAACATAGACACATATAGTTGTGTATATCAGCATATAGATTATAAAGTATTATATATGTAACATGTACACATACATATCACATGTGTTATATGTACGTATACCCATATAATATGTAATAGACTAGTCAGATAGTAAAAGACTAAGACCCCTAGGGCTGGTGACCTTTGCCAGGTTCTTTACCTGCCTTTTGAACGTGCTCTAGCATTCATAACTCTGGGGTTATCTTATTCCTTAATGGCAGAACTAAGACCATAGGGCTCCCTCTAATTTTAGCTTACTTCAGATTTCTGAGGAACAATTCTATTTTGGGCTTCAGTCCAAATGGTGCTCCCCATGGGTGGGGAGAGGAAACAAAAAAGAATGGTTTAGAAATATGAATCAGGTGCTGTGACTATTGCTAATGCAATTGCTCTGGTAGCAGATACTTTATTGTTCAACTGCCAGGGAAGGTGGAGATGACATTTGCCTTAAAATTTTTAAATCAATTAATTTAATTGATTACTTTATTTTATTTTATTTGTTTGTTACATTAAAATACTCATTTAACTTCATTCTGTTCCCCCATTATATCCCTGACCCTCTCCTCTCTCTCTCTCTCTCTCTCTCTCTCTCTCTCTCTCTCTCTCTCTCTCTCTCTCTCTCTCTCTAATTTCTATTTAGTAGTTTTTTCTCCAGAGATGAACATACACAAATGGTTTTTCAAATAATATTTCTGTTGCTGTATATAATGTTCTCTTATTTCTGGTTATTTCACTCATCATAATTTTATATAGTTGTTTCCAAGTTTTTCCAAAATTAACCTTTTTGTCACTTTTTACCATCACAATCATATGCTCATATGTCACAACTTGTTTAGCATCTTTTTAATTTCCTGTTTCTTTGCCACAACAAAGAGGACTGTTATAAATATTTCATAACATATGGATTCTTTTCCTTTTCCCCTGATTACTTTAGGAAATAAACCCAATAGTGGTATTGCCAAGTCAAAAAGTATACATAGTTTTATAACTCTTTGAACATAATTCCAGATTGCTTTCCAAAATGTTTAGACCAGTTTACCATTCCACCAGCAGGGACATTAGTGTCTCCATTTTCCCATATCCCTTCCAAAATTTGTTATTTTGTTCTTTTATCATTTTAGCTAATCTTGTTTGGTATGACATGATATCTCAGAATTGTTTGGATTTACCGTTCTCTTCTCTTCTCTCTCTCTCCCCCCTCTCTCTCCCTTTCTTTTTCTCTCTGTCTCTCTTATTCCATAAGGTCCTATATCAAAAGAAAAGTGGACTCATCTCAGATACAGGTTTACTTAGGAGGCCATGAGCTCACACCTGTTGACAGAGTGAATGAGGGGGTTTTCTTTCTTATCCAGTGACCCTTCAAGCTCAATGAATCATCCTTTCTCCTGAAAGTCATTAGAAAGAAGAGACACAGTGTCAAGACAGAGAGGAAGCAGTCAGATAATATGTGCACCTCTCCTAAAGTGGTGGGGGTGAAGGGAAAGCCCCTTCATCATTATCCCCAAAGGAGTTATCCACTAGAAAATGATTAAATAATCATTGTAAGGTAATATGCAATTCAGTGACAAAGTGGTTAGCACATAAGATATAGATTAGATTTCAGAGAAAAGAAAGATATAAATTGGCTTGATGTCATTTGAAGAAGTCTAGTGGGTGAAGTGAGATTTAGTTTTTTATCTTGATACATGGATAATGTTCAGATAGGCAGAGGAATAAAGGAAGGCATGGGAATAAGCCTTAGTCAAGCACCTCCCATGTGTCATGAACTGTGCTAAGCACTTTATATAATCATCATCTCATTTGATCCTTACAGTTGATACCTCACCCTGGCAGGTAGATGCTATTATTATTGACATTTTACAGGTCTGGCCTAAAGGGGTTTAGGGACTGGTTCAGAGTTATGCAACTTGTAACTATCTGAGGTTAAATTTTAACTAAGATTTTCTGTACTCCAGGGCTAGTGGTGTATCTACTGTGCAACTTAGCTGCCTCTAGAGAACTTGAAAGTGTATAATTATCCACAGATTCTCAGGATAAATTAGTATATTCAAGGAACAGTGAGGATACCAATGTGACTAGAGCCAATTGTTTCTAATGTAGAATGTCAATAATAATAACTATATATAGTAGTAGTACTAGTAGTCTCTTGGTAACCGAGGATGATGATTGTCTTTGTGTGTTTTCATCTATGATAGATGAGTGTGCACAAAGACACTTGTGTGTGAAGGAGATTTAAGTGGAAAAGTCAATGCACAGAGACAGTCCCACTCTCTCGGCATTGGAAGCCTGGGTCTGGTGGCACGAAAAGTCGTTACACCTGGAGACTTCCTCAGCTGCATTGGATGGCCGTGTTGTCTTTAGTGCTCCAACATGCCCTAAGCACTCCACATATAACACATATTATATAGCCTATACATAGTAATAGCTAATCTTACATAGTACTTTAAGTATTATAAAGAATTAAAACAAAGACATTAATACCATGATATAGCATGTAGAGCCCTGGACTTTTAGTCAGGCAGATTTGATTTGGAAACTCAGCTCAGACGACTTGTGTGATACTGGACCACTCATTTATTTCTCTGTCTCCAAGACTACTGCAAGGGACTTGTGATGAAAAAGGCTATCCATCATCATAGAAGGAACTTATGGAGTCTTAATACAGGTTGAAGAATACCATTTTTTACTTTATTCCCTTCATGACTTTTTCTCTAGTACAAATGACATATACTTTCTTTTGCAACATGATAATGATAGAATGAAGTATTGCATGATAGCACATGTACAATGTATATCACATTACTTGTCATCACAGGAAGGGAGGAGGAGAGAGGGAGAAAGAGTGTAGATCACAAGCTGTCATAAAATGATGATTAAAGTTGTATCTATATATATTCTGAAAAAATAAAATAAAACAAATATAATTTCTCGGCTCCTCAGTTTTCTCATTTGTAAAGTAAGATGCCTGCGGTCAGTGACCTCTAAAGTCCCCATCAGTTCTTAAGACCCAGTTTTTCCACTGACTGCTTATGGGACCTTCAGCAATCACTTGACCTCTCTGGACATCAGTTTCCTCATCTTAAAAATGAGAAAAACAATTCTGATGAGACCTAATTCATATGGTTGATGTGAGGATCAAATGAGACTATATATGTCAAGAACTATGTAAATGTAAGTTATTGATTTATCCTTGGACCTTACATTTGGATTTAACATGATAGGAAAAATGGAAGTGTCTCCGTGGGGCTGGCAGATGACAGGGTGAAATTAATATTGTAAGGATAATTTGATGGTGTGTAAAATAGAATAGATGGGAGAAATGATGAAAGAAGAGAGCCTAGGAATGGGATTGTTGAGAAGCATGGGTATGCAACAGAGAGTGCCTGGTGTGACCCGATAGCTATGGGAATGGATAGGAAGCAATGGATGTGAGACACATTCATAAGGAAGAATCACCAAGACTCAGAGACTGAATATTGTAGATGAATGAGATGGTTGGATAAAAAATAACTCTGACATAGAACACATACTAGAAGCAGTGAATTCCAGGGTTAAAAAAAAATTCAAGAGGAAGTGAGTAAAAGTCGAAGACATTTAATTAGTGTTCTTTTGTTTGTTTGTTTGTTTGGATCCTATTATTTCATTGGCAGAGGGTGTTTCCTCACTGGAAATTCCCTCTACCAGTGTTCATCAGAAATTATTCTTGAACTTACATTCTTTGAAAACTTTGTGAAATAGTAAGAGAAGAATCTACTTGCCTAAGGTTTTACAGTCGGTATGCACTAACAGCAGATCTTAAAACTAGTTTTTTCTGACTCTGAGGTTGAATTCTGTTTAAAAATTTTTTTTTTACTATAATTTCCTGTAGAATCTCCTACTTTTCATTCCAGAGAGCAATTCAGTGTAACAAAGAAGCAGTTTTAAAGACAAAAAAAGGGGAAGAGGAAAAAATCAGCAATTATTATAGCTAACTGATATATCTAAAAGTATTAAAATATGCACAATGCCACAAAATTGTGGACCACTTATCCTCTGCAAATGGACCGAGTGGGAATGTCTTATACATTTTCTTTCAAACCATAATTGCACTATTAGCATATGATGTGTGGATATGCTTTTAATTTTATTGTATTCCTTGTGTATATTGTTTTCTTGACTCTGCTTACTTCACTCCATATTATTTCATGTAGATCATTTAATTTCTTTGTATTCATAAAGTTTGTCATTTCTTATAGCACAGTGATACTCTATTACCAGCATGTACCACTTTTTGACCATTTCACTAATGGTATGTAACCATATTGTTTCTAATCCTTTACCATCTTCGAAAATGCTGTTATAAATATCATGCTGTATATGGGAAATTTCTTTCTATCAATGGTTTCCTTGGGGTGGAATCCCTGGATCAAAGAGTATTAAGATTTTAGCCACTTTATTAGCATAATTCTAAATAGCTTTCTAAAATGATTGTATGGTACTAATTTATAGCTCCATCAATAATGCATTAATTTGCTTGTCTATACCCCCTCCAACATTAATTCTCATTTCTTCTAATCTTGGTCAACTTGCATTAGTTGGGGAAAAATCTCAGGATAATGTGCATTTCTCATATTCTAATGATGTGGAATCCTTTCATATGGATATTAACAGTTTACAATTCTTCTGAGATTGCTTCACTCTCCCCTCCCCTCCCCTCCCCATATTTGATCACTTATCCTTTTGGAAATGGTTTTTGTCCTAGGAGCTCTCAAGGTTAGATTCTATTCCCTATGTCTTCTGTATTTAAATCATATGCTTTTAAAACTAGAAAATTCCACTTGCAGTGAATCATTTGGATTGAGTTATCTTATGTAGTATAATGAAGACTCAGAGTGTTTGTGGATTGTGACATATATGATTTTCAAATCTTGTATTAGGTTCATAAATGCTTATCCTGGCTCTCTCTCCTGAAATTTTTGCCCACATAACTATAAAATGTGATTGAATGACAGAGGTATTTGAAAAAGAAAATTGTTTTTGAGGGAATGGTAATAAGTTTGGTTTTGAGTGGACTGAGTTTCATGCAGTTCAGGGCATCTCAATGGATGACCTTTTCTTTTTTAGATAGCAGAAAACAGGGGAAAAAGTGAAACTTTGAGAAATCAGAATATAGTTAAGAGTAGAAGCAATAAGACAGGATCATTTCAATAAGGGGAAGAACTGTGGTAGCCAGAGTCAAAGTCTGAATCTTGGAAGATGTTCATATTTTGTGGCAAAAGGAGGAAAAGTGAGAGCAAAGGAACCAAAGAGGGAGATCAAGAAGTAATAGGAGAACCTGGATAATACATGTTTCAAGAAAGAAATTCCAACAGTATTATATACTGCAAAGAATTGAAGGAGAATAAGGACAGAGAAAAAAATCTGGAATTTTCAGGAATGTCATTAGAAAGTATCAAGGGTGAATTTTTAGTAGCCTGATTAGGATGAAATGAGTGATGAGGAAATGATGGCAGTCACCATGATTTTGACAATTTGGGCAGCTAAAATAGGACAGCAAGTAAGTACCAGGGTCATCAGATGTAGTCCTAATTTGATGTTTCTCTTCAATGTGAGGAGGTTAGGAGGTAATGTTGTTTAACTAGAAGTAGAAGAATATAGCCAAAAAAGATATTGATTCATAGTTCAGGAGATGTGAGTTCTAGTTTAGATAATGTTAATAACAGTGTGACCATGGGGATATCAATTTACTTGTGTTTTCTCATTCCTATGGTCATGACTCAGTCTTCTCATCTGTATAAAGGGAGAATTACACTAGATGCACTTTACAGTCCCTTCCAGCTTTATGGAATCTATTTCTGTTCCATTGCCAGAATTTCTGTAACATGTTTAGATAAATTGAAGTTATCATCTGGTTTAGCAAGATTTATTTTCATCTAATAGAGTAAAATCAAGCTATGCTCACACGTAATTAATGCCAAACATATTTGGATAGGATTCAACTGATGCTGTCAAGAAAGGGATTTAATTTCTTATTGGAAAATCAATCAATCAATCTACAAGATTTTATTTTGTGCTTCCTATGTGCCAGCATAATCCACTGAGTCTACAATCTATTTTTTCTGTGGTCATCTGGGTTCCAAACCTTTTCCCCTTTTTCTCATTTTTAAAATCTTCTATAGCTAATCAAATCCACCAGCCACATCTTTTTCTACTCATATATGGGAATAAATGTTACTAACAAGAGAAAACTGAAAGGACATGGGATACTGGTGGCATTTCCATTTTGTCTGTCAATTAAAAGCCATGATTTTGGAAAGGAAAGGAGGACATGGAAAGGAAAGAACTTTTTGCAAAGATAGTGTTGAAGAATGGATTTTGTTTTCTGGACCATAGCTTACTACACTAAATGAAAGACTCTTGGCAAGTCATACTGTGCATCTGATTAGGAATGGTAAGAATGTATTTGGCAGAAGCCTCACTGACCTTATCAAGAAAGTTTTAAAGTGGGGTTTAAGGAGAAAGAAAAACCTCTACTGATGAAATACTGAAGTGGAATACTATGGAAGACAACTGATATAACATAGAGAGAAAAATAACTGTGGAGAAAATGCCCCAAAGGGCAGCTGGGTTGCACAGTGGAAAGTGCTAGAACTGGATTCAGGAAGACTACTTTAAATCTAGCCTTAGGCATTTCTTGTTTGTGTGACCTGGGGCAAGTCATAGCCTTTCTCTCTACTTCAGTATCTTCATCTGTAAAATAGGGATGATAATGGCATCTACTCCTAGGGTTGTGAGAATAAAATGAAATGATAATTGTGAAGTGCTTTGCAGACCATAAAGTGCTATGTGAATAATAGCAGCAGCTGCCACCATCATCGATACTGCTGCTCCTATCACTGCTACCACTACTGAAACTATTACTGCTGCTGTTATTGCTACTATTACTACTACTACTTCTGCTACTGCTGTATCACTGCTACTATTACAATTACTGTTACTACTTACTCCTACTGCTACTATTATTGCTACTGCTGCTACCATTTTTTTTGCTTCTCCAAAAGAATTTTATTATTTCATCAACTTCTAAAACATAACCTCATAATAATTTGATTTGCATAGCACTCTGAAAATTAATTTAGCTAGTATGGATATTTTTTTAAAAAAACATTTATTTAATTAATTAATTTAGATTATTTTCCCATGGTTACATGATTCATGTTCTTTCCCTCCTCTCCTCCATCCTCCCTTCCTGGAGCTGATGAGCAATTCCACTGGCTTTTATGTGCATTATTATTCAAAACCCATTTTCATATTATTACTATTTGCAACAGAGTGATCAATTAAAGTCAACATTTCCAATCATATATGAATTGAACCATATGATCAATCATATGTTTTTCTTCTGGGTTTCTACTCCCACAGTTCTTTCTCTGTTTGTGGACAGCATTCTTTCTCCTAAATTCCTCTGGACTGTCCTGAGTCATTGCATTGCTGCTAGTAGAGAAGTCCATTACATTTGATTGTGCCACAGTGTATCAGTCTCTGTGTACATTGTTCTCCTGCTTCTGCTCCTTTTGCTCTGTATCAATTCCTGGAGGTCTTTCCAGTTCACATGGAATTCCTCCAGTTCGTTATTCCATTGAGCACAAAAGTATTCCATCACCAACAGATACAACAATTTGTTCAGCCTTTCCCCAATTGATGGGTACCCACTCATTTTCCAATTTTTTGCCTCTATAAAGAGTTTGACTATATTTTTATGTGCATATGTTTCTCTATTATCTCTTTGGGGTACAAACCCAGCAGTGGTATGGTTGGATCAAAGAGCAGACAGTCTTTTAGCACCCTTTGGGCATAGTTCCAAATTGCCCTCCAGAATGGTTGGATCAGTTCACAACTCCATCAGCAATGCATTAATGTCCCAATTTTGCCATATCCCCCCCATATTTATTACTTTCCTTTGCTGTCATATTAGCCAATCTGCTAAGTGTGAGGTGATACCTCAGAGTTGTTTTGATTTGCATTTCTCTAATTATAAGAGATTTAGAACATTTTTTTCATGTGTTTATTGATAGTTTTGATTTCTTTATTTGAAACCTGCCTATTTATGTCCCTTACCCACTTATCAATTGGATAATGGCTTGATTTTTTGTAGAATTGATTTAGTTTCTTATAGATTTGAGAAATTGGACGTTTATCAGAGGTTTTATAAAATTTTTAAACCAATTTGTTGCTTCCCTTCTGGTTTTGGTTATTGCTACTATTATTACTGCTGCTTCTTCTATGAACGCTATGCAACAATTGCTGCTGCTATATGGTATTACTTTTACTGCTGCTGTTGTTTCTTACTGTTATTACTACTAGGCACAACTCAAATGACTGAAAAGAAATCCTTGCTTTACTGTAGCATTCAGTATTTTTCTATTGGAAATAGTAGTAGCTTTTGGTACAGAGGTGCCTAGTTGGTAAAATGGATAGAGCATTAGGATTCAAATCTGATGTGAGACACTTACTAGTTGTGCATACTGGGAAAGTCAAGTTACTTTTTTTCAGTTTCATCAGATGCAAAATGGGAATAATAATAGCTTCTGTCTCCCTGGTTTGTTGTGAAGATCAAATGAGATATTTTCCAAGTATTTAACATAGCTTATAGAACATAATTGGTACTTAATAAACTCCCATTTCTCTCCTCATGTATCTGTATACATATTGTATATAAATATGTTGTTCAGTTGTTTTTTAGTCATGTCCTACTCTTCATAACTCCATTTGGAGTTTTCTTGGCAATATACTGTTCTGGTTTTCCATGACCTTCTCCAGTGCATTTTACAGATAAGGAAACCAAGGAAGACAAGGTTAAGTGACTTGCTGAAGATCACATATCTAGTGTCCAAAGACAGATTTGAACTCAGGAAGAAAAGTTTTCATAACTCTTGGCATATCATTCTATCCACTGGACCACTTAGCTGCCCATATAAATATGTCTGGGGAGAGAGAGACATACAGAGAAAGAAACACATAGAAAAAAGAGAGAAACAGAGAGATAGAGATAAAGAGAGACAGAGAGAAAGACAGAAACAGAGAGAGGGAAAGATACAGTACAGATACAAAGAGAAAGAGACAGACAGGCATAGAGAGACAGACAGACAGAAATGGAGACAGAAGTAGAGAAACAGTGTGTGTGTGTGTGTGTGTGTGTGTGTGTGTGTGTGTGTGTGTGTGTGTGAGAGAGAGAGAGAGAGAGAGTGTGTGTGTTCCAGAGGCCTTTCTTATGAATTCATCATTCATCTTGCTGACAATTTAGTCTCTCAGAAGAGTAAGAAGTTTTTCTGAACCGAATCTAACCAAAATGAAAACTGATTGGTGAAATGTAAGCATGAGGAAACATGAGTGAAAGCAACTATATATCATCTTAACAATAAAAAATATCTTCAATATTTGAAGTGCTACCACTGAGAAGAGGATTGAGCCTTATTTTGTGTTGCTGCACAGAGAAGAATGAGGACAATAGGGGATGATTTTAGCTCTAAGAGAGAATAATTGGAACTCTTTAAAATTGGGATAATCCACTTTGTGAGATAGAGTTCCCAATATATTGAGTTGTTCAAATAGAGGATGATCAACAAACACCCTACCAGGGATATTTTTATGAAGGGCCTCCTGCATGGAGTGGGAGTATGGATTAAATGAACTTCTTAGATCCCTGAGTTTTTGACCAAAGCATGGTATAGTGGAAAGAAAGGTTGATTTCAAATTAGAGAACCTGTGTTCAAATGCTACTTTTACCAATGACTCTCTGGGTCTCAGTTTTTTCATTTATAAAGTGAAAGGAGTTAGCCTACTGGCCTCCAAGACACATTTCTGTTAAAAATTTTAGAACTTATGCCAAAAATAAAACATATAAATCCTATCCTATTTGGTGGGTAATTATTCATAAGATTGTATCACATAAAGAGATAAAGTGATAAGACTGTTATAGACAAAAATTGTTAGAAACATGTTTTGAGCTAAATAGAATATGTCTGCTTCCATATATCTCATAATATGCATCTTCAAAATTGTCATTATTTGGAGATTTAAATATATATACTCATGGAATTTAAGCAGGAGCCATGGAAAGAAAAAAATCCAATTTTAATTCATATTCATAAATTTGAACATTTTAATTGAAATTCATTGCTATCTTTGGACATACATTGACTTATATTTTATCTATAAATTTTAAAACAAATTTCTAAAAAAATTATAAATGATAACTTCAAAGGAAATGAAATATTTTAATTACCTTGGTTAAACCCTGCTCCAAATTAAAGATTTTTATTCAATTAGGACAATTAATTGCCTCAGTAAATAGAGCACCAGATCTAAAATCAGGAAGATTTGAGTTCAAATCTGGCCTCAGACATTTACTAAGGGTGTGACCCTGGGCAATTCACTTAACCTTGTTTGCCTCAGTTTCCTTCATTTGTAAAATGAGTTGAAGAAGAAAATGGCAAACCACTCCTGTAGCTTTGGTAAGAAAATCCTAAATGGACTTCTGGGTAAACATAGCTGCAATCTAGACGCGAATCTCTTCCTCTCCCCGGCACCGAGCAAAATAGACTACCTCAAAAGAGCATGAAAATCACCATTGGAAGAACAGAGGGACTCTCCAGTACCCCCAAAGAAACAAAGGTACATGGGGTTTGAACATTTCCACACTATAAGAAGGAGGAAAAGCTTGCAGAAAAACATGAACTGAACCGCCCTCCCCCCTACCTCCCCAGCAAACCAGAGTAGGGTATCAGAGCTCTCATTGGGACAGCAAGTGAGTGAAGAATGTCTCGGTCTGGGGGGGGGGGGCACACCAGGGTCCTTTGGATCTAAAGATTGCTAGGAAATGACCTCTCAGGACAGTTTCATGGGAGAACCCTGGGAATGGAAGAGCACACAGACAGCGGGTCCCCTGTAAACTGGGAACAGTGAGGAGTCTCGAGAGTCTGTAAAAACTGCCTAAGGCCAAAGCATTTACCCTCGCTGTAGTGAAGGGGGGGGCAAGCCAGGGTCCCTGGAAACTGACAGGAAATACCAGAGTTCCACCCCTCAGCAGTTTTTACAAGAGATTCCTGTGGTGAGAAGTGATAACAGAGCATGGGGGCGGGCGCGCTAAACACAGGGGTGGTTGAGCTGAGCACTTGGGTGGTTGCACTGAACACAGGGGCCAGCACTCTAAGAAACCTCGGAGACTGGGAAGAACTAGTTTGAGGAAACCTAAATTCACAGAAAACCCACCCATATCACCCATACCTCAGAACAAAAAGGAAAGGGGAATAAAACCACCAAAGGAATGGCTCACATGGCCCAAAATCAAGCCTCCAAGAAGAAAGGGAAAAAAGTGACTATTGAAAACTTTTATGGCGGGAGTACCCAAGGAAAAGAAGAGAAAGAGGATGAAATCCAAACAAAATCAAAACAGGCCTCCCAAAATGAAAATTATCCACAAGCTCTGGAAGAACACAAATTGGAGCTCATTCAAAAGATGGAAACCTTCTGGAAAGAAAAATGGGAGAAAGAGATCATCAGTCAGATAGACAAGACTTCACAATTGGAGAAAGAGCTGGAAGTCTCTAACAAAAAGGTAGAACAAGCTGAAAAACAAATCCAGTTTGTAAAGACCAGAAATAAGCAACTGGAAGACAGTGAGCTTGCAAAACAGCAAGAATTAATAAAGCAAAGCCAAAAAATTAATGAATTAGAAGAAAACATAAAATATCTCACAGACAAGGTAATAGACCAGGAAAACAGAGGAAGAAGAGACAACTTGAGAATTATTGGTCTGCCTGAAAAACTAGAGATAAACAAAATCATCGATGCAATACTACAGGGGATTATAGAAGAAAATTGCCCACATGTTCTGGAACAGGGGGGAAAAATAGAAATAGAAAGGGTTCATAGAACACCCTCTATACTAAATCCCCAAAAGACAACCCCCAGGAATGTAATCACCAAATTCAAGAGCTTCCAAGCAAAGGAGAAAATCCTACAAGAAGCAAAGAAGAGGAGCTTCAGATATAGAGGGGCTCCTATAAGGATCCCATATGATTTAGCGGCTAACATGCTAAGAGACCGCAAAGCTTGGGATACTATATTTAGAAAGGCAAGAGATCTGGGTCTCCAACCAAGAATCAACTACCCAGCAAAACTGATTATATACTTCCAGGGGAAAGTATGGGCATTCAACAAAATAGAAGATTTCCAAGCATTTGCTAAGACCGAACAAAGTGGAAAATTTGATATCCAGTCACAGAAAGCAAGAGAAACATGAAAAGGTAAATATGAAAGAAAGTTAAAAGAAGATAAATCTTATCTTTTTTTAAGTCAAATTCTCTTCTATAAGGACTACATTTACATCAAATTATATATATTAATATGTGGGGAAAAATGGATTGTGTAACTCAAAAATTGTATGCATCATAAGAGTAGTTAGAAGAATCATGCATAGGGAAAGACTGGGGCATCAAGAAGATTTGGTGAAAGGGGGGGCAAACAAAGAAAAAGGGAGGGGGGAATCATTGATGATACTAAGATTTACTTCAAGAAATAGGGGGGGACTAAATAGAATAATCTTTCCCATATAAAGATACACATGGGAAAGGGAGGGGAAGAACTCTCATATGAGAAGGAGAGGAAGAGAGTGTAAAGTGGTATTACTTAAACTTTACTCTCAGTGAAATGAACTCTAAGAGGGAAGAACATCTAGATCCATTGGGATCTTGAATTCTATCTTATCCAATAGGGTAAGAAAGAAAGGAAAATTAAGGACTGGGAAGGGGGGAGGGAGCATAAAAAGGGAGGGGCTAGAAAGGGAAGCATATCAAGGGAGGGGACTCGGGGCACTGACCTAAAGTAAATCACTGGTTCAAAAGGTTATAGCTAAAGAAGAAAGGTCAGAACTAGGGGAAGATATCAAAATGCCAGGGAATCCACAAGTGACAATCATAACTTTGAATGTGAATGGGATGAACTCACCTCTAAAAGGTAGACAAATAGCAGATTGGATTAGAACTCCATACCCTACCATATTTTGTCATCAAGAAACACATATGAGGTGGGTTGACATTCACAAGGTTAAAATTAAAGGATGGAGTAAGACCTTTTGGGCCTCAACCGATAGAAAGAAGGCAGGAGTTGCAATCATGATATCTGACAAAGCCAAAGCACAAAAAGACCTGATCAAAAGGGATAGGGAAGGTAAATATATTCTGTTAAAAGGGAGTATAGACAATGAGGAAATATCACTAATCAACATGTATGCGCCAAATGGTAAAGCATCCAAATTTCTAATGGAGAAACTAGGAGAATTGAAGGAGGAAATAGACGGTAAAACCATATTAGTGGGAGACTTGAACCAACCACTATCAAATTTAGATAAATCAAACCAAAAAATAAATAAGAAAGTGGTAAAAGAGGTGAATGAAATCTTAGAAAAATTAGAGTTAATAGACATAAGGAGAAAAATAAATAGGGACAAAAAGGAATACACCTCAGCACCACATGGCACATTCACAAAAATAGATCATACACTAAATCACAGAAACATGGCACTCAAATGCAGAAAAGCAGAAATAATAAATGCAGCCTTTTCAGATCATAAGGCAATAAAAATACTGATCAGTGAGGGTACATGGAGAGCCAAATCAAATATTAATTGGAAATTAAATAATATGATACTCCAAAATTGGTTAGTTAGAGAAGAAATCATAGAAACAATTAATAATTTCATTGAGGAAAATGACGATGGTGAAACATCCTTTCAAACCTTATGGGAGGCAGTCAAAGCAGTACTTAGAGGAAAATTCATATCCTTGAGTGCATATATTAACAAATTAGGGGGGGCAGAGATCAATGAATTGGAAATGCAAATCAAAAAACTTGAGAGCAAACAAATTAAAAATCCCCAGAAGAAAACCAAACTAAAGATCCTAAAAATTAAGGGAGAAATTAATAAAATTGAAAGTGATAAAACTATTGAACTAATAAATAAGACTAGAAGCTGGTACTTTGAAAAAACAGACAAAATAGACAAAGTACTGGTCAATCTAATTAAAAAAAGGAAAGAAGAAAGGCAAATTAACAGCATCAAGGATGAAAAGGGGGATCTCACCTCCAATGAAGAGGAAATTAAGGCAATCATTAAAAACTACTTTGCCCAACTATATGGCAATAAATATACCAATTTAAGTGATATGGATGAATATTTACAAAAAATATAAATTGACTAGACTAACAGAAGAAGAAATAGATTTCTTAAATAATCCCATATCAGAAAAAGAAATCCAATATTTCCATCCAAATCCATCAAAGAACTTCCTAAGAAAAAATCCCCAGGGCCTGATGGATTCACCAGTGAATTCTATCAAACATTCAAAGAACAGCTAACCCCAAAACTATACAAACTATTTGACATAATAAGCAAAGAGGGAGTTCTACCAAATTCCTTTTATGACACAAACATGGTACTGATTCCAAAGCCAGGCAGGCCAAAAACAGAGAAAGAAAACTATAGACCAATCTCCCTAATGAATATAGATGCAAAAATCTTAAATAGGATACTAGCAAAAAGACTCCAGCAAGTGATCAGAAGAGTCATTCGCCATGATCAAGTAGGATTTTTACCAGGGATGCAGGGCTGGTTCAATATTAGGAAAACCATCCACATAATTGACCACATCAACAAGCAAACCAACAAAAACACATGATTATTTTAATAGACGCAGAAAAAGCCTTTAATAAAACACAACACCCATTCCTATTAAAAACACTAGAAAGCATAGGAATAGAAGGGTCATTCCTAAAAATAATAAGCAGTATATATCTGAAATCATCAACTAATATCATCTGAAATGGGGATAAACTAGATGCATTCCCAATAAGATCAGGAGTGAAACAAGGATGCCCATTATCACCTCTATTATTTGACATTGTACTCAAAACACTAGCAGTGGCAATTAGAGAAGAAAAAGAAATTGAAGGTATTAAAATAGGCAAGGAGGAGACCAAGTTATCACTCTTTGTGGATGACATGATGGTCTACTTAAAGAACCCTAGAGATTCAACCAAAAAGCTAATTGAAATAATCAACAACTTTAGCAAAGTTGCAGGATACAAAATAAACCCACATAAGTCATCAGCATTTCTATATATTTCCAACACAGCTCAGCAACAAGAACTAGAAAGAGAAATCCCATTCAAAATCACCTTAGACAAAATAAAATATCTAGAAATCTATCTACTGAGACAAACACAGGACCTATATGAACACAAACTACAAAACACTCTCCACACAAATAAAACTAGACTTGAGCAATTGGAAAAACATTAACTGCTTATGGGTAGGACGAGCCAATAGAATAAAAATGACCATCCAGCCAAACTCATTCATCTATTTAGTGCCATACCCATTGAACTTCCAAATTTTTTTTTTACTGATTTAGAAAAAAAAAAAACCATAACAAAGTTCATTTGGAAGAACAAAGGATCAAGGATATCCAGGGAAATAATGAAAAAAAATACAAAGGAAGGGGTCCTTGCAGTCCCAGATTTCAGACTGTATTATAAAGCAGCGGTCATCAAAACAATTTGGTACTGGCTAAGAGACAGAAAGGAGGATCAGTGGAATAGATTCAGGGTAGGTGACCTCAACAAGAGAGTATATGAGAAACCCAGAGATCCCAGCTTTTGGGACAAAGATCCACTATTTCATAAAAACTGCTGGAAAAATTGGAGGACAGTGTGGGAAAGATTAGGTTTAGATCAACACCTCACACCCTACACCAAGATAAATTCAAAATGAGTGAATGACTTGAACATAAAGAAGGAAAGTATAAGAAAATTAGGTGAACACAGAATACTATACATATCAGACCTTAGGGAAGGGAAAGATTTTAAAACCAAGCAAGACTTAGAAAGAGCCACAAAATGCAAAATAAATAATTTGGACTATATCAAATTAAAAAGTTTTTGTACAAACAAAACCAATGTAACTAAAATCAGAAAGGAAGCAACAAATTGGGAAACAATCTTTATAAAAACCTCAGACAAATGTTTAATTACTCAAATTTACAAAGAGCTAAATCAATTGTACAAAAAATCAAGCCATTCTCCAATTGATAAATGGCCAAGGGACATGAACAGGCACTTTTCAGCCAAAGAAATAAAAACTATTAATAAGCACATGAAAAAGTGCTCTACATCTCTTATAATCAGAGAGATGCAAATCAAAACAACTCTGAGGTATCACCTCCCACCTAGCAGATTGGCTAACATGACAGCTATGGAAAGTAATGAATGCTGGAGGGGATGTGGCAAAGTAGGGACAGTAATTCATTGCTAGTGGAGTTGTGAATTGATCCACCCATTCTGGAGGGCAATTTGGAACTATGCCCAAAGGGCGATAAAAGACTGTCTGCCCTTTGATCCAGCCATAGCACAGCTGGATTTGTATCCCAAAGAGACAATAAGGAAAAAGACTTGTACAAGAATATTCATAGCTGCACTCTTTTTGGTGGCCAAAAATTGGAAAATGAGGGGATGCCCTTCAATTGGGGAATGGCTGAACAAATTGTGGTATATGTTGGTGATGGAATACTATTGCGCTAAAAGGAATATTAAATTGGAGGAATTCCATGGAGTCTGGAACAACCTCCAGGAAGTGATGCACAGCGAAAGGAGCAGAACCAGGAAAACATTGTACACAGAGTCTGATACAATCAAAGGTAATGAACTTCTCCATTAGGGTCATGCAATGTCCCTGAACAATTTGCAGGGATCTAAAAAACACTATCCACAAGCAGAGGATAAACTGTGGGAGTAAAAACACCGAAGAAAAGCAACTGCTTGACTACAGGGGTTGAGGGGATATGACTGAGGAGAGACTCTAAATGAACACTCTAATGCAAATACCAACAACATGGAAATGGGTTCGAATAAAGAACACATGTGATACCCAGTGGAATTGTGCTTAGGCTATGAAGAGGTGGTGGTGGGGAGAGGAAAAGAAAATGATCTTTGTTTCCAATGAATAATGTTTGGAAATGACCAAATAAAATAATGTTTAAAAAAAAAAAGAAAATCCTAAATGGGATCATAAAGGGTCAGACAAAACTGGGAAAGCCTGAATAGGAAACAATTATTAATGATTATTAATAATATAATTAATTATTATTAATAATAAAAAGCTAACATTAGAACATTAATTCATCTAGTGAGATTCATCTGATCAATATGTCTCCCTGGCTTGTATTCCTATGTTGTCTTCCCAATTAGAATATGATCTCCTTGGGGTCAGTTTGTAATAGATTTTGTATTATATGCCCAGTGAATAGGACAGGCTTTGTTATATAATAAACATTTAATTTGTTGTTAAATTATTGCATAATAATTTTTCATTAAGCAAACATTTAGTAAGGATTTTTTATTCCTTCATGCTTTCAATGGCAGAAATAAAATAAATGTAAATGATGAAACAAATAGTTTTTATGTAGCTTCCAGGACATAATTAATCATAATGATATAAATGGCATTGTGGTATTTAAGATGTACTTTGTAAAAAAGTCATTTGAGTTTTAAGATTTGTTTGTGTTTCACTAAATTATAAATGAAGCCCAATGAACTATCTCATGAAAAATATAGTTATCTCTACCAAAAATTTGTTTCACAAAAGACATTACTTTGGATCATACATTTCCACTTTTGCTAGACAGGATCAGGGTGCAACATGTAAGAGCACATTCTAAAATAACACATGCATATATGTATCTATACACATATACATATATGTATTTTAAACCCTTCCCTTCTGCCTTATATTCAATACTGTGCATTGGTTCCAAGGCAGAAGAGTGGTAAGGGCTAGGCAATGGGAGTTAAGTGACTTGTCCAGGGTCACACAGCTAGGAAGTGTCTGAGTCCAGATCCAAACCTAGGACGACTTCTTCTCAGTCCACCAAGCAACCCAGCTGCCCCCAATATATTGAATTTTTTCTATGTCTTGGTTATTACAATGAAGTTTCCTGGGGATAGTAATTCACAAAAGAAGGTACAACTTTCAAACTTTGTCCTGGTTTCTTGTCCTACTTTTGCTGAGCATAGAGGGATCACCAGAATTGACACTATTGACACCAGAATTGAAGACAATCATTTCAGAGTCTGACCTTTTGGGTCTTGTATTGATCCAAAGCTATTGACTAGGCTTCTACCGACCAGCATATTACTCAAGAAGAAAGCCACAGGGTCAGGAATGAACTCCATTAGATGGTGTTGAAAAAACAAGAAATACATGAATTCATATTAATTCTTCATTCCTCACCATAGCAAAGCAAGAGTGACTGTTTCTTATTTCTTAAATAGACACCACTCAAGATAAACTTAATGTGCAATTTCCCCCATTTAAGTTTGTTTATTATGTATATTTTAGAAAACTGTGTATGATTTTACAGGATGGATGGCAATTAGAAAGTATAGGACAACACATAGTATGACTTTTCCATTATTATGACCAACATTTCTTCACTCTGTTTCATCTTCGATGAATGGTGCTTTGGAAGGAATATTGAGGTTCAACTTCTCTTCCCAACTCTCTAAACTATCTAGCCATACCTTAAGAGACTGTGCATGCATACGTGTGTGTGTGTGTGTGTGTGTGTGTGTGTGTGTGTGTGTGTGTGTGTGAGTGAACAGGGACTGTATTTAACTTGCCAGCATATAGAATTTTAAGGGAACATTTAACTCAATACAAACATGTGTCTCATGGATGGAATGACTAGATATGATCAGAGTCCTGACCTGCCTCTATGGAGAGGAAACATAAGTGTTGAACATGAACTTCCAGCCCACTGAGACTGGTAGTGGGGAGTAAGGATAGGCAGAATCCCAGAATGATTTTGTGTGTTCAGTCTATAAGAATGGTTTAGGACTAAAGTAAAATATATCTATTTTCCCTCAAAAATTGATCATCTAAAGAAACCTGAATTTTAGAAGAATAGCTGCTTTTCCTGTTAATCTTAAGAGGAAAGGATACCTCTTAGATAATGATTGCCAGATTAGCTCATTCCCACAAAATAATAATAGTTATATACTGTCTACTATTGTCAGTTAGTGGCTAAGTTCTTTAAAATATTATCTCATTTAATCTATAAAACAACCCTGGGAAATGTTTTGTAGTTAAGGAAACAGATTTGCCCAGCTATACAGTGCTAGTAAATATCTAAGACGGGTTTGAATTTATGCCTTCCTGGTACCAGGCCCAGCCTACCTACCCAAGTAAACATTAGTCAGAAATTCATAGTTATACATATTATAATGTATCAAAGATAATACAAAAATGAATGAGCTTTTTAGATATTCGATTTGAGTGAAATAAGGTCACAGCTCAAACCAAAAGAGAGGACCTGATCTCATTCAAAGAGAATTTCTCTGAAATTTTCAGGAAAGAAAGCTGAAAATCTAACACATATGAGCTAGTTTCACTTATATACCTGTCTTTTCCAATATACTTCCTGGAGTATTTCTCTATCTATACATCTTTCTCCCAAAGAGTTTCTAGTACTACCCATATTTGTCTCACAAGAAGACCTGGCCTTAGCTTGGTTTCTTATGCAGGTATGCTTCAGTATTCTCTCCACCAATCCAGTCACATCTAATTCCACATAGGCAATTACATACAAAATATCCTAGGATCAGTTGTGACCCTAGTTATACACATAAACCTCAAAAAGTAATGTTTACAAGTTGAGAGAATAATTGTTTGAAATAACCTTAAAACTGTAAGGCTACAAGCATTCATTCAAGTAAATGAAAGGCAGGTAGGTGGTGGCTCAGTGAAGGAGTCAGAAAGACATGAATTCAAATCCATCCTCAGAAACTTATTAGCTATGTGACCCTGGGCAAGCCATTTAACCCTGTTTGCCTCAGTTCCTCATCATAAAAATAGCTGGAGAAAAAAATGGAAAGAAACTTCATTATCTTTGCCAAGAAAACCCCAAATGGGATCTTGAAGAGTTAGACATGACTGAAATGACTCAATAGCAACATGAATGCACATAGATGAAGTCAGATTTCAAATCACAACTCACATGGAGTCCTATTGTGCTGCTAAACTCTATATGAGGTCTCGTGGCTGAGAAAGAAAAAGAAAGAAAGTTAGAGATAGACAGAAACAAAAAGAGAGACATGAAAAAAGCAGAAACGGAGTATGAAGAAGAAGAAGAAGAAGAAGAAGAAGAAGAAGAAGAAGAAGAAGAAGAAGAAGAAGAAGAAGAAGAAGAAGAAGAAGAAGAAGAAGAAGAAGAAGAAGAAGGAGAAGGAGAAGGAGAAGGAGAAGGAGAAGGAGAAGGAGAAGGAGAAGGAGAAGGAGAAGGAGAAGGAGGAGAAGAAGGAGAAGGAGAAGGAGAAGGAGAAGGAGAAGGAGAAGGAGGAGAAGGAAGGAGGAGGAGGATAAAGGCAAGGACAAGGAGAAGAGAAAAGGAGAAGAGAGGAATCAGGAAGCATATCAGTCTGATATGGACTGATAAGGATTAATAGAAGATAGATTCTTCCTCAATTCAGTTAATTGGTCCACTGCTGTCTTGTTTTCAGGAAGCTATTGGTGGTAAAGATATATTATTATTTCCACTTCCAAATAACTAAAAGGTAACATGGTATTAATTGAGAGTAAAAGTCTTATTGTAAGGGACCTATAAACACCAGATATGGTAGAAGATTTATCTTAACCTCAATCACCATGCAAGTTAGTGTATTTTTTTTAAGATATTGAAACTGTCCTGGAGAAGTGATTGGCTTAGGAGACTAAAGGTTCAGGCAGTTGCTAACCCTTTCTGGTTGCTTGAGTACAAAAGAGCCATGAGTAAGTCTAGGTATTCTTTGACATTTAACTGACAGACCATAATGGGTAATTCAGGCAAGAGAACTTTGTTCCAGTGAAACAGCCTAGTAGTATATTCTAGGTTCATCCTTGTTGAATATCTTTCGCCTTTTAAGGCTATCTTTATAAACTGTTAACTGAGCAATGGGTGTCTTTTTTTTTTATTCCAATATCAAATGTAAACTATTAGGTGGCTGATTTGAATCAGATTCATCTCAGAACACTGGGGTGGTCCTTTTGCATAAGTATGGCTCTAGAAATCACTGTGATTAAAGATGATAGAGGAATATATTTATAGAAGCAATTGGATTCAGAGCTAAATCTTGAATAGATTTATTTGGGGACAAAGGCTTGAAGAGAAGAATGCATTCTAGGTGGGAGAAAGCATGTGGGCAGAAGCCTGAAAGTGTAAATAAATATAGAATGCTTGAAGTCTGTGAGGGTCTTCATTTGACTGAAGTAGAGGTTTCCTGTAGAGAAGCAGTAGGAATGAAGGCAGGGAAAACTAGGCTGGACTCTTTTTGGAAAGGACGTATGTTTAAAGTTAAGGGATTTGATTTTTCTTCTGCAATAGACATCACACAATTTGTATCTCCTCAGAGAAGCATTGAGGGATAAAGATAAAGTGGAACACTTGGAAATGATGAGAGGATTTTCTCAAAGAAAGCCTTTAAGACTGTAGGATTAGAAAAGGATTTATATTGCTATGGACAAAGAAGAGAAGGAAGATGTCAGTCCTAAAGGAAGCCAACAGATTAAAGAAAATACATGGAACAGTAAAAATGAACAGTTTCATAAGAGAGGAGTTGAAGACAGAATGCTTTGCCAGAGTGCAGTAGAAACATATAGATGATGGGGAAAAAATTAATGCTAGCTATAAAAAGTACTAGTGATGGTGAAGAAAATCACCTTCAGTGGTTCCATGGATACTGGCTGCTGATCCAAATCCTACAGCTGGCCATATCCTTTTTGTTGCCATTATTAATCATCAGCTCCCAGTTTGGTCCAACTTCCTTTATGGTTAGGCTCACTTTACTTAGGTTCTGGATCCCTGGGCATACTGGCTAAAGGACATGTTTGATGAATACTTGTTTCTTGTAAACCAGTGCACTCTCCAAGGGCCCAAAGGAAGTGCTGATTTTTCCATTATGCCAGTAGATTCTAAAAAGGTTCTCTACAATTTATTTATGCTAATAAAACAGTGAGTTTTGTGAACAGATAAGACTGATACATGCCATCTCAATTCAATACCTCAAGGATTCATGATTTCCATTTGTGAAAATACTTCCAAATAGCTGCAGGGTAAAAAGGGATCAATCCTTAATTATAATAGGAGGAGCCTCATAACATTTAGGAACTATAATTCCTAGGGGTAGAGTTTTCATTACATCAGGGTTTACACTGACTCATATTAAAACCTCTCTATTCCTTTACATCCTGTCTTCATGAATTGTGGTTAAAAAATTGATTCACTTTCCATTCAATCTTCTGTCAATGAGCTCTTCTGAATTGAGCTAGGTTGGTCCTCAGACCACAGGCACACAGTTAGTTGCCAGACTCATCTTTAAAGTTTTTCCAGCTTTTTGGAAACTGCCAAAAGTGTGTTTTCTATCTACATATCCTTTGAGTATCCATCTTCAGCTCTTTGCCAAAAAAAGGTGATAGATTAGAATGTCAATATTTTTTCCATAAGATAACCAGCAACAACATAAATATCATGTTGTTTTTTTCTGTGGATTTTAATTTTCAATATGTTGTGTAGACACAAATTCATCTGTACATCCATTCTTTATAGTGCTTTGGATTTTGCTCACTTCTCAGCATCACATACTCAGGTAAAGTTAATGAATTAGTTTGGTCTGCATAAAACTACTTGTCTAAATTATTCATAAATATATATCCATACTTATAATTTTTCATTCCAAAGTTTATGTGCCCAGTTATTCTGACTTGTCATCAAATTCACTTGAATTGACCACTCAAAATTAACTGGAAGAAAAAGGACAATATTATTGAGGACTAAACTCAGTTGATCTTTTAAACATATTGATGACAGAGAAAAACCTTAGATAACATCCAATTCCATTGCATTATTTTATAGGTAAGAAATCAGAAACACAGCAAATATCATGCAGGCCATAAAATGATAGATACCAAGCTTTCTGAAATGGAGCTGAAAAAGCCATTTGAAACAAATCTCCACTTCAGCTTAGGGTGGTTAAGTACCATGCCTAAGGTCACATAGGCAGGAAACACCAAAATGAGGAGAATTCTATCCTATTTCCTCCAGGACAAGAGCCAATATTCTTTCCATTGTACTCTGAGGCAGAACAAGTTTCAAACTCTTTTCTCCAGATCTCATTCACTTTACATTATAATGTTGTTTCCCATATAACTTTGCTATTGGCAGTCAGGTAGACAATTGGCTTAATTTTTAATTTTTCATGGTTTTTGTAATTCCACGTCCAGTCTCAAACAATGCTATTATAAACATGTCTAACAGTCTTATGTGTTTTCTGAGGTAGTCTGACTTTTCACTTCTCACAATGTAGATTTTTAATTATTGGGATTGATATTTAACTTCTACAGGAAGTACAGTAGAAGGGGTCCTAGATTTTTGAGTTGGTTTCAAATCCTGGTACTCTGACATTATCTATGCAACATTGAATGTCATTTAATTTATTTGGATGTTAGTTTCCTCAACCGTAAAAAAAAATAAACAAAAAAATTCTATAAATTAGGATATTAACCTTAATTTCCTCTGAGGTTTTTATTAATTATTAGTCTGGGATCTTATGAAAGAAGTTTCTTTGTTCAGAACACTCAAAAGGTGGATAAAATGCTAATATAGGTTAATAGAAATTCTGAGGCCCATCTTTTGATTTAAATCTTCTGTTGGCCCTTCTTGACTTCTTTCACATATTACTCATAGCTGGATTTGTTCTTCATAGAATGGACATTCCTAACTTCCTCTAAGATTTATGGAAGTTATGATTGCATCAAAGAAGGGGAAAAGGCTAAAATTTGTAAGACCAGAAAGTATTGAAGAAAAGTGAATAATAACAATAAATACTTAACTGTGGAAGTGGCTACATATGTGCTATTAAACATCTTAGTGATAGACAGTGTAGATCAAGCCTAGATGATGTTTAAAAATTGTATTGCTTTAATCCTTTTGTTAAAGGACTTCAATTGATTTGTATAAATGTTCAAATCAATTATTTTAAAATATCATTGCATTATTTGATTATAAAAATTGAAATTATTTCTTCTGTGTGTTTTTCTATACCCAAAGTTTAGTGCAGTGCCTAGGAAAGAGTGAGTATTTAATAAATGTGCACTGAACAAAATTCTTAATTGTCTATTGATGAATGACTTTAATACAGAAAAAAAAATAGTTTTATTGTCCCTCAAAGAAGACTGGAAAACCAAATGGAACATTTAATCATCTACAAAAGGAAGGGATTTGTCTTAGATGGCTTTTCAGATCTCTTCCAAAAAGTAGATATGTCGCATTTTATCACCTGCATAATATTTTTTGTGTTTTATCATCTTGGTCTCCAAATCTTCACCTATAAAATAATACAGTTGGATTGGATGTTATCTAAGGTTCTTCTCTGATTGAACTAGAGATTATTTAAGGTTCTCTGTCAACAATAGGTTTAAAAACCTCAACAAAAGCTGTAGTTTTCAATAAAGAAAAGAAAACCAAAATCATGGTTTTTATTTCTGCCACATATAAATGCAATAAATTTCAAATGTACCGAGCTGCAATTTTAGAAAAGACAAGACTTTTGGCAAAAATTGGGCAATGTTATATTTGCATCAAAATAGCTTCTCTGAATCTTGGTATTGGAAAGAGATAATAAATATAATTTGGTGACAAACTTCACATGCTGTTTAATGATTTCATTTTCTTCATTCAATTGAACTACAAACATATATGTTAAAATAGGATTGAAAGAACATTTTTGCTAGCGGAAGAAAGTTGTATTCAAGAGAGAAAACAATATGAATTAATGAATACAGACAAGTGGGTGGCTTTGGGACAGGCTTAGACTTAGTTTTTAAAAAAAATGCTTGCAACATCTCAGTCTATTACTATTAGAACATGAAAATAACAAATGACTTTCCCTGGGGCTAGCCAGGTGGCCATTAAATATGGGAGTGCTACTCAAATGCAACTCAAAGTAAGATCTGTTTTCATAATCAATCTGAAAATATTGTTTTTGTTTTCCTTTTTAGCTCTTTGTAGGTTTTTTGACATTTCATAAATATTTAAGCATATTATATCCTTTAAAAGCTTATGCTTTTTCTCTAGAATAGATCATTTTAAAAACTGTTATCCTCCGGATGAATAAATGCTTAGAATAATATTATTCCCGTTTGTGTAAACAGTAGCTAAGGAGGGGCATGAGCTAGTATTTCCTTATCCTTTATTAATGAGGAAAATTATAAGTACTTTCTTTCTAAATACCTTGCAAATATCTCCCCCCATACATTTTACTTGTTCTTTGAATATTAGGATGCCCTGACCCTGAAACTTTTTATGTTTTTATTCTATTCTAACATATGACTTGTTCCTTTTCTTGAACTTTTGGTGGATGGAGCTATAGATATATTCTACTTATTACTTAACTTTTCTTTTACTAGGACTTAGCTATTCTCAGGACTCAGGATGAAAAATTCAGTCTGCTACTAAAAAAAGGATTTATAAAGTCTATATCTGGATCAAACCATACTATGTTTTCATATTCTTGATTTTTTAATTTGAGTTTTCTTCTACAAAAGGTCTAATATGGAAAATGTGTCACATGATTGTACATATAAAATCTTTATCAGATTGCTTATTATCTCATGGAGGGGAGAAAGAAGGGAGAGAAAGAATTCAGAACTCAGAATTTTATAAAAGAATGTTAAAATTGTTTTTACATTCAATTGGTCTAAAACTTAAAATAAAAAAGTTTCCTTTACTTAGAGCAGGAGGTTTTGAAGGAAATTTTGTGTCATGGACCCCTTTTGAAATTCTATGAAGTCCATCGACCTCTTCTCAGAACTAAAAAAAAAATCATAATCAAAGGAAATGTTAAATTTTAGTTAGACAGTGAAAACAAAGATGTGTATTTCCCGGTCTGTAGGTTAAGAATGCTTAATAGAGAGAATATTTTAAAGCTGGAACCAAGGGTTTTAACTATACAGCAATTTGACCTTGGAAAATGAAATATCCATACAAGAATTTCTCCCCTTTTCTCTGTCCCACCTTCTCAATTCACCTTCCTTCAGCAAAAGCTTTCACTATAGGTGCTATCAATTTTCACTTCTCCTTCATTCCTATGCTGCCTTGCAAAAACAAAAGGAGAAAGCAAAACACTTAGGTTAAATGAGTTTTCCATGACCTTAACACGTAAAAGTGAAACAAGGAGATGTTTGGCCAATACGATAATGTACTGGAAAAGAATCCAACCGAAAGAGAACACAATATTGCTATGCACAGAACAGAGACCCAATTTCCTATCTTATTGTGTTGGAATAACACCAATCACTTAGGAGAGTTAAGATAAATGAGTCTGTCTGAAGGACTAGAGCCCCTTGGGTAATATGTGTGACCTGCCTTAAGCTGTTGCTGAATTGCAGTTTATTGTTATTTATCCATCTTGTTCTTTCTAAAATAGGAATTCCTCAAACAGCCCCTTCCTTTTGTTTGGCTCCCTTACCTGCATTTTCAGTTGCCTTAGGTAGTGGGTCCCATGAAGGCTTGCTGCAAGTATCCTGTGGTGAAAATGAAGCTTTCAGGGATTGCCTTCAGTCATTTCATGATTGGCAGTTCAGAGCTGTATATCAGTGGGTCTTTGTGGGAGAATTCCATCCCCTAAGAAACCGGCCACAAAGGTAATTACTGATCTTTTTACTTCCTCACTCACTTTATAGTAAACTTGAGTTGGAATACAAATTTAAAAGCTTGGGTCTAAACTTTCAGAAAGATCAAATGCTATTGTGAGAGGTTTTAAGAGTAAAATTATTCCCTCTTCAAAACAGTTGAAATATGTGGAGAAGAAAAATGTGCAAAGGGTGCACATACAGCAGACCAAGATGACATGCTGTGCATCCAGGCAGCTTGTCAAACTCAGATATCCACCTTTCAGCTTGCTTCGTGGCCAGCATCTCACATATCTCTCTTTATGTATTATAAACGCAGTGGAAAATATTTAAAGAGAAATATTGAGATAAAATGACATCTTTTCCCAGGATCTTTCAAAAAAAACTCTTATAACCTAAAATATTTTATTCTTAGTGTAATGCTATTTCTTCTTTAATAATTTATTTTTATTTTTTTATTATTATATTATTTATTTTTTATTTATTTTTATATTTATTATTTTTTATTTATTATTTATTTTTCATTATTTTTATTTATTTATTATTATTATTTATTATTATATTTATAATATCATTTATTATTATTATTAACATTTCTCTTACAAGAGAAATATTATAAATATATAGTCATGCTTCTAAGAAAGTAAAATATTGCAAATAGCATTTTAGGAACTATCTTGAATCTATACTAGGATCTCTAACTCTCCTCTGGAAAGATTTAAAAAAATATTATTTATGATGAGAATAATAGCACTTAAAAATCTAAATGATTTAAAATTATATTTCAATAATAGGTACTTTGCTAAATAAATATTGGCTGATTTGAATTGAATTTTTTCAGTACATATATGAATCTGTTTTCTGATGATCATGTAGCTTCATATTTCCTAAATATAAAATGATCACATCTCCTTGAAAAAGTATTCTAGCATTATAATTAATTACAGAAATCATTTGTATAACTAGTTTCATGAATCATTTTTAAACCCTTATATTCTGTCTCAGAATCAGCACAAGGTAAGGGCTTAAAAAAAGGTTAATCACTTCTCCAAGGTAGAAGAATGGTAGACAACAGGGGTTAGGTGACTTGTCCTGGGTCACACAACTAGGAAGTGTTTGAGTTCAGATTTGAACCCCAAACCTCCTTTTCCTAGGCCTGGTTCTCAATAAAATGAGCCATCTAGCTGCTCCCTAGTTGTATGTATCTCCCCCAAAAGGTTTTTGCCACAGAAGTCCACATAGCCCACAGTTTGGTAGAAGGCAATATTGTTTTCTCATTTAGCAAAGTTATTGATGCTTGGTGGGGTTTTGGCCTTATAATAATGAAAAGGAAAATGCTGTTCTTCAGTTATCATAAAATAAGCACACAGCAGAGGGCAGTGTAGATGACAGAAAATTCTCAACTTTTTTTTAAACCTCATTTAAATGACCCAAACAGCTTGTACGGCACAGCAGGCAACCAGCTATTCCTTTATAACTCCAGCAAGGCAAAGAAATATAGTACTTCAGTATGAACAGCTGAAAGATACGTGTCTAACCATACTAAGAACACATGGTATCATTTTGAGAACAGCTAAAACATGTACTAGACAGTAGAATGTTAGCAATGTCTGGTATGATCTTGTTCAGAAATAGAGATAACTACTCAAAATTATAAAAATCTTTCAAAGGACTTATGGAGTTAGTTATGTAATCTTTCTGTGTTTAATAGGCAAGTCAGTACTAGAAAAATAAAATAGTAGATTGCTATGATTATGCCAATAATTAAAATGAAAAAGAACAAATTTAGTGACTTATTTTTCTTGCTTATGTCAATATTTTAGGCAATATTTTAGGTTTTTATAGGAATTATATGAGCAAATCTAATTTAACATTTCACTTAGCTTAGATTGAGCTTATATCACTTTTTGACAATAGTAAAACAGTACAGATTAATGTTATCCATGTTTTAATATAAAATATGAATCAATAAGAATTTATTAAGTATTGATTATAAAAAGACAGAAATGATAACTTCTCTCCTCAAGAAGCTTACATTCTATTAAAGGAGACAAAATGTACACATATATGTATATATATTTATATATGAATATATAAAAATGTGAAAAAATGCAAAGAAATCAGGAAACTGGGAAGATCAGTGAAGGAATCATGTAGGAGGTAGCATGTTGGCTTAGTTTTTTTTAAACCCCCACCTGTCACCTAAGAATCAATACTATGTATTGGTTCTAAGGCAGAAGAGTGATAAGGGCTAGGCAATGGGGGTTAGGTGACATGCCCAAGGTCGTATAACTAGGAAGTGTCTGAGGTAAAATTTGGACCTAGAACCTCCCATCTCTACACCTAGCTCTCAATCCACTGGGCTACCCAGCTGCCCCTTTAAGCTTAGTTTTTAAGGAAACCAGGCATTCTAAGAGCCTAGCAAGGAAGGAGTGTATCCAAGCAAGAGGTATGCTTGTGTATCTGCAAAGAATGAGAATTGGAAGATGATGTATTAATGGTTAAAAACAGATAGGTTCATTTGGGTGAAAATTAAAGTTTTTAAAGGATATTAATATATAATTAGAGTAGAAATGTAGGTTTCAGTCAAGTGGCACGTTTTTTAATGCCCCCCATAAACAGAGGAGTTTATATTTGTATTTGATTTTTAAAATGTTTATGTTTATATTTGATTCTAGAAATAATAGGGAGTAACTGAAATTTATTGATCAAGGATGGGGGAATGGCATGGTCAGACATTTGTATGATTTCTTTGTCAGCTCCTTGCAGAATGACTTAAATGGAAAGATTTAAAGGTGCAAGACCTATCAGTAATCTATTCCAATGATTCAAATAACATGATAAGAGCATGACCTGGAGGTACAGTTCATAGGAGTTGGAGAAAAGAGTCTAGACTTAAGGGATACTAGAAAGGTAGAAGTGATAGAGATTGACAGTTGGCTAGATATGGAAACTAAGGGCAAATAAGGAAGGAACATGGCTAGGAACAAGAATAGGAACATGAGTGGATGGAAAAAAGAAAGGAATCAAGCATTTTAAGTGATTAATGTATTCTATGTAATAAGGAAAAAGATTTGTACAAAAATATTTACAGCCTCACTCTTCATGGTGACAAAAATTTGGAAAATGGGGGATGTCCACTGAATGGGGAATGGCTGAATAAATTGTGGTATATGTTGGTGATGGAATATTATTGTGCTGAAAGGAATAAAGAAATGGAAAAATTCCATGTGAATTGGAAAGACCTCCAGGAACTGATGCAGAGTGAAAGGAACATAACCCGGAGAACATTGTACATAGAGAATGATACATTAAGGCACAATTTAATGTAATGAACTTTTCTAACAGCAGCAATGCAAAGACCCAGGACAATCCAGAGGAACTTGTGAGTAAAGAATGCTGTCCATATCCAGAGAAGGAACTGTGGAACCAGAAATGCATTAGAAAATATATGCTCAATATTGCAATAGGGATCTGATTAATTTAATATTTTAATTAATTAATTAATTAAATTAATAATTTAATATCTTATTTGATATTAAAAGAACACTCTACTGCAAATATGAATAACATAGAAATATGTTTTGAACAAGGATACATGTAGAACTCAGTGGAATTGGCTTGTTGGCTTTGGCAGGGGGAAGGAGAAAGTAGGGAGAGGGGATTATAAATCATATAACCATGGAAAATATTCTAAATAAAAATTTTAAAATGTTATTTAAAAAAGAAATATCATCTCATTTGATTCTAGCATGATCCTGGGAGGTAGGTGCTATTATTACCTCCATTTTACAGTTGAAGATTAGATACATCTATCTATAGATAAAAGTTATGTCTTACCCACAATTACAGAGGCATAAGTAACTGAAGAAGGATTTGAACTGATGTCTTCCTGATTCTAGATCCCCCACACTCTATCCAGTAGTGCTTTTGACAGAAATAGTGAAATATGGAAATGGACAAGTCACTTAAGCCCAATTGCTTAGTGCTTTTGCCTTGAAACCAGGATTTAGTTTTGATTCTAAGATAGCAGGTATAAAGGCCATTAATAAAACAATAGCAACAAAAATAACCAAATTATAAAACTTCAATAAAGAGCTATATAGTAGAGAAATATCCTTGAGCCATGCTACAAAATGTTCTCTCTTTAAGTTGACATTAAATCATTATTGCCTATTATTTATATTCAATCATTCAGCCAATTCCTGGATACACTTAAGTGTAATATCATCACTCCATCTTGTTCAAGATGTATAGATGTTTTTGGTTGAATATTTTATTGAAATTTAGGTACACAATGTCTATGTGTAAGGACCTTGTTGAAAAGGAATTTAAAATAAAGTTGGTACAAGTTATCCTTGACAATCCTATGCCTGCATTTTATGATGATTATTTCCTTATAAAAATTATCCATAAATTTTATTGAATTAAATTGAA